>NC_032025.1:10308270-10354630 GCF_001865875.1 Lupinus angustifolius | reverse complement strand
GAGGATAGGATGAGGAGGAGGAGGAGGATATGGATAGGAGGAGGAAGAGGATAGGATGAGGATGAGGAGGAGGATAGGATGAGGATGAGGATGAGGAAGAGGATGAGGATTAGGAGGAGGATAGTGTAAGGAGGAGGATAGGATGACGGTGAGGACAAAGATGGGGATGAGGATGAGGATTTGGATAGGATGAGGATGAGGATGAGGATAGGATGAGGAGGATGAGGATGAGGATAGGACGAGGATGAGGATGAGGATGAGCATGAGGATGAGGATAGGATGAGGCGGAGGAGGCGGAGGAGGAGGGGGATGAATATAAAATGAGGATCAGGAGGAGGATAAGGAAGAGGATATGATGAGGAAGAGGATGAGGATATGATGAGGATAAGGACAAGGCTAGGATGAGGATAACACGCGGACGAGTACCACTTTTCAGAACATAATACTTTTCCTATATATTGCCCTGAGATCATGTTCTATCCAAGATTTCCCATGAACACCTTTACTCTCTGACTTTATCTACAGCTACAAGGTCAAGAAGGTATGCATCTTTCAACAATTAATTCATGCATGTAAAAATTGTTGAATTTTTATGTGCAACAAAAGCATTTATATATGTCATTTATTACACTATTATATGCTTTTCCAGGTCATAGAACTTAATTGATTTGCTATATAGGAGAAGGATCTTATAGGGAGATGATCTTTCTGATGAAAATAAATAAACTACCTACAATAATTGATTAGAATAGAATAGGTTCCGGTTTGGATGTTAGACTGAACCAATTTTTCCATTTTTTATATGGAAATAGATTTAATCCAGTGAAAGCCTAAAACCAGGTTATTGCATGTTTATGGTTTAAAATCTAATAGATTATCCTTTATTGTTTATCTCTAGTGTGCCTCGAAAGTGTCTGCCACTCAATATTGTATGATACTATATATTTAATTTTTATATATTTAATTTTTTGTAATTAAAATATATTTGTAGTATTCAGTGTACTTTATATTATAACTTTTATGTGTTTATGATAATACTTAGTTTAAGGTGAAAAATATAGTTAATTAATGTGTTGGTGGTGGTTAATTAGAATTATATGTTTTTTTGTAAAAATTAAATAATGTGAATGGCAAAATAGAAAATGAAAATTACACCATGGTGGAAGTTACATCATGTTTTAGCTTTATATATAGTATAGATTATTAAGCGCCAACAATCTCAATTTGCTATCAGCCAGTTTAAAGTTTTCATTATCCAATGCTTTGCTTTTATTTAAGATAGTTTCAATTTGATGTATTTGTAGTCATTGAATCTACTATCCACTTCTACTATTCTATATAAGAATGCAATGGGCTTATATGGTATTACCAAAATAGACATTTTATATTATTGACACTTAAATTTTTAAGGGTTAAATTTGTCATTCCACATTTTATATTATTTAAACATATAGTTGGTTTTTATTTTTTGAGGGGGTAAAGTTGTCCTTCTACAAATAAAATAGTTTTTTTCATTCATTTTCAAATTCAAAATTTGAAACTCGCGTACAGTTGATGATGCAGCGAAACAGATGAAAACAAAACACCAAAGGAATGTGGAAACAAGAAACTACTTGCTTCCAGTTTATTTTCATTCAAATTCAAATATATCTTTCTTTCTCTTTGACATACTCTTAAATAAGGAGCTATTCAATTAGCTAACCTATATTGCTCCTTTATTATGGAAACAAGAATTAAAGCAAGAATCAAATCATGAATTAAAACATAATGCACTGAGGAAATAAAGGCAATAAATGTGCCAATAATGACATGGAGAATGTGATTTATATTAAAGGCAAATGATGCACCAGTTACAGGTAATATGTTGATTGTAGATAATTAGGGGGTGAGTCAGGCGGTGCTGCATCATCCCCTAAAAAAAATGCGTCCTCGCATTGTTGCTGTCATCGAGATATGGAACAAGGTGTTTGACATTGAATACATCCGTCGTGTGAATATGGTCGGGAAGTTGCAAGAGGTATGCATTTGGATTGATTTTCTCAATTATTTCTACAGGTCTTATCTTGCATGCTGATAACTTGTTGTATTCATGGGTGCTGAAACGGTCTTTGGTGAGCACAACCCACACTTTATCACCTACGGAGAACTCGAGAGGTCGACGTCTTTGATCAACTTTGTCTTTATAAGCAGCTGTCGATTTGAGTAGATTGTCAAATACCTCTTGATGTACACCTTGGAGGGTGGCGATGAACTCGTCAGCTTTGGCATGGGTCTTCAGCTTGTTGGGTAGTGGTAGAAGATCAAGTGGTCCGCGTGGATGGCTGTCCTATATGATCTGGAATGGGCTATAGTTTGTACTTCTGTTGACACCCCTGTTGTAGGCGAACTCGACTTGATAGACGACCTGATCCCAGCTCTTGATTCGGCTTTCCACATGGCAGCGCAACATGTTACCAAATGAATGATTCACCATCTCGGTTTGTCCGTCCCTTTGAGGATAATATGCGCTGCTAAAGTTCAGATTGGTACGCACCATCTTCCAAAGGCTATGCTAGAAGTGACTTAGGAATTTGGTGTCCCTATCTAAAACAATTGACATAGGCAGGCCGTGTAGTCTATAGACCTCCCGAAAAAATAGTTGAGCCACGTTCAGTGCATCGGCAGTACGTTTACATGGGATGAAGTGAGCCATTTTAGAAAAACGATCAACGACCACAAAGATAGAGTCATTACCTCGTTGAGTTCTTGGAAGCCCGACAATAAAATCCATGCTTAGGTCAGTCCATGACCTTTTAGGAATTGCCAAGGCATGTACAGTCCCGCATTGGTGGCAGTTCCTTTTGATGTTTGATACACGTGACATCGTTGGACAAATCGTTCTACTTCACACCTCATTGTTGGCCAATAATAGGATGTCTTGATCAACTGCAAAGTGCGATCCCTACCAAGATGCCCTTTATTGTGTAACTCATGAATGATTTTTAGTCGTAAACTACAGTCAGGAACACATAATTGGTTATCCTTAAAAAGAAACCCCTCGACAATTTCATAACCTTCCATACCGTGGTACTGAGTTTGGTCAAAAATGGTTGAAAAATGACGATCTGATTTGTAGAGATTTGCAAACGAATCAAAACCAGGGACCTAAGCCTTAACTTGTAACAACAAACTCCTCTTACGACTCAAGGCGTCAGCTACCTTATTCAAAAGTCCAGATTTATGCTTGACAACAAAAGTAAACCGTTCAAGGAAGTCTACCCATTTTGCATGCCGAGAAGAAATTTTATGTTGTCGATGAAGGTACTTTAAGGCCTCATGATCTATTTATAGGATGAACTTTTGGTTGAAGAGATAGTGTCGCCAATGCTTGATAGTTTGCACAATGGCATAGAACTCAACATCATACATATTGTATCGTAGCTTAGGACCTGATAATTTCTCACTATAGTAGGCCACATGCCTTCCATTCTGGCTCAGCACGACCCCAATCCCAACCTTAGAAGCATCTGCATGTAGCTCAAAAGGTTGGTGAAAATATGGTAAAACAAGAACTAGTGTTGTCGTAAGTTTGAGTTTGATCATACTAAAGGCCTCATTGGCTTCCTCTGTCCATACAAATTTACTATTCTTCATACAACTAGTGATAGGAGCCACAATGCTACTAAAATGTGGAATGAATCGTCGATAAAAAGATGTTAACCCATGAAAGCTCCTGACTTCACTGATGGTTTGAGGGGTGGTCCAATTTCTGACTGCTTCCACCTTGGATTGGTCAACATGTAATCCTTCAGTTGAGATGACATAACCCTAAAAAAGAACACCTTGTGCCATGAATGAACATTTATTAATGGTTGCATAGAACTTTTCCTTGCGTAGAACCGATAGTACCTAACGTAAATGGTTCTTGTGTTCCTCCACAGTCGTGCTGTATATCAAGATATCATCAAAATATACCACCACCATTTTGCCGATAAATGGTCGAAGTATTTGATTCATTACACGCATGAACGTGCTTGGCGCATTTGATAATCCAAATGGCATCACAAGCCACTCAAATAACCATTCCCTTGTCTTGAATGTCGTTTTCCACTCATCCCCCATGCATATACGAATTTGATGGTACCCACTCTTCAGATCTAATTTCGTAAATACTTGTGCACCATGTAGTTGATCAAGCAAATCATGAAGACGTGGAATGGGAAAATGATACCTTACTGTGATTTTGTTAACGGTGTGACTGTCGGTGCACATACGCCACGACCCGTCCTTTTTTGGTGTTAATAATACTGGAACTATGCAGGGACTTAGACTCTCTCGAACATGTCCCTTAATTACCAAATCTTCAACTTGTCTTTGTAGTTCCTCGTGCTCACTTGGACTCATACGATAGTGTGGTCTGTTTGGTAATGCTGCGCTTGGCACAAGATCAATCTGATGTTGTATGTCACGAAAAGTGGTGGTAACTCACTAGGTAACTCATCCTTAAATTATTCCACAATGTCTTTTTCCTCTTCAGGTACTGGGTCTCCGTCACTACTCTCTTTTCCAACCAATGCGAACACAACTCCTGAATTACGCAGCTCTTGGTCAAATTTTGCGATGGTTAACAATGATGGTTTTTCAGATTGTTGGTCTTCTTGAGCACCAACTTTTAAAGGGAGGAGTTTAATTTTTACTCCTTTGAAAATGAAATATTAAGTGTTCTGTTTTCCGTAGTGTGTAAAATCTCTGTCAAATAACCATGGTCGACCAAGTAATAGGTGACATGCATCCACAGGGATAACGTCACACCAAATTTTGTCTTTGTAGTTAGAGCCAATAGACATAGGGACTAGAGTGCATTTGGTGATCTTCAACTCCTTATCATTTTTCATCCAAGCTAGTTTGTACAGATTGGGATGTGACTCGACCTTAAGGTGTAGTTTTTGAACAACTTCTTGGGCGATGAGATTTTCGCAACTACCCCCATCAATCATGAATTTGCACACCTTCCCAACAATGGTGCAAGTGGACTGAAAAATGCTTCTCCTCCGCCAATCCTCTTTCTCTCCCGCCCGAGGAGCTAAGAAGGACCTTCGAATCATTAGTGTTTGTCCCATGTCACCCGTCACAATTTCCTCCATGTTAGGTTCCTCATCGAAGCATGGACTTTCACTAATGTAGGCATCTTCTTCCTCGTCACCAAACTCATGGTCTACAAACATTTTCCCGCTTACATGCCTTCTTACAATCTCTTTCACGGTGACCAACCTCTCCACAATCAAAGCATTTAATACTAGTTATGGCGGTAGCTCGGGTTGGTGTTAAAGGTTTGGATGTTGGTGGAACTATCAGTCTTCTTGTTGCCCAAGTGTTCGTACCACTGTTATGTCCTCCTATTTCAGTTGTACTATTGGCGCTGACATCGAGGTTCGGTCTTCGTTGTTGTCGTTCGATTTTTACTACTCGTTGATGTGCTTCAGATACTGATACAGGATCCAAGAGGTTGACTGTGTCTTGTATTTGCACCTTTAATCCTCCAATATACCTTGCCACCATTTGATCTTCAGATTCGTGAACCTCATTCCTTGCCATAAGTTGGTAAAACTCAGTGGTATAGTCATCCACTATTTTCACACCTTGTTTGAGAGATTGAAGTTTTTGATACATGATGCGTTGAAAATTATATGGCAAAAAAATTCCACGCATATGTTTCTTCAACTTATCTCACGTAGAGATCTTCGCTTTTCCCAAGCGGCTCTAGTTTAGTTTGAACTGCTGCCACCATGTAGAGGCTCGACTGCGGAACCTCTTTGCTACTAACGAAACATGTCGTCCTTTCCAAACACCCTTAAAGTCGAAAATGTCATCTATGTTGGCCACCCAATCAAGAAATTCCTTGGGTTGTAAACTGCCATGAAACTCTGGGATCTCTATGTGCATGCCAGACTCCCAATGACAACGATCTTCCTCCGCTCTGGGGTGGTGTCGTCTAGTGTTGGTCAATTCTGGAACAGCAAGCGCACCGTATCGTCCAAGTAATAAAATCTGGTAAAGTGTCAGGATATCGTCCTCGAGGAAAAGAGTGGATTTACACTAATTCCTACAAGAATTAGTTGAGAAATATTTACAATGATGTTTGTGTTTAGTTGTGACTTGTGAAGTTACTGATTCAGATGCATAATTCATTTAAATCAGTCACCTCAATCCCTTGAGTGTAAAATTCTTAGATAATCACTCAAATACCAATTCCTTGGGTATTTGACTGATTAACTAGTATTAAGTTCCATGTAAAAGCAATTCATGTATCATTCTCCATTCCTAGAGCAATGATGTATGAAGGAAGATAATCCAGGTTATGTCAAATTTAACTTCCCAATTAAACTTGAACCCAAAAACAAGAAATTAGTAGCAAAGTAAATTCATGCATTAAGAACGGGATGAACTTCCCAAAATCAAATAACAATTACAATGGAATCGAATCCAGGAGTACAAATGTTAGAAAATTACATTTTGAATCCCATGGAAAAATCTAATCACTCATTCTCACCATTACAACACTCGAATCATGAAGTTATACAAGGAATAATGTGAAATAAAATCGTTTCCATGATTTCTATCCTAATCTCCCTATATTTCGTGCAAAGAATTGCTTTAGAAGTGTTTCGATAACCCTTTTTTTTCTTCAGAACTGCCTAGAGATTCTCGCTTGAGCGAGAAAAGATGACCTTTCCACGCCTGAACACCTCGCTTGGGCGAGAGAATATGACCTTTCCACACCTAGGCGAGGTGCCCTCGCTTGGGCAAGGGAGAAACAGTGAGCATCAGCTTTTTGGTCTTCAAATAGCGCTTGGGCGACAGTACCTCGCTTGGGCGAGGGGTATCAATGTTTTCTGATGATTTTCCTCTGAATTATGGCTTGAGCGAGCATTCCCTCGCTTGGGCGAGGCTTGTGCTGCTCAGAAAATTATTCTTCTCTTTTTTTCCTTCTTTATTCATCATCTCTTAACCTGCAAACAACAACACATAATTAAATTCCTAAACAATACAAGATTACTAGATTATCAGAAATTGTATGCAATTATAAATCCATATAAAATGCCCTAAAATCGTATACATTTCATTAACATTTTGGCACTTAACATCTAGCCCCTGCATCTGCCTGGTTTGGAAACCCCTCATTAGTCTCCTCATCGTCTTCCTGGTAGCGATTCCTTCCTTGGTTAGGAAATCCCCATCTACCAAAGTCATGGTTTTGTTGCTCATCACCTCTGCGGTCACCAAGCACCTAAGAGATCTTCTGTGTAATTCGAGTTACTGCCGCCTCCATGCGCTCATCAAAAAGTTGTTCCATTCGAGCATTGAGGTGTTGTTCCATCTGCGTGATTTCCTCGTGAGCTACATCCTATGTTGGTTGTCTTATTGTCGGCATGATTCTGTCCCACAGAAGAAGTCTGGCTCTGATACCAAACTGATGCAGCGGAAAAGATGAAAACAAAACACCTAAGATGACTTGTACATATCAGTGATGAGATGAAATACAATTACACAAATATTTAAATTCATGAAGCAAGAATGCTAATTGTTTATAGGAGACATATAATGTTCCAACCAGTCATCGAACTCTTAATATAACATCTTCCAACAACAACAACAAAAACAACAACATATATTATATATATAAGCTTAAACGTTATGTTATATATATACATTGTAAGTCTGAATCTTGTTAAAACGTAAAGCTAAACGTAACATGTATAAATTGCAATATATATGTAAGACAACAACAACAAAAATGGTATAAGCAAACCTCAATATTAAAACAAACAGATTCGTATGCATAAATATACATTATGCAGTAGTTGCAGTGGAAACATTTCATTCAATATTCCCAATATTTAGAACATAATAGTGGAAGCTTAATTCAATAATCCCCAAATTAAAATTAGGGTTCATACAAGATTTGGGAAAACACCCTTAATGGAGAATCATAAAAATTCAGAACTTATGCTATGATACCACTTGATGGGAATTCCTTATGATTGGTGAAATACCAATCCTAGGATCTTGAATCTCATGATTCTCACACACATATATGAAACAAAGGGTGCAGTATCATACCTGAATCCATGTTCCTGGATGTGCTCCTTTGATCTACATTTCTGAAAGAGGTTTTGTGGTATGATGGTCTTCCTCAACCAAATCATTGATTCCTCTTGGGACTTGCGTTTTCACTCTGATGGGGAGAGGAGAAAACTGAATTTGATTTGGTGTGTTGGAGACCATAACCTTCCTTATACGTTAACTTATAGGGTTCCCATTATCCCCTATGGGTTAACCCGATGGGTATCCACCCATTAAGCTCCTATATGTTATCAGCTTTTAGAAATCTAAGGTGAGCCAATAATTAGATCACTTATAATGTAACCCTAGAAATAAATAGATGATATTATTGTATCAAATATATGATGCCTACCTTAATTAGAAATTATAAATTTCTAATAATTTATAGGTACAATTATCTGATATGAAAGCAGTGTTACTACTAGCATTTGATAGGATTGATTATATGGCTAAAAAAAATTGTATGTTTGTCAAGATAAACATGTTATATTACCCAAGTTAGTAGATTCTCTAAATATTTTTAAAATTGGATCAAGTATATCATTTTAGGTTATCTTGATCACGGGACAAGTGATACAGAAAGATGTTTAGCCTCCAATCTTATTAGAAAAATGTTCTAATTCCATTTTATAACGAAATAACCATAGTTTATACGTTTTTGTTATGTAAATTGCGTCATATAAAAGGCCTTCAAAATACATCAATGTACATATTCTATCTTTTATGACTTTTTTCTATAACTTTAATTACTAATGTTATTGTTATTACTTTCTGCACGCAGAGGCCATGCTAGATATTTTAAAAAGGTAGGTTCATCTCTAATTATTATCTACTTACTCTTAATACTCACTTAAGTCTCTAACTATGGACACACATACATTTGAAGTACCACAATAATACCATGTGAAGCATGCATTTTCAATACATTTGAGATTCAATGTATGCTTAACTAAAATGTAATCTCTTAATACTCAGTTAAATCTCTAAATATGGACAAGCATAAACTGCGACCTACTTTTGCACACTATGCTAAGTGTTGGTACTTGGTCATACCACAATAATACCATATGCACTAGATTTACATTTCATCATCACTAAGTTTAATATTTTCCTTATTGCAATATTATCACATACTTTAGTTTATTATATATTATTGAATTTCTATTTATATTTTTACCGGATCAATCTTTTTCTTGCTTTTTTAGTTCAACATTTATTAACCATGTAAGATTTTCACCATCAACAAGTTAATATTTTTTGGCCATTTTTGCTCAGTGAAACTTATTTAGTTCATTTAAAGTTCAAGATAACATTTCATTCCTCCCTTTCAATGTTTGTATGTTTAATTTTCTTTAGTTACACTTTTAGTCACACTGAACTTATTCTTCCTTGCACTGATCATATCTTCAAAGGACTTGTTGTGGGCTTATGTCTATTCTCTTATCCAAACAACAACAAAAAGATTATAAAGTTTTAAATTGATATAGCCACAACATAATTAGATGGTAAGGTTGGGCTAAAAATATTACAGAGCCTCAATACAGATCCAATATTCTCTTTCTGAAAAGGTAATCTATTTTTCTAACATCTCTTTATCATTGTCATGCTCATGTTTCTACATATTGCTATGAATTTGTATAAAGATAAATAAGTTGCAGATAGAGCTTTTTTTCCTTCATTTCTAGATGTTTTCCTACAATCTAAATTGTTAGTAATATCATCTATTTGTTTTCTTTAATATCGATGTTTTGAAGTTGTATGCTTGAATTCAACACTCAACCCAACATGTCGAAAGTAACTGTAGATTGTTATTGATTGTTCTCTGCCAAGCTATCTATTGGAGGAGAGTAGTATACTATTTGCCTTGAGTTAATATTCATTAATCCATTTAAGCCAAAATGACTACTAAAGAATAAATATATACAAATTTCTTTTTGCCCCAAAGGAACACTTTGTATTTTCTTTTAATATTTGTAAAAACAACTTTAAGAATTAAAAAATTATAACCCAATAAGTATGTATTGTCATCAGCAATAACTGTGTAATGTCAACAACACTACTGACATCTACCCATATCGGGTAGAATTCCACTTGCTCGTAATCTTAATTTGCAAATAATTTTGTCAATTGAATAGTGAAATTGAAGATTAACATATTTTAAAACCTGTAATATTCAACATACACTACGCCAGAGTTGTCGTTCAACAATGCTTATTTTAGATGTATAATAGTGTTTTCATGCGCTTTCTGTTTGACCGCAGTAGTATATGATCATCATTAACAGCGCTTCACATGGTGCATCAATACAACAACACATAAAAAGCATTGTCATATAGTGCATCAATACAACAACGCCTCGTCCATAAAGCGTTGTCATATAGTGGATCAATACAACAATGCATCGTTCACAAAGCGTTGTCATATAGTCTTAAATGAACAACGCATTTCATAGGTCTTATTAACAGCGCTTGTTGTTGTGATGTTGAAGTTCATATATTTAACAGCGCAATAACAGAAAAGCGTTATTGTATTATTCATAAATTTTCTCAAACAACACCTTAATACAACAGCGGATCACACTCATAGCGCAATTGTATTAATAATGTACAACAATGCTTTCTATAAAAAGCGTTGTTGTAGTTATCCTTTACAATAGCGTATGTCATAGCTTCCCCTAGAATTCGTTGTTGATTTGTATAAATTAATACATGCATATACATTTATTAGCAGAACAAACATTCTCAACAACACACACATTTATACATTCTGAACAATACAGTCACATTAATACATGCCAGAAGTTTGTTTTATTAAACATCAATACAATACAAAATACAAACAATGAATATCATGTCAATTATGTTTTGACATAGTACATAATTACAAATAAAAAAATTACACAAATTACAAAGAAACAATATTATAGAAATTACAAACAATCAAAATTATATAAAGACTACTTGCATCTATTTTTGTCTTTTAGGGTCATTCTTGTCGGGATGAGCATATTGATTTACCCAAATCCCTTCATCGTGATCATCTCTTGGTCATCATCTGTAGTTGGTCCGCTCTCACGCGACTGATATGTCCCAAAAAAGGATCATCTTAATCAATATCTTCATAGTTTTGGTCATCAATATTATTGACGATTATTTTGTTAGTTAAAAAAAACAATGGACCATTTCATATCAGCTCGGTCACTAACATAGAATACTTGTTGAGCTTATGATGCTAGAATAAATGACTCATCTTTATGTCTTGGCCTATTAAGATCCACTTGCATGAACCTAACTCATCAACTCGGAAGCCATTGTTATTATCAACCCACATACAATAAAAAATCGGCATCTTAAACATTGTGTAATCCATTTCCCATATGCGTTCAATCACTCCAAAGTATGACATGTTCGCATATATTGGGTTTCTATCTTTTGCACTTGACATGTGTAAAGTTCGAGCAACAAGAGTCGCACCACTATTTTGCATTTTACTTTGACCATCTTGTTTTTTCGAATAAAGTGTAAACCCATTAATCAGGTAACCAGTGTAGGATAAGACATGAAGGCTTGGACCATTGGCTAACCATTTCAATCTTTCGGAAACCGAATGTGAATTTATATTCAACTCATCATCAATGTGATTTTTTAGCCACTTTATGAAACACCGATTATGGTCTTTGGAAATCAAATTTTCATTCTTACTTGGGTAACACTTCCTTAGCATCTCTGTGTGTCTTTTAACATATGGCTCAACCTCGTCGGCATTATGTAAAACATATAAGTGCGCTTGCTCCAATTTAATTCTTGTTATAGTCAATATTTCATTCCCAATAATACCTTCACCAAATGTTTTTTTTTTTGCATATCGAGGCTTTGGAATGCCCATGAAATCACCATCGGTAAGGTATCTGATACAAAAATCAAGAGCTTCTGCAACAACATATCACTCGACAATTCAACTCTCTAGTCTTGATCGGTTCTTCACATACCCTTTTAATGTCTTCATATAACACTCAAAGGGATACATCCATCTCATATAGGAAGTATCACATAGTTGTGTCTCTCGAACAAGATGAATGTTTAGATGAACTATTATGTCAAGAAAAGGTGGGAAATACATGTCAAGCTCACACAAATTCAAAATAATTTGTCTTTGCAATGCAGGTAATTTCTCAGGGTCAATCACTTTGCTACAAATTGTCTTGAAGAAGAAGCATAACCTAGTTATGGTTCCTCGAACTTTTTTAGGTAGAATTGATCGTATTCCAATAAGCAAGGAATGTTCCATAAGTACATGACAATCATGAGACTTAAGACCTTTTAACTTGAGGTCTTTCATTGATGCGAGATTCTGAATGTTGGAAGAGTACCCTTCTGGAACTTTAACACCATGAATAAATTTGAAAAATTCCATTATCTTCTTCCTCAACAAAGTATAAGCTGTTGGAGGTAGAAATGTATGTTTTCCCTTCATTATCGGCCCCAATTCCTTTCTTATTCTCATACTAACCAAGTCCAACCTTGCATTCAAGCCATATTTGGTCTTACCATGGACATTGAGTAAGGTACCAAGGAGACTTTCAAATACATTTTTTTCAATATGCATAACATCGAGGAAATGTCTTACATATAATGAACTCCAATATGACAATTCAAAGAAGATTGACCTTTTCTTCCACCCCTTTGTGACAAATTCTTTTGCAAAAGGTTTACCAAAGTTAGTATTTAAACCCTTTACCTTTTGAAATAATTGGTCACCTGTCAACGACAAAGGAGCACGACCTTCTTCATTGTTTCCATCAAATGCTTTTCTCCATCGTCGATAGTGATGATCTGAAGGCAAAAATATATGATTTGAATGAGTATTGTCTTCACATATAGGACATGCAAAATGTCATTTTGTACTATATACAGACAGATTACCATATGCAGGGAAATCACTGATTGTGCCGAACAACAAAACCCTCAAGTTGAAGCTTTCTTCTCTATACGCATCATATACATTTATGCTTGTCTCCCATATTTTCTTCAAGTCTTCAATTAATGGAGCCAAATATATGTCTATGTCATTTTCTGGTTGTTTAGGTCTACAAATTAACATAGATAACATCACATATTTGTGCTTCATTAATAGAGAAGGAGGTAGGTTATATATCACCAATATCATTGGCCATGTACTGTGGGAGCAACTTTGAACAATGTGTGGGTTAATTCCATCCATTGATAATGCAAGGTGTAGATTTCTTGATTCTTGACCAAAACTAGGATAGTCATGATCAAATTTTCTCCATTGAGGAGAATCTAAAGGATGTCGAAGCTTGCCATCTTTAATCATTTTTTCATCATGCCATGTCAACTTATTTGCATCTTTGGCATTGCTAAAATATGCTTGAATCTTGCTTTGATGGGAAAATATCATACAAACTTTTTGGGAATTGAGTCTTTCTTCTTATATCGTGATGCATTAAAGAGGACAAAACTTTAATGAATCATACTCATTAAAAAAATAAGATGCCATCATTTTCACAAGCATGTATCCTAGTGTAGTCTATGCCTATGGAGCGTAACATTTGTTTTGCATCATAGGTTCGAGAAGGGAGCATGTTATCTTATGACAACATATCCTTCAAAAGTGCAAGCAAGTCGGTGAAACTCTTATCGATCCATCCATTAACAGATTTCAACTTATACAACCTCGACATCGCTGCCAATCTTGTGAATTTAGTAAAACCATCATATAATGGTTTCTCAGCATCACTTATCGACCGCTGAAACATCTCAGGACAATCCTGAAGATCCTCTTCGACAACGTTTGTCATTTCCTCAAAACGATTGTCTTCATATGCATTTGTGTAGTTGTGTTTCATATGCATCTCATCATCACAATCCATGACGTCTCTCGTCTCACCATGTCTTTTCCAACATGTGTAACTTTGATCAATACCATGACACACTAAATGACCTTTTAACTCATTTGGAGTAATTCGGTTTGAGTAACAACATCTTAAGCAATGACATACAATTCTATTAGGGTTTTCAGTATTTTCAATTGTAAACCTAACAAATGATTTCACTCTTTCTTCATACTCCTTAAAGCTTGGAGTTAAGCTCACCAAGCAGAGCAAATGAATTATTATGACTGGAACCCTAACTAATAATGTAAGTTAAATGAGTCGGAAACCCCAACTGAATACAAGCTAAATGAGTGAAATCACTTTCACTCATTTATAAGGAAAATATTTATAACTCAATACAAGCTAAATATAATGTAATTAAAAAGTCAAATAAGTATAAGAAAAACTCACTTTCAATTCGGTGTTGAATGCGTGAATGATGATTTTGAGGTTAAACGAGTGATGAATTTTCAAAATCGGTGTTGAATAATTTTCGTATTGAATGAGTGAATGATTTTTTGTGTTGAATGAGTGAATGATTTTGAGGTTGAATGATTTTGAGGTCGATTTTGAGAGTAAATGAGTGTTGGGATTGCTAATGAATGTGTGAGAATGCGGGAACATTTTAATTTTTTAGGGTCTGATAGTATCTTTAGCGCCTAATTATGATGTCGCAGTCAATGATACCTAATCAACAGCGCAACCTAAATGCAACGTTGTGGAATAACTCCCCATTCAAAAATTATTCAACACTATGGAATAATATTTTTACTAATTCATTTTTTTTATGAGGAAATAGTTTTGATCATATCGATAGTGCTTCTTACCGTATGCGATGTTGTATAGCTAAAAGAGAATGAATGAGAGATAAATATTCAACAACATTATTTTGACCATGCGCTATTGAATTCAACATAATCAACAGCTAGGTGTTAAAAAGTGTTGTTATATGGGTATAACAACAACGCTATCATACAAAAGCGTTGTCGAAGACCATTATTCCTAATTCTACAAAGTTACGTACACAACATAAAATATACGGATGCATGCAGAAACAGAACATAACAACAAATTGAATACATACAGAAATACCAAATGACAACTATATCAACACAACTGAATTTCAACTGAATTTATATATTGAACATTAATTACATTGTTTACATAAACATATATTACATAGATTAAATCATATACATTACGTTGAACATTAATTCAATTCCGTAAGCTACAATCTGTGCAAAACTAAACTAAGCACAAACTTTGACCATTATTCTCTAATCTGGTTGACTTGGTCATATGTATATGATTTACCAACAAACTTGATTTCATTAGTTGGCCACTGCTGAATGATCTCCTTCATGAATTTCAGCATTTAATAGCCACAATCTACCCCGTTTATTTGGCAATGGGTCTGCAATTAAATTGAGTAAACATATAAGCATAACATTAGTTGGTCATTACACATATAATTGTTTGAGATGATTTGTGTCAATACATGTATATGAGTCCTATTGATTTTGTTGGGATTTGGTAACTTGTTTCTACCACGATTATTCAATTTGTAAACTTTCACCACACTAAACAATAGAAAATGTACTTAATTAATAAACAACTAGGAAAATGAAAGTGTAACTAAAAGTTTAAATGAGTAGTCCACTTACTTAGAAAACATCTCTTTCATAGCAGGATAGTTGTTCATACCACCACGTGCCAATGAGTCAAAGTAATATATTTCTTTGTTGACCCGATTGATGGTAACCAAAACCAAATGTTGCCTAACAAAACATATGTACATGGTTAGGAAATGTTAAGCATAACAAATATACTAAAGAAAGAAATATAAAAGACAATTACAAAATGCTCACCCGATATTAAAAGGCGTAAGAAATAAATCTACATCTTCTTTATGGTGGATGAGATTATTTGTAATTCGTTCTTTTTTTTTCCCAATCTCATTTTTTTCGTGCAACATCAAAGCGGTAAGGTGTGGGGATATGAACATCTCTTTTTTCTTATTTACCTTAATAAAATTTTCATACAAGTACCTAATATATTTAACACAAATGTTAGTTAATTATAACATACTGCCATGCAAAAGTGAGAAGGTAAGAAAACATAATTTACCTCATATATATACATACAACACTTGCACCTATACAATCATGTTTATATACATCTCGGACTTCACTCGTGCCAACGTATTCATCAACATTATCCCCACAGACTTCCTTGGGAATTGATATAATTATCGTATCATCTCCCATCTTCTGTACATGCTCCATCAACTAAGTACAATAGTTGGTAGTCTTCTTGGAGCTCACATTCCCAGTAGATGACTTTGAGCTTACATCCCCACAAGATGGCTTAGACTTTTGTGTGCTACTGGGGATAGAATGTACATTTTCCTAAAATATTCAATAAAAACATATCAATTATAGATCAATATATATATAATATCAGTGAGCATAAGGTGAAAAATCATACCTTAAGAGGAATTACTTCAACAAGGTCTATTGGCCAAGCCACAAAAGTGCCTATAGCCCCTCCAACTGTAAATATACCCTCATCGAGAGGAATTGGCAGCAACGCATTATTATCGATTGCAATGACAATCGAGACCTTCACATGATGGCGTGAGATACGTGCATTATGCAGCATAGCATCGGTCAACTTGTGCACTTTCCCAACACCCACTACTCGGCTAGTTGGGGTATCCAGGAAAAGTTTGCAAGAACTGATTCCCTGTACGTAATTTAAAACATATAATTAGTTAACGACTAAATTAAAATAAGTTAACTAAATTATCTTAGGAATGAGAATCGGAATGGGAATAATAATGGGAATGTTGTAAGGTGCGGGTGTAGTGCAACTCTCATTACGGTTGAAGGAACAATGGCAGAATTACTAGCTAGTCGTTGCCACTCAACTTCCTTCGCCTTCATTGATTGCTCAAATTCGTTGAATCGTTGCATGAGGTCATCTAGTTGATTTTCAACTTGGCTCATTTGGGCTTTGGTTGCACGCTTTGGATGGGGTACAAATGTCCGCTAGCTAACCCCAAATCCTGCACCTCGGATATGGCCATGGTAGATAGGTAGTCCTAGTGCCTTGTCAAGTATTATGCGACTATCTGAGTTTTCCTCCTTTTCTTTTAGGGCAACCTGACAAATCAAGAAAAAACATAATGTTAATTAATCACATTTTGATAAATAAAGTATGGAAATTAAATATAATTAAAAAATATGAGCACTTACAACACGTCTTACCACTTCTTGAACTTCCTCATTATCGATGACATCATCCTTGTTCTTACGGGCATCCACCCATAGAACGTCGAGTTCTACTCCATGTGGAGTCATATGTGTATCACTTTTATTCTCCAACTAACAAAACATAAGCCATAATAATGTAATTAGATATATATATATATATATATATAGGCATACAAAACATAACCAATAATGTACAAATTAATAATACATACAATTCTTTCATCGATTCCTCTATACCCTGCTCGAGAAGCTCGGTATGGATATAAAGGCTTGGATGCCCTCTTGCAGTTTTCATTATTTAATTTATGAAACAATAAACAACATTAATATCAACAATCATATACAAAATCATATATACAAAAGTCAATACAAAGAATATGATTTTACCAAGAAAGACTCATCTTATGTGTGTAGGGTGACAAAAGTCTTTCAATACTCTTCATCAACGATTTTTGCATATTTAGTTGGAGGTTTTAGGTTGACATTGCCATCAGCATCTCTAAGTAATTTTCCGGCATCCGTTCGGAATTGTTGGAGAGCCTTGGCAGCCGATTTAAGGATATAATCCTTATGCTCCTCACCAACATCAAAAGCTGCATGAAATAAAAAAGACATATACATTATATATTGCATGCATATACGTACATTGCATGAAAACACAAAAACTGAAAAGAAAAAAAAATTAATGTTATTTCATTCCAAAAACGCTCCTTCACGGTATTCTTTACATCACTCCATTTCTTGATTGTTAGCTTCAGATTCTGCCTAAGAACAACACCTATGTAGCTTACAATACGTTGTCACCCTTCTTGTTTAATTAATGGTTGGCCTTTAGAGTTTCATTGAACTTCTATCTTCACATCATTGCTTCTTGACCGAATGACATTCTTCATGGAAGTCATTCCACGTGGAGGTCGTTTTTTAGAAAGGATTTGCTGGTCTTGTGGAGTCGGTGTAGCTTCGTCACCACTGTGAGATACATGATCGGCACTTTGGGAAGTCATTGATGAAGTTTTTCCAGTTTATGAGAGTATGAGGGTTTGCTGAGAGTTTGAGGATTTCTTTTCGAGTAAGTTTGAGAACGTAGAGGAAACGATTCATGTTTTAGATATTTAAACTGTAGTAACCATTTAACAGCGCATATTAATGATAACGCTATTGTATTGACCTCTTCAACAACGCATATTAATGGTAGCACTGTTGTATTGATATCTTCAACAACGCATATTAACGATTGTGTTATTGTTGTGTATCAAACTGTACATTACTCATTTTATGAACACGACCTCTTCCACAACGCATATTTAACGTAGTGCTATTGTATCAACATCTTCAACAATGCAGATTAAGGATTGAGCTGTTGTTGCGTATCCAGCTATTTACTATTTATTTTCATTAACACATCAACAACACCGAGATGTAGCATTGTTGATTAGAATCTAATTGACAGCGCTATCTGAATTATGTGCTACTGAATATAATCGAATTGACAGTGCAGTCATAGTTATGCGCTGTTAAATTGAACTCATTTTCCAAATTAATAGCGTATTCGTAGTTATGCGCTGTTAAATTAACATTTTACATGACTGAAAAATATTTATACAACATGAATTTACTTAAATTAACAAGAAGTTGCCATGAAGTAGATTATTACTATATAATTGTGTTTATTAATAAGAAACTGAATAAAATATAAACATTACATTTTGTTAATTTGTTTTTGTATTTATTAAGTATTGGTAATTTGTTTATTGTGTTTATTAATAATAAGGAACAGTACAAAAATATTAAAGAGAATAATCATCCAAATAGTTAACAAAAAACAGAAATTAACATCCAAAATAATTGTTTTATTATTCATTCAGAGAGACAAAATACATTATAATGATTCGGTAGAAGAGGAAATAATTTTTCCACAATTTTTTCTTCTACTCCTTTACACAAATCTTGTACAACAGTTCATTGATTTCCTTTTAAAATTTGGGTTTTTTTCCCATGAAAATCAAATGAAGGAAATCAATGAACTGTTGTACTTAGGAATTTTTGCAGATGATGAAGAAAAATAATTGAAAGAGATCAATAAAAACTGAAAAAACTCAATGAACTAAATAATTCATTCTCTTTTTCCTTTTATTTACTTTCAATTGCAAATCTTTATCTCACGCAAATCTTGTATGACAACCACCTTTCTTCTAAAATTTGGGTCCTTTTGCAAAATCAAAACTTGTTAGACCTCCTTGACATGATTCTGAAACAGAAACACAATTTTTTCCTTGACTCCTCTATAGAAATCTAGGTGTTTTTTCTCTTTTTCACTCTTTGAAGTATTGCTCTATTTTTTATTATTTTGTGTTTTCTTCCTCCTATCTTCATGAACATACTCTTATAGAAACACATACTCTTAGACTTTTAGCTTACCGATGAATTAGAACATTGAGTGAACCACAATATTTATAGATGAGCAACTATTAATATTTCAACAAACGAACAGGCGTATAACCACTCAACCATTAATATTTCAACAACCAAGAAACGCATAATCACTCAACCATTAATATTTCAACAAACGAAGAGACGCATTACTACTCCACCATTAATTTCTCGGAAGCTTAAAAAGTCGTAAAACATCAACGACGCATAATTAAGCAAGTGCGGTTACTATGTCATCTTCAACAACGCTTCCTTAAATACACGTTGTTGCATATATTCACATCAACAACACTTCCTATCAAATGTGCTGTTAAAAATAAATCATTCAAGTCAACACTAACGTTATTGATATTCAACAACGCAATGTAAAAAATGCGCTATTGAAGTTACACAAATTGACAGTGCTTGCTTTATTATGCACTATTGATGTTCTTCCGCCTCATTTTCAACAGTGTCATTCAAAATTGCGTTGTTGAATGCCCGCTGTTTATTATGATATATGGCGTAGTGATATCTCTTCTTATATCATCCTTTGTACCTTCAAAATAGTTACTTGGATTATCATCCAAAACATTATTCATAGAAAATTCATTGAATGCATTCATGATAATCTCGACTGAGCACTATTTACAGGGTATGTAAACATGCTTAATATTAGTTTTTTCTCATTGCTAAGGAGTGTTTTGGCTTAACAATTTCAATAGCATAATGTTCCTAACACTTTTGAACAAATAATTTCAAAAATATAAGTTACCAAGAATTTGTTACAAAATAATGAACATTAGGCTACTATTATCGTAATAGAAGGATCCATATTATACTACTTAGCATCCTTTAATCAGACCTATTTTATATTCTCTCATTTATGTTTATAGAGTAAATATCAATTTCAATTCATCATGTTTTTTTACCTTATGAGTTTGTTCCTTAAAAATGAAAAGACCCAAAATAATCTCCGAAAATTTTAAATGTTGGTCAAATTAGTCTCCATCAAGTACTATAAAATATACTAAAAGTGGCTAATTTAACTCACGTTTGAAATTTGTGTGGACTATTTTGAGTTTTTCAAATTTTGATGGACCAAACTGGTACAATCAAATACATCAGAGACTGAAATGAATGTTTACTTTCTTTTTTTATATTAATATTATACTATTTTCATTTTACCAGACATAATACATACCGACCCGTGTCTTTGCATGGGTATCCAACTAGTTAATGTGATAATTTGGGGTGAATGCGATAGAAAATAAAATTTATAAAGTTATGTTGCTCTGCATCTGAAAAAACAAAAGTGATTTGAAGGTTAAAGACCACATGGTGGGTGAGTGTCGGTTTGAAAAGAGTTTTTTTAGGTACCAATTTTAAGTGTTATAATTTTTTGGATACTTTAATCTATTTTAACCCAATTTTTAATAACAATATGGATTTTTATTAGAAATCTATTCTAAATAATTCATAAATACTTACTCACTCAAGAAATAAACAAAAAAAGGCAAGGCCATATTGGCTGGAATGATTCTTCAAATTATATATAACCTTTGCATTTGTAACTTTTGGGAGACGTCATTACATATTATTGGATTTTAAGTTACAATAAGCATTGTTCATTAGTTAATTCTTAAGTCTCACATAAAGAACAAAATGAGTTCATCCATGTAAAAAAATATTAAAAGTGATAAATTGATGAATTTAGATGTTAATGGACAAAATCATTTATTAATTTACATAAATTCATTTCAATTATATTTTTAGATATATAGTCTATCTATATCCAAACTTAATGGATGAAATTTATTAATGACTTCATATCCAATTCATATGATTTTTTTATTTAGAACTAAAAACCTTATTGAATAAAATCATTATTTTAAAAACTATTATCTCATTAAAACATTTTCTAAAATCACCTTTTAGAAAACACTTTTAAAATCATTTAAAAATACTTTTAAAAATCATTTGTTTAAAAAAATGATTTTTTGAACTAACAAAAATCAATATTCTACAAGCACGTGACATTTAAGGTTCTATGATTTTTAACAAATACTTATAAAATACAATATATGTACTGTCAGTATAAAGATTTATACATAATCACTATATTATTCATCATTCATTTGAATTGTTTTTTGAAGAGTAAATGATGATTAAATATAAATGGCGGATGATGTAGTCACTAGGAGTGGCAATATGGGCTTGGCTCGACGGGCCAACCCGTTTGGATAGCTATTTTTAGCAGGCCGGACTGAGGATTTTAGCCCAAAAACCCATATTCAGCCTGTTTTAGTAGTCCGTTTTTTAGACGGGCCAAGGAGAGTCGGGCCGGGCGGGCCATTGTTAAAAAAATAAAAAAACTAAAGTGTGTGACACTGTCCTGTGCGTGGGGCGTGGCAACTGGCAAGCTCTCTTAGTTTAAGACTATGTTGGTTTCTTCTTTAGAATTTACAAGTTTTAAGCTAAGATGTTATGTTGTTAATGTAATATTGTAGACGTATGTTTGTGATTTTTTGTTTTAAAAGACATTTATCAAGTTTGTTGATTATTTTCTGTCTAAAAGTTTTAATTATGTACATTTTGGAGGGGGAAATGGGTCAGCCCATCAGCCTGTCAGCCCTGCAAAATATGGGTCGGGTTGGCATTTTGAGCCCTTTTACCAATACGGGCCGGGCCGGGCCAATCCAAGCCGAAGGCGGGCTGGGTCGGCCCACATTGCCACCCCTAGTAGTCACAATGTATAAAACAATGTCAGTGGAAACATTTTTTCTCATACTTATATATGTTATATACTTAAGAATGAACTTTTAATATTAACTATATATATATATGTCCTATAATTAATATTAATTTAATAAAATATTAAAAGTGAGAGTCAGAATCATGTATTAATTTGCTTGAATTTAATTTTTTAATATTAAATGAAATTGAAAAACAAAGAACGTCATTTTTGAATTTTTGTTTTTTTGGATGAATTGTATATCTATCCGAATGGATATTTTCATGAATATCTATTTGATATAATTGATGAATTCAAGTTTATCTATTATCAAAGTTATTCATTGGATTCTATTTAAATTTATTAGCTCTAATAGATATATTGAGATAAATTTAATTTTCTTGTATTTAGATGAATTGTAGATTGTAGATAATTTTATCAGTTTTACATCATGAGCATTTCACATGAAATTCCAAATGTATGTCAGGTGGGAAGGATATGTTATGTATTTGATAAAATGAGATGCTCTTTGGACCTTGATATTGGAATATGAAAAGGAGAAAATGTTTTAATTACTGAACAAAATGTTCAGTACTTTGAGAGGATCTCATACCATATTTGATACTTTTTTTTATAGAAATAACCTTCTAGATATTAAATTGATTGATTGTTAATCTTTCTGAGACGAGGTAAACTTTAATATCATGTTGATTACATTACTATAATAATCCTTAAATTTGGAGGGGCCATATCTGTTGTCTTATTTTATATACCATAACATGTACCATCAACTAATTAGTTGAAAAATTATTTAACTTAAAATTGTAATTATTAAATATATTTATGATCAATCACATCTTTTATCACATAGAATAACACAAAACTGTGAAATAGCAAATGTGTTCTAAAGAACACATCATGAGCAAATTTCTATATCATAAAACTTCATTAGAAAAGGAAAGGAAAAGGTAGCGTTGCTACATGGTAGTCTGTGCCGACGAATTCAACAAACTTCAAAATGAACCAATCGGCGTACAAACACATCGTGGCAAACATACAATAAAATGACATTGAATATACTACTCCATGTGCCTTTGCAAATGAATCCAGCAATGATAAATCACCAAGTATAACTGAATTTGATCCGCATCTTCAATGGAATGATGCATTTGTAAGTTTGACTTAGAAGCCAAATGGTTCATGACAATGTAGTTTACCAGGGTATGACTATTTATTGTTGTTTCCAAGCAATTATATTATTACTTGTTAGTTTGTAAGATGTCTAAAACAATAAACTTTCTCACCACTTTCCTAATTTCTTTATAAATGAAATAAAAAATAGTATTAATGATGTGCTAGTAGTGTAATAAACTTTCTCACCACTTTCCTAATTTCTTCCTCCAATTTTTTCTGGCCATATATTAGGTCCTTTTAACTTATCTATCTCTATTCATTCATCCAATTAAATCAAATTCAAAGCAACCAAAGTCTGTATTGTGCTTGAAAAATATCTCTAGTGATTTGAAAATTTGAAGAGATTTATTACAATATGGCAAGATTGAAGGTGTTATCAGCTCTTGACACAGCAAGAACACAATACTACCACTTCAAGGCCATAATCATTGCAGGCATGGGACTCTTCACTGATGCATATGATCTCTTCTCCATCACTCTCATCATCAAGATCATCGGAAGAATATACTACGGTGACCGCCACGGCGATAACAAGTATCAGACACCGCCCGTGGTGGCGTCGGCCTTGGTGGCCATCGCGCTGTTAGGCACGGCCATTGGTCAGCTGGTGTTTGGAAGGCTTGGTGACCTCAAAGGGCGGCGCTATGTCTATGGTCTTGCCTTGATGCTTATGGTCATTGGTTCTTTGGCTTCTGGTTTCTCCATTTGTACCTCTAGAACATGTGTTCTCCTCTCTCTAGGCTTCTTCAGGTTTGAATACTAATATCAATTAATAGCTTATAAGTTAGTTAACCAGCTTATTTGATTGAAGAGTAAATTATCTACTCTAGGATTTCATGAATGATTTTCAATAACCTAATTAGTTTGGTATTTTATGATCTATAAGCTAATGTTCTATACCATTATAATTCACATATGTTAGCTAATCGAATCTTACATTCTTACTTATCAGCTTTTAGTCTTTTTGTTAGAGAGAGGTTGAGCTTGTGTGAATGGTAAAATTATTGTTGAATGATTGTGAAGTCATGAGTTCAAATTCTAGAATCTACCTTCCTCAAATATCATTATGTGGGAGAGAGTCGCCCATCTGTTTGGTTTTTTGAGCTATATTCCTTTTGACTACTTGGAGAGAGAAATGCTATCTAAAACAAACCCAAAAAATAAAATGAAATGATAATTATATCATTTTATTTAAACTTATAATGATATTTTTACCCTTAAGTTAAGTATAAAAATAATAATTCTCTCTATTAATTCTCCATTAATAGAGACGATCCCCTACTATTGTTTTTTATACTCGCAAAAAGATATATTGCTAGATATATTGCTTTAATTATAGTACCAAAAACACCAGAAGTTATAAGGTAGTTGCATTGAAGCAGAAGGATGTAGCTTATTGGATTTTAGTTTTTTTGTAGATAACTTATTATACATTACAATTAAAATATCTGAATCGTTTTTGTCATTTTATGTTGTTGAGGTTCGTGGTAGGGCTAGGGATTGGAGGAGACTACCCTTTATCCTCAACTATAATGTCCGAGTTTGCAAACAAAAGGACAAGAGGGTCTTTCATAGCAGCTGTGTTTTCCATGCAAGGGTTTGGCATATTAGCTAGTGCCATAGTCACAACGGTGGTGTGTTCAATATTCCACCGTGCCTCTAACACCACACCTCAAAAACCAACGCCCCAAGGGGCTGACGTTGCATGGAGGCTGATACTTATGATAGGTGCAATTCCGGCAGCCATGACTTATTACTGGCGGATGATGATGCCCGAAACTGCTAGGTAACATCCTCCCTCTAGAAACATGACATTGATGTTTTTATTTGTTATTTCTTATCAATTGGTTTGTGTCTATTATGAATAAGGATGTTTTCGTTCAAAATTTTATTTTGTATCATTAAAAACATATAATATTAATTAAAATTTTAAATATTTATTTTTTACTTTTACTTCTTTATTATTGATGCCAAACAAAATATAAGATATCATCTTTATCCTTTATGCTGGTCAAAGAGAATTTATCAAGGCGTCTATATATAACCATAGAAATTCCTACATGTTATATATGAAAAAGACATGTGACTTTTGGAGTTGTTGAATTTTTCATTCTAGAGTTTAAACTTTGTATTTTTTACACTGTCAGTACACCATCTACCATTAATTTGTATTATTTTTGTTAGAGAATTAATGATGGTTAATAAATCAATACAGATGATTGACTGACAGTGTAACACTGTTCAATCAATGTATACATATTAAATCTTTTATTACATTTATTAGTCCTTGTCTTGTCTTGAAGGACCCAATTTAACCACTTAATTAATTATGTTTGGTCAAATAAAAAATAGAATGAAAAGGACCGTGGGGTTCACTATTTAATTAGTCAATTCTGTTCATATTATAAAGTTGAGAAACTCTTACCCACGTAAATGATTTTTATTAATATGAGGTACTAAACATGTGATTAAAATAATTGATGACGATGATAGCTTAGGTAGTTGAAGTAATATATATTATTTAAAAGTATAAACTAAAAATAATAACAGTATAACCTAAAAGTCTTTCTCAAAATAATTACTTGAACAGCTATTTCTAACAGCTTTTTTATTCGAAAAGTAAGGCCTAAAATTGTTGTTTAGCATATTTGTTCAAATAACACTCTTTTCAAATTCTCATGAACATCAGTATCAGTAAAAACATGTTATATTAATTAAAAAGTTAAACATTTTTTTATTTTTTTATTTTTATTTTAATATTATTAGTTCAGAAAATAATTTAAGATATAATTTATGAAAACAGATAATGTAGTATATCGAATTCCACAACCATCTGTTAAAATGGGGTAATATTTTCAGGTACACAGCATTAGTGGAACAGAATGTGATGCAAGCAACAAAGGACATGGAGAAAGTTCTTGATATCTCAATCAGCGAGCAAGCTGAAGAAAATCCATTGCCACCAACCCAACATAAGTACCCTCTCCTTTCCATGGAGTTTCTTCGTCTACATGGCCGTGATCTTTTTGCATGTTCCTCTACATGGTTCCTTGTAGACATTGTGTTCTACAGCAGCAACCTTTTCCAGTATCAAATCTACAAACACTTCCTCAAAAACAAAAACAATGTTGATGTGTATCAAGAAGCTATCCACCTTGCTAGAATCCAAGCAATTATTGCAATATGTTCCACCATTCCTGGCTACTTCTTCTCAGTGTATTTCATTGATCGTGTGGGAAGAATCAAAATACAAATGATGGGGTTTTTCTTCATGGGTTTGGCTTTTTTTGCTATAGGAATTCCTTATTACTCATATTGGACAACTGAGAAAGAACATAATAAAGGTTTCATAGTTCTTTATGGCCTTGCTTTCTTCTTTGCCAATTTTGGACCAAACACCACTACTTTTATAGTCCCAGCTGAACTTTTCCCAGCTAGGTTTAGATCAACATGTCATGGCATTTCTGGTGCAGTTGGGAAAGTTGGTGCAATAATTGGATCTGTTGGGTTTTTATGGGCATCACATAAAGAAGAAGAGGAAGGGTACCCTAAGGGAATTGGAATGCAAGTTTCCCTTATCATACTTGGAGGGGTGTGCATTGTGGGGATGCTGGTCACATTTTTCTTCACTAGGGAAACTATGGGAAGGTCTTTGGAAGAGAATGAGATTGAACCTCTTCAAATTGAAGTTGAAGAGTTCAACTATGGTTGATCAATGTTAATTTTCATGCCTATTTTTTAGCAAAAACATGTTTTTTAATTATGGATGATTTTTATACAAAGTGTGAATAACTATATCATTACACGTGGCTTTATATCTACACTCAAGTTTTCATAACTAGGATACCAAACTAGCTCTGGAAATTGCAAGGAAGAAAAGCATTGTTTTTATTTCATGTACAAGGAATATCTAGAATATGTTGTGCTATATATGTGTATATTGGAGATCAAAAGCTATTATGATACATTTTTCATATTTTGCACATTTTACACATGTGATTAATATCTTAGTTAGTTTGTTAAGTTGTTACTTGTATTACAAGTTATCTTTGTATAGTGTATATAAGCACATGACTTGTAATCATTTAATCAAGCAATCAAGATTCACAATATTCATTTTATGCTTCTGCATTATTTTCGCAATATGGTATCAGAGCCTTCTTCCCGAAGCTTTGGTAACCGATGCGCATTCTCTATACTAATTATTATCTTTCGCTTACAAGATTCAATAAAGAATCATCTCAACAATTTGACATGAAGCGGAGAAGTTTGTAGAGAGGGAAGATCGAAGGAAGACATTGCTCAAGAATGATGTGTTCTTCATCAAACGCCATCAACAACAACGTGCACCTTGTATGACATTCAAACCCGCTTTTGCTCAACCTTAGGCACTGGTTGCTCCAATTTACGAGGAAGAAATAAAGAAACATCCAGAACATCTTGCAACTCAAAGCTGCCAGATTCTTTTCACTAACTGGTTGTTTATATGAAAGATAATCCATATGATGCAACAACAAAAAAACTTTTGCATTCATGTTAAGGGGAATGATGGCACTGAGGTTGTATTAGTCTTTTCGAAAGGCACAACCAATTGTTGGAGTTAAGTGATTCTATCCCCCATCTTCTTCCAATGTTCAAGATCATCAACATCAACAAGATCAACAAGAAGATCAATAACAATAACAACAAGAAGATCAACAAAACAACAATCATACATACTCTAATCATCACACTATCAATCTTGTCCAAAGAACAAGAAGTGATACATTTTCTTGAGTTCTTTTGCATACTCAAAGAATCCTCCAACAATGTAAAATCATGGAAAAACCATGGGAATATGGTCAAGATTTCTGATCAGGAAAATAATCAAGTGGTTGAGAAAATCCAATCACATGAGGATCGAGATTCTGATCCATCACACTGTTATTAAATCAAATTATCAAGCTGGAGTCATTAACATTTATCCTCTAGCTTGAGGGGGCTATTGAAGATCAAAAGCTATCATGATATATTTTGCACATGATACACATGTGATTAATATCTTAGTTAGTTTGTTAAGCGTTTGTTAAGTTGTTATTGTATCACAAGTTATCTTTGTATTGTATATATAGGCACATGACTTGTAATCATTTAATCAAGCAATGAAGATTCACAATATTCATTTTATGCTTTCGCATTATTTTCACAATAATGTATATATCTGAACCACCACCGAGTTCTTGATTGTTTTGTTTGAGATTTGAGAGGTTCATATTTGTTAGCTTTCGCTAGCTTAGTTAGGTTAAAAACTTGTTAATAGCTTATTACTTTATCTATTTTATATACGCGAGATCATTGCCCTTGTACATTCTCAAAGCCCCACATTAATCTAAACTCATTTTTTTCCTTTCTCGCTCTCTCAAGCTTGCTATGCTTGGCAACAAAGGCGAAAGCAAAGTAATCTTATACAATTATAAGTCGATTTTTATCCATGAGCTATATCATTCTTCGGCTAAGTGAAGGTTTGATACTATATTTTAACCTAAAACTTAAAGATATAAGATTTATAGGTCTATTCACTTATATATTTTTTAACTTATCTACTTTTACATAATAAGATACATTTTAAAGAGATGACTTCCTAAAAGATCACTCATCCTAATACTAATCTCATCCAAATATATTTAACTGCTAGTTCTGATGAAATCTAGTGCATGAATGCTAGTAATATCCAACACATATTATATATACATAAGATATTACATGGTTTGGTCAATTAAGAAATGATGTAAATATCAAAATGAGATACAAGGGAAGAAAACAGATACATCACTCATTCACAACATCAACGAATATCAATAAGAATTTCAATTTCCAGTTAAGTCTTGGATGGGAACTCTATGGATGTAAAGATAGATAATGAGAACTTAATCCCTTAAACATGTTTCAAGCTCGATTTGAATTTGTGTCCAAAGTGATTTCCAGATAATGAGGGCATCACACAAAAATTTCAAATAACATTACCAAAAAGTTATAAACTAAATAAGTAATACAAAATGCAAGGGCAATGATTATTGATTGGAAATTATCTATACATATTTATAATTGTATAGTATGTCATTACCTAATTATAAATGAGAATAATGTATTTCCCGGTATAAGGAGATAAATTATTTCCTTCAGCCAATAAAATTAGGACATGTGTCATTTTAATTATTTCTAAAAAAGTATTTCTAAAACTAAACAAAACAGTACACATGTTATACATTTACTGGTTGTAGGAGATAAATTATCTCATGGTGTAAGGAGTAAGTTGCTTGTTCTCAAAACATGAAAAAAAATGTAATCTATATCGATGCTCATTAGACTTTATTTAATTACACTAATTACTCAAATTGTTAAAGCAATACACTCACTTCCTTTAAGGGGTCAATGTAATTATTTTCACTTTGTGTCAGGATACTCACTACAATATATAATTATATATACATAAATTATGAATAATTTGTATAAATGTACAAAATTGATGTTTTGTGTAATTTCAATATATTTAGGTGTTAATATAATTTGAGAATAATGTATCTTCTTATACTATGAGATAATTTAACTTCTCTAGCCGGTAAAAATATGACATGTGTATTATTTTGTTTAGTTTTAGAAATAATTTTCTAAAAATGATGAAACATGTTATGATTATAAATTATTTCCTTCTATCAGGAGATACTTTATTCTCGTATAATTTACTTAAACATTTATAATGATTATTGAGGAAGAGTAATTTATGAGTTAGATATTTCACCTTTCAAAGTGTGAGGGGTTTGTGAGTTAAGAAACATGCAGCTTAGAATGTGAGGATGTTAAAAGTAGAGTATTTCCCTAATTATAATAATGGTAAAAGAGGCTCTTATTAATCCTTAGACAGTAGAATAAAAGATTTTAATTTTTTTTGTGGGCTTTAATATTGCTGAAGCGCATTGGGATGCAAAAGCCCAATGATCTTTCCCCATGGGAAAGTGGAGCAACTGCGAATTGAAATTTGAAAGGACAACTGCGAATTGAAAGGACATTGCTTTTTACTTACAATATCTGAATGCTTGAAATGCTATCTCATATGGGTCATATATGGTGTATCAAAAAAAAAATGTTTCACTAGATATTCTATCCACTATTGAAGTAAAAGAAATTGTAATATTGATGTACTGATAGTGTAAAGAATTATATATTATTATTACATTATTCATCATTCATTTGAATTATTTTTCTGAAAAGTGAAACATAATTGAAAATGAATGACAGTAATATAATGACAGTGTCAAAAACTTATATATTATCAGTATATATATCTTTTTCTCAAACAAAAAATTAATATAAATTTAACTTTTTAAGAGTTTAAAATTTATACATCTTCAATGTAAAGTTTTTTATACTATTAATACATTATTCATCACTGATTTATATTACTTTTACATAAAAATCGATAATAGTTAACATATGAATTACATTTTACACTATCAATACATCATTGACTAATTTTCAATTGACATAAAATGTTCCTCTAATATATAATTTTAGGACAATACATCGAAGGAGTCTTCCCCGATAATTTCTACAAAGGTGAATGTTAACATTCGTTAAACACTTAAATATGTAAAGTTTTAAAATCTAGACATAGTTGGTGTAAAAAAAAAATTTAATGCCAATCCATCATCCATTATTGATTTGTATTATTTTTGTTTGAGAGTCAATAATAGTTAACATATAAATGATTGATGATTTATTGATAGCCTTAAAAATATTTACACTATTAGCATTTACATGTTGAATTCTATTAAGAATGTTATTTTTTTAATTCATGACTAATATGTTTTATGCATTGATTAACAAAAGCTTCCCAAAAATGTGTGATTATATAAAAAAACAAAATTTAACTAAGACCTAAATAACTTAGAGTGTAATATGTATACATCGATAATATAGAGATTTATATACAGTTAGTATATCATTCACCATTCATTTGTATTACTTTTATTTAAAAGTTAATAATAATTCAAAATAAATGTTAGAAAATACATTGACAATATAAAAATTTCTTTATGATATATATATATTTTTCTCAATAACTTAACCATAAAGATTTTGAACTTTGTACGTATAACCGTACTGTGTAAAGAAGGTGGTACAACATGGAAGTAGTGGTGTGTAAACTGTAATCTGTCCTTTGCACATAAAATTTAATTAAAAAATATCATTTTAATTAAAAGACATAAAGGAAGCCTACACTTTCTCTTTATACTTCATCACTGTTACCATTTATCCACTAGATAACAAGTTTTATGAATTAAATAATATTGAGTTTGTAATAACTGATAATCAACTTTTACCTTACTTCTCCAAGAAGGAAACTTCCATAATAGCTTTTTAAGTAAACGAAGACTTCACTTTGTTCTTTGCTTAATCTTTGTCATATACACTGCTTCACTAGTAACGTTTGTGAGGTGAGATATTGTGAAATGGCAACACCAAAGGATCACATTGAAGATATAAGAAGGAAGAAGTTCTCCATTGGTGGGGAACTCAACCCATTGGCCGAAGACTTGCACCAATCCGTCAAGAATCTGTCTGCAGAACTTTATGCCAAAGATGTTCATTTCTTGATGGAACTCATTCAGGTATATCTTCATTTTCCTATGTATGTGTGTGTTTGATGTTGTACATAATCAATCATAAGTGTGGATAAAAGGTGAAGTTATCAAATGAATCTATTTTCTTAGAGTCATTTTAATATGTTTTTCGAATATAAGTTAAATTAGTCATTTTTAGGGTCAAATTAGTTTATATCAGGTGTTGTGTTGTAAGACATGCACTAAAAAAGACTAATCTGACAAAAATTAGAAATTTTTGGAACCATTTTATAGTAATAATGCATGTGTTTTGCAATTTTTTTTTTCTTTTCAGTTTTGGGTGTCTTTTGTTTTTGATTGACTAAGCAGTGCAATCATATTATCTTATTATAGTGGTTGATTGATCATCATAAATTTTGCTGTGACTTTCACAGAATGCTGAAGATAACCAGTACCTTGAAGGAGTGAGTCCAACACTTGAGTTCATCATAACATCAAAGGACATTACAACCACTGGTGCTTCAGCCACATTGCTCATTTTCAACAATGAAAAGGGTTTTTCTCCTAGAAACATTGAATCTATCTGCAGTGTTGGACGATCCACAAAGAAAGGAAACAGGAGCAGCGGTTACATAGGCGAGAAAGGTACATTCTCATACTTAACTGCCTCAACAAAAGGGTTTTAGAAAGATTTGTGTGCATGTACTTACAAGATTAATTAAATATTTCAAATGGTATGTTGATAACTTGACGAATTCTACATGTATGCACGTAACTACCTTGAATCAGTTACTGTCAAAGCATTTTATTTTTCAGAACATAATATTGTTTACTATTTTTACCAAAGAAATAATCAAATAAACAAATGCGTATGATTTTTTTGCGAGTTGATTTATAGAAAGTAACAGAGGGAATGGAAGGATTGAAAACCATGAAGTATACAAGCCTTTATTTTCTCTCCCTTCCTCTCCAAAACCAACTCGCAAATGGATCCTTAATTAACAATGTTTTAGCTAATAGGTCTAAGTCTCTAGTTCAAAATATAGTTATCAGGTTTTCCTCAGCTTTGTATCTTTTAAGAGGCAATTTAATTGATAATCAATTAGGATGAATAATACAATACAAACGGAAAGGATGATTCATGGCTAAGGATATGCATGCATTAGACCAGTCAAATAAAACAAAAAGATGCAAATGTCTGACAAAAATTTTCCTATGTTTGAATTGCAGGAATTGGTTTCAAAAGTGTATTTCTAGTAACTGCTCAACCTTATATTTTTAGTAACGGATACCAAATGCGGTTGAATGAGAAGCCTTGCCCACATTGTGGTCTAGGGTATATAGTTCCTGAATGGGTTGAGGAGAATCCAACCCTTCTTGACATAAAGCAAATATATGGTGATACTCTTCCAACTACAACAATTATCTTACCATTGAAGGCTGACAAGGTCCAACCTGTGAAACAACAGCTCTCGAGCATTCATCCAGAAGTTCTGCTGTTCCTTTCCAAAATCAAACATCTTTCTATCAGAGAAGATAATGAGGATCCCAACCTGAATACTGTTACTGCTGTAGCTATCTCAAGTGAGGTTAACTATATGACAAGGAAGAACATGAATGCTGAATCTTACACTCTCCGTCTCTCCGCGGAGGAAAAGGATGATTCTGGAAAAGAATGCAGCTACCATATGTGGAAGCAAAGGTTTCCGGTCAGAGTAGAAAATGTAGTGGAAAGGAGAGTCGACGTGGAGGAGTGGGTTATCACATTAGCCTTTCCATGTCAGGAGAGGCTCCATAGGGGAATGAGCTTACCGGGTGTCTATGCATTTCTTCCCACAGAGATGGTCACTAACTTCCCCTTCATAATTCAAGCAGATTTTGTCCTAGCTTCATCAAGGGAGACAATTCTCTTGGATGATAAATGGAATCGAGGGATACTAGAATGTGTTCCATCAGCTTTTATGGATGCATTCAAAACACTTGTCATAGCATCAGATCAAGCTCCTATATCTAATTTGCCTCCGATGTTCAAGTTCCTTCCCATTGATAGTTCCCCCTATGAGAAGTTAAATGATGTGAGGGAGAAAATCAAAGAAAAAATGCTTGAAGAAAATATTGTTCCTATTGAGACATACAGTGAGCAGAAGCACTTCTATAAGCCTCGTGAAGTTGGCAGGCTACTGCCTGAATTCTGGAACATTTTGACCAAGGCTCGGGCACAAGGAGTATACTTGCTTAATCTATCATCTCATGATGGAAGAAAAATCTTGAGTTCTGCATTTGATATAAATGAGTATGATCACATACTCAATTTTTTAGGTGTACAACAAGTCAATGTTGATTGGTATGCAAAGTGCATTCAGAGTTCTAATCTTGTGGATGGAGTATCAGAAGATGTCTATTTGGAGCTTTTACTGTTTGTTTCCACTAACTGGTCTAGATTCCGTGGCACCAACATGATGAGCATTCCATTGATTAAATATGTTGGTTCTGATGGGAGTATGGCCCACTTCAGTCTTGATGAGTGCATACAGCACCATGGCGCCAAGCGAGTAATCCTAGCAGATCCAAATCAATCTTGTCCTTGCTCTTGGCTGATTGATTGGAACAAAGAGTTTGGATGTGCTTCCAACCAGTTTTTTATGCCAGAAATCTCACAAAAAGCTATCCAGCTGTTCCCCCGGAAACAGATTTTGTTGGAGTGGCTACAAAATCAAGTTAATGTTGCTACATCTAATATTTACACTTTTGCGAGTGCCATTTGCAGTTCTATTAGAAGTAACCGCAGGCTCGCCATTGCATATGCTCATTTCTTATATCAATCTTACTCAAAGTGTTATTTATTGAACCGGGAGGTTGATGGTCTGTGCAGTTGTTTGCCACTTGTTGACAACTACGGACATGTGACTGATAGCAGAAAAGGAGTTCTAGTACCTGCAAATGTGAGCAAATGGGCAGATTTGATTGTTTCTAATCCTTGGAGAAGTGAAGGTTATGTTGAGCTTGGAGAGGAGTACTTGCATCCATGTCATTATGCAGGCCAATATACACGCAATGGGGAGCTCATTGAATTCCTTAAAACTCACGTTGATGCTTCTGATATACCTCATATATCCCCTCCAAATGCTGGATTTTCTGCTGTAGATACACGACTTACCAAAGACAATGCTTTCTTGCTTTTAGATTGGATTCGGAACCTGAAGTATAAGGGAACACGTCTACCACAGAGATTCTTGAAGTGCATAAAGGAAGGCAGCTGGCTAAAAGTTACAGTTAATGGATGGAGGCCACCTTCGCAGTCATTTTTAATTCGCTCATCTTTGGGAAAAATTTTGCAAAATGGTTCTGTTCTTGTTGACATACCACTCATCGATGAGAGTTTCTATGACGACAGAATAAATGAGTATGAGGAAGAGTTGAAAACAATTGGGGTGATGTTCAGTTATGAGGAGGCATGTGAATTCATTGGAAGAGAACTCATGTCTCGCGCAGCTTCCTTCACTTTGAGTAGAAGTCACATTCTTTTGATGCTTAACTTCATCCAATATCTGAGGAAAAGTCTTCTTCCCTTAGATAAATTTGTCAACAGCATCAGACAAGGAAGTTGGCTGAAGACATCTCATGGTCCCAAGTCTCCTGTAGGATCTGTATTGTACGATTCAGGATGGCGAGTTGCATCACAAATCAGTGATATCCCTTTCATTGATGAGGCTTATTTTGGTGATGAAATATTTCAATTCCAAGAGGAACTGAAGTTGTTAGGTGTGATAGTTGGCTTCGGTGGAAACTACCAAGTTGTGATTGACCATTTGAAATCACCCTCAAATTTGGTCTCTTTGGCAGATGAGGCCCTTCTTTTGATACTCGAGTGCATTCAATTTTCACGTACCTCTAGCAAACTAATAAATTCGCTCAGTGGTACAAACTGCTTCAAGACAAACATGGGTTTCAAAGCACCTGGAGAATGTTTCATGTATGATCCTGTATGGGGTTGTATTTTAGAAGTATTCAATGGTCTTCCAGTGATTGATCATAAATTCTATGGAGAAAAGATTTTCACTTTTAAGGATGAGTTGAAGCGAATGAAGGTGGTGGTCGATTTCGAGGAGGCAATAAAAAAATTTGCTGGTCTCTTCAAACAGATGGCATCACAAACTTCCTTTAACCAACAACATGTATATTCATTTCTCTCATGTTGCCGGCGGCTTAAGGGAACTCAATACAGATTTCCTTCAGATTTCTCAATCATCATACACAACCAGAAGTGGTTGCTTACTCGGGTTGGTGATTATAGGTGTCCAGGACACTGCATTCTATATGGTCCAGACTGGAAATCACTCTCTCCAATAACTCTTCTCCCTTTCATTGATGACACTGACACTTGTTATGGTGAGGCAATACATGAGTACAAGGAAGAGCTGAAGAGCACTGGTGTTGTTACTGAATTCAAAGATGGCGTGAAGTTTGTGCCTAAATGTCTAAAATTCCCTTCAGATCCCTCCACCATTACTCCTGAAAATGTGATTTCTTTGTTAGAATGCATCAGACTTCTTATAAAAGAGAATAATCCTTCCCTTGATGTTGATTTCACAAAAAGATTATCCAAAAATTGGTTGAAGACTCATGCTGGTTATAGGCCTCCAGATAAGTGTTTGCTGTTTGATTCCAAGTCGAGTTCTTACCTGAAGGCAACTGATGGACCTTTCATCGATGAGAATTTTTATGGACCCAACATTGCAACTTATAAGAAGGAACTTAATGCAATTGGAGTCACTGTTGATATTGAGAAAGGGTGCTCCTTAGTTGCTAGTCACCTTGACTTTCACTCTGATTATGACACCATTGTGCAAATATATAGGTACTTAAGTGAACACAACTGGAAACCTGAGGATCAATCTGCCAAAAAGATTTGGATTCCGGATGGAAATAAAGATGGAAAGTGGGTCAATCCTGAGGAATGTGCTATACATGACCAGGATAATCTTTTTGGTGCAAAGTTTTATGTTCTAGAAGGTTTCTATGATAAGAAGATACTTCCTTTTTTCTCCTTTGCCATGGATGCCAGGAACAAGCCTTCAGTTGACGATTACGTCGACCTTTGGAGTGATTGGGAGAGTTCAGTGGAACAACTGTCACTTGACAAGTGCTATAAGTTCTGGATGTTTATCTTGCAACACTGGAGCATAAAGACCGAGAACAAACTTTCTGATAGCTTGAAGAAACTACCTGCAACATCAGGCAACAGTGAAATATTTTTGCTAGACAAGGAAGGTGTTTTTATTGCTGATAATCTTCATCTCATGAAGCTTTTTGAAGGGGAGAAAGTTTTTGTCTGGTATCCTCGGCAGAACTTGGCGCCACTGGACCGGTGCAAGTTGTTTGACATTTACAGAAAAATCGGTGCTCAGAATATCTCTGAATCTCTGTGCAAAGAAGAATCATCTTTACTAACTAGTTTTCAACTCAATCAGGTGGATCCAAGTAATGTTTTCAACCTTAAGGGGTTGGTTAAGCTTATTCTTGGTTTCCTTGCTTGTTCTAGCTTAAACATGGATGTAGACAAGAGGCATGAAGCTGTTCAAGGACTTCTCAACCTGAAATTGTTCGAGTCAATGGAGCCAATCACTGTAAGCTATAGTTTATCACTATCATCAGGTGACATTCTAACCAAGCAAGCAAACAGAATGGTGCGGTGGGAGAAGGAAAGTTCCAAGTTTTTCACTCAGAAGATGGACTGGCTCAGTGGAAATTCAAGTTTGATCAAATATGCTACATATTTCTCAGAGGCAATATCTGAGGGTGTTTTGTGCGAGAATTACGATCATGTAGCTGAACTATCTGAGCTGGTTAAATTGGCTTTCGTGCTGAAATTCAACAATGAAGAAATTGAATTCTTAATGGAGTCAAAGAATTTGCAGATTTTCTGTGAGGATGAGGAGTTCCTCAGTTCTGCCTTCCCCTCTAGCTAGGTACTTTGTGCTGATCTTTGTGATATTTATAAGGTTTGCTTGTTTAATCTATATTTGTGTTTGGTTGTTTGTAGAATATGGTTTTATTTCAGTTGATCAGTTGTTCCTTTAACTTTGTGTCATTGTCAGTGGTGTGTGATTGTTTAATGACTATAAAATGCAGTATATTTACTAAGTTGAAGAGTTGCTTGTAGCTCAATTTCATGGCCAATTGCTTTCTTATTATTGCATGGTTGAATCCAGTTCTTTAAACACCTATTTTATGATCTCTTGCTTTTCAACTCTTGCTCAATTCTGAGGAATCCTTTGATCTGTTAAGCATTTCAAGTACATATCAGTTCAGATATAGGTTTTTTTTATTGCTTCCTTTAATCTATTGAGAAATTCAAATTCATATCATTTTGATGTCATGTTTGTCAACTCGCATATCTTCTGTTTAGGTTTGAGTGCATAGTTTCCACATCTTATAGATTAAAGGAATAGTGGGGAAGATATTCCACATGTATTACCATTTGTTATAGTCATCACCTATAAAGATATAACCTTCAAAGACAAGTTCACGAAGCTTGTTTTTATGACTACTTGAATCAAACTACAAGCTCAACTTACAAATTTTGCATTCCTAAATGAAACCCAAAAAGGGCACTAAGTGTCAAGATACAAAAAAGAAAGAAGTATAGCCTCCAAGAGAATAGAGTGTAACTCTCTCTTCTTTTACTAACATAACATGCTAAGAATGGATGGCACACTATCCCTCATGTGTGGCAAATTTATCGACCCATTTGCCACGGTAAGGCACTGGAAAACCACTTAGTCGACCTGGAAAAAAAGGGAGAGACATATCCAAATAGTATGACATGATAAAAGCATGAGGGTTCAAATATACCATCCAAAATTATGTTTATGATTTAAAACTTCATATTGCTATTGCAATTAAGTTTTTCAAAACACAAACACATCATCCAATATAAAGATTATGAATTATTAATATAGAAGTCATATTGTTATTGCATTTAGGCTTATCAAGTCTCAAATATACCATTGTAGTGAGGGGATTAAGGGACAACACATACATTACATCCACTTCCCATATCATCCAGAAAACATGGATCTTATTCACATTTGAATTTATAGGCAACTAGTGTTAGGTATACCATCCCATTTCAAATTATAATAATTGCATTTAGCAGATAGGGTCTTAACTATGCCATATAGTGTTATAAATGAATAATGAAGCATTTAGGGACATATAGGCTAGATCCATACCATATGCTTTCACACTCAATATCATCATAACCTATTTAAGGATATCATGGCCCCAAGTGTACCATCCCAAATTACAATTGAATAATAAAATTCATATTGCAATTGAATTTAAGAAACCAAAGGCTCAATTCTATTTTTTTAGCATCCTGATATTATATTATTGATATAGAATTCATAATTCATATTGAAATTTCATAGAGAGTCATTCAACATATTAGGACCCATTCAAATTTAGAAATTGTAGGCAACTAGAATTTATCTTGTAAGCAATGTACAATTTTCACAGCCCAAATCAAACTTTTGGGTTTGTAAAGCCAATTAAAAGCCCGGTTCATCAAAGATCAAATACTATTGAATTATCAAACCGAGATTAGAAAAATCGCATTATCGCCACAAATGAAATCTCAAGAAATACATCATTTTCCTTGCATCAATTATAAATAAACCCAAAGATTGAAAATCATGTCATTGATAAAAGGTCGGTAGGGACACAAGGAAATCAAATTCTATCTCTCTATCCAACCATTGTTCCAGACATTGCAAAAATAATCAATTATAAAGAAATTCATATATTGAAGATCCAAAGAAAGAATTGAAGATGTGTTTTTATTGAAGATCCAAAGAAAGAATTGAAGATGTGTTTTTGATAAGAGAATAATGTATCTTCTCATATCTCATATCACTAGATAACTTATCTCCTTTAGCTAGTAAAAATATGACATGTGTGTTATTTTGTTTATTTTTAAAAATATTTTAATAGAAAATGATGAAACATGACACATGTCATGATTTCACTGGCAGGAGAAGATAACTTATCTCCTTATACCGGGAAATACTTCATTCTCTTTTGATAAAAGGCTGGAAAAGACACAAAAAAATCAACTTTACTTTTTTCTTTCTCTTTATCCAGAGTTTCAATCATTGCAAAAATCAAACGAAGCAACATAATTAAGAAAAAGGAAAGGTAAAATAGTACCCATGGTGGGGATTCCTCACTAGAAACATATATATAAAATAAGCTTCAAGAGTTAAAAAGATAAATAGAGAGGGAAACTATTCTTTGAAGTAAACACCCTTAATAATTGGCATAAATTTCAGTTATCCTTCATAAGCTTCTTAAAATGATTCCTACTACTCAGTCACATGTATCACCATTTGTTAAAGTCGTCTCCTATAAATATAAAATCTTCAAAGACAATTTCATGAAGCCTGTATTCATGAATAGTTGAATCAAACTACAAGCTCAATGTACAAAGTTTGCATTTATAAATGAAACCCAAAAAGAGCACTTATGTCAAAATACAAAAAAGAAAGAAGTTCAACCTCCAAAAGAATGTCAGTGTAATTCTCTCTTCTTTTACTAACATAACATGAGAAGAAAGGATCTTACACTATCCCTTATTTGACAAATTTATCGACCCATTTGTCATGACAAGGCATTGAAAAACCACCTAGCCGAACTGAAAAATATATGAAGAGACATACCCAAATAATATGACGTGATAAAGGTCACATCTAGGTTCAAACATACCATACAAAATTTTGTTTATGAACAAAAACTTCATAGTGTCATTACAATTAGGTTTATCAAACACAAACACACCATCCAATATAAGGAGTATGAATATAGAAGTCATATCTTCATTGAAATTCTTCTCAGTCACACCATCCAATATAAGGAGTATGAATATAGAAGTCGGAAAAGTTACGTGTATAGTGTAGTCAAACTACAATATTATACATTTAGTATATGTTTCAAAATATTTATGGAAGTAGTGTATTTTTTAGGGAACTCGACGACTTTGGGGAAGTCGTGGATCAGGAATGCGACTTCCGTGACACATTCTCTCTCCTCCATGGAAGTCTTTTTTTATAGAAGTCGTGTACCCTAAACACGACTTCCATTGTATATTAGTATAAAATTCAGTAATGAGTATAATGTAATCTAACCGTAATGTATTAGAGTCCTTGTACAAATAATATATGTCAAAGTTATAAGAAAATAAAAATAAAAACATTTGATGGATGTTGAATCATAGACCTTTAGGTTGCCATGTAATCCAAGAACCACTAGTCTAAAGCATATTTTTGTTATTTATATACAATGGAAGTCGTGTTTAGGGTACACGATTTCTAAAAAAAGTGAAAGTCGTGGATGGGAAACACGACTTCCATGGAGGAAAGAGAATGTGTCAAGGAAGTCGCATTCCTGGTCCACGACTTCCCCAAAGTCGTGGATCTCATCCATGAGTTCTCTAAAAAATACACTACTTCCGTAAATATTTTGAAACATATACCAAACGTATGATAGTGTAGTTTGACTACACTATCCACATAATTTTTCCTATAGAAGTCACACCATCCAATTTGTGCATATCATCCAGATTTTGCATAGAAAATTCATACTACAATTGCAAGTATATGAGTCAACCAAGCAAACAAAGGTCTTATTCAAATTTGAGTCAACTAGTGTTAGGTATAACATCCCATTTTAAATTATAATAATTACATTTAGCCAGTCAAAATGTTTACTATGCCATATAGTGTTGCAAATATATGATGAATCATTTATGGACATGTAGGCCAAATTTATACTTTCACATTGTGAATTTCATCATGACTTATTTTGCATAGAGAATTCATAATTCATACTGCAATTGCAAGTATATGAGCCAACCAAGAAAACAAGGGTCTTATTTACATTTGAATTTATGGGCAACTTGTGTTAGGTATACCATCCCATTTCAAATTATAATAATTGCATTTAGTAATCACAGTCTTCACTATGACATATAGTGTTGCAAATGAATGATGAAGCTTTTCGGGACATATAGTGTTGCAAATGAATGATGAAGCTTTTTGGGACATATATGCCAAATCCATACCATCTGCTTTCACATTGTCAATATCATAATGACTTATTTAGGGACATCGTGGCTCCAAGCATACCATCCGAAATTACAAATGAAAAAATAATTCATATTGCAATTGAATTTAAGAAATCAAAGCTCAATTTTATTTTTCCAGCATCCTGATATTACATTATGAATAAAGAATTCATAATTCATATTGAAATTTCATATAGAACCATCCAATAAATTATCCCATCTTGAAAGCACTGTACAATTTTCGTAGCTCAAATCAAAATCTTGGGGTTTCTAAAGTCAATTAAAAGTTCGCATCCTCAAGATCAAATACTCTTGAATAATCAAGACCAAGATTAGAAAAATCTCATTACTGCCACAAATGAAACCTCAAGAAATAACCATTTTCCTTGCATGAATTAAAAATAATTTCAAAGATTGAAAATCAAGAGAGATGTGCCATTGATAAAGGGTTGGAAAGGACACATTGAAATCAAATTTTATATCTCTTGATTATAAATGAAATCAAATTCTATCTCTCTTGATTATAAAAGAAATCTGGACATCGCAAAAATAATCAATTATAAAGGAATTCAAAATTTGAAGATCCAGAGAAAGAAATAAAGATGTGTTTTTTTATGAAATGTCGGAAAAGACACAAAGAAATCAAATTTCTTTTCTTCTTTCTCTTTATCTAGAGTTTCAACCATTTCATAAACCAAGTTCAACATCATAGTTAATAAAAGCAACATAATGATCTTTATAAAATCAGTTTTTAGAGTTTTGGGACAATTTGTTAGTTCACTGAAGACACCACTTCCAATGAATGAATTATAAAGAACTCGAAACAGTGAAAAACTAGAGAGAGAAAAGAGATGTTACAAACAACAGGTCCAAAAGGGCTAAAGAAATCAAATTCTCTCTTACTCTAGAGTTTGAAGAATTGTAAAAATCAAGTGAAACAACATCGTAGAAAAAACTACACACAACATCGTAGTTTAAGGGAAATACCATTATCGCCAACTCAGTGATTGATATTCTATACCTCTATAAAGAAAGAAATGAGAGAGATTTGCCAATGACAAAAGGATCAGAAAGGTTACTGTCGCTACTCTGCCTACGCGGACGCGACGAGAAACATGCAATTAAATGCAATGAATCGATGTTCTTTAGATGGAAAACATGAAAAACCAATTTTTAAAAAAATATTGGTCTGCTTGCAGAGAGAAATTAAGCGCTCGGAAGTCGGTTACTGATGAAGAATGTATTAGGCACCTCATACCACATGTTATAAAAACGGTACCTAGATCAATTATGTGGATATTTATTCAAAAAACATTAATTTTACCATCACATTATTAAACAAAAAAAAAAGAAAGACAAAAAACATTTTTTTTAATTTTTTGTGTTTGACGGGGAAATACATGCTCTTACGCATCTCTAGCTGCAATAGAGAATTCAAGACTACGTAGTTCTTTTAGAAATTAGTTTATTGGTGGACATATTTTTTATTTTTTATTATAAAGTTAGCAAAGTATGGTAACGCGGCATGACATAAGGCCTATAGTGGGTTACCTCCTATTGCTTCTAAATATTATTTGGAAAAAAAACTTACAACATAAGGTAACGCGACAAGGCACTAGGCCTATAGTAGGTTACCTCATATTGCTTTAAAAATTAATTGAAAAGATATGACAACATAAAGTAACGCGACAAGAGGCTTATAGTGTGTTACCTCATATTGCTTTTAAGAATTATTTGAAAATATATTACAACATAAGATAATGCAACAAGACACTTGACCTATAATGGGTTACCTCATATTGCTTTAAAAAAATATTTAAAAATAAATTACAATACAAGGTAACGCTCTAAGGCACTAGGCCTATAGTGGGTTACTTCGTATTTCTTTAAAATTATTTGATAAAAATTATAACATAAGGTAACGCTAGACCTATAGTGGGTTACCTCATATTGCTTTAAAAATTATTTGAAAAAAAATTACAAAATAAAGTAACGCGACAAGACACTTGACCTATAGTGGGTTAACTCATATTACTTTAAAACATTATTTGATAAAAATTACAACATAAGGTAACGCGACAAGACACTAGACCTATAGTGAGTTACCTCATATTGCCTTTAAAACACATTATTTATCACATTATTATATATATATATATATATATATATATATATATATGCACTATTATATGAATAAATAAATAAAAATAACAAAACAACAACAAAAAAATAATACAAACAAAACAGTAAGGAAAAAACGTGAAATGTGCAAATTAATAAAAAACATAAACAAACGAAATAAAAATGAATAATAAAATAAAATAAAAGAAACTCGCATATCAACTAGGGTTGGGACAAGTCAATTTGAGGATTTAGGTTAGAGGGAAATTAATTTGGGATTAAGTTTTAAAATCAATTCCGGGATTAGGTTTTGAAATCAAATTGGGGATTAAGGTTAGAGTAAAATTAAATTGGGGGTTTAGGGTTAAAAAAAATTGGGGGTCTAGGATTAGTGGTTACCATGGAAGTAACTCCGTTTTTTTATGACAGTGTTGGACAGCCAGCAACCGTTGGACAGCCAGCAGCCGCTGGAACATCAACCAAAATAACAGTAACTTGCTTTTATGAAGTTAAGGATTGTTGGGGTAGAGAGACCAGTAATTGGTGGCTGCTCCTTTTTCTCTTCTCTTCTCCTTTCTCTCTTTTTAAAAAAAACAAGGTTTGCCTCCTTTTTGAATTTTCAGATTAGGGTTATGGTAGTTGCTAAGTTAGGCTTATAAAGGGGAGTGGGGATTAGGGTTATGGTATCCTAATCTGGTTTGGCTGGGGAAAGTCCAGTTGCCACAAATATTTGAAATTCAGATTTCCCCTATTTTGTTTTGTAATATTTTATCCCGGTCAAATTTGGGTGTTTATAGTTGCCCCTCTTTACTTGCTTTTCATTAGATAACAAGAGCGACAAATGTTGTTTAAAATTATCATGGTGAGAAGGAAGTAAAGATAAAAAAAGACCAAATTTTGACTGGGGAATAAATCATGGAGGGAAAAGCTTCAAGCTCAAGAACACAGCATGAGCGTGAGGTTATTGGGTAAAGAGCTCATAAGTCCAAAGGTTGACCAAAAGCGACCACTGAGGGGTCAAAGCACAATCATGCGATCGCTGAGGGGCCAGGGTGCAAAAGGATAAAAGAGACCACTGAGGGTCGGGGTACAAAAGGAAAAAAAGAGACCATTGAGGTGTCGAAGCACAATCATGCCACCGTTGATGGATCGGGATGCAAAAGGATAAAGAAGACCACTAAGGGGTCAAAGCACAATCACACGACCGCTGAGGGGTCGGGGTGCAAAAGGATAAAGAAGACCACTGAGGGGTCAAAGCATAATCACACGACCACTGAGGGGTCGAGGTGAAAAATGTTAAAGAAGATCACTAAGGGGTCAAAGCACAATCACACGACCGTTGAGGGGTCGAGGTGAAAAAGGATAAAAGAGACCACTGAGGGGTCCAAGCACAATCACGCGATCTCTGAGGGGTCGGGGTTCAAAAGGATAAAAGAGACCACTAAGGGGTCGAAGCACAATCACACAACCACTGAGGGATCGAGGTGCAAAAGGATAAAAGAGACCACTGAGGGGTCAAAGCATGATCACACAACCGCTGAGGAGTCGGGGTGCAAAAAGATAAAAGAGACAACTGAGGGGTCAAAGCACAATAATGAAGAATGTTCTTTATAAGTTTGTAAACTTGAAACACTTTCTTAGCACACCCCGTGAAAGAAAGTATTCTGCAATAATAATGAAGAATGTTCAACAATGGTAGAATTGCCTTTACAAGTATGAAAGTGACGTGACTTGCAATCCAATCAACTCTTTGAATACTTAGTAATAATGCTCTTTATAAGTTTGTAAACTTGAAACACTTTCACTTTAAGCAACTTCAGAAAAATCAACTTTGAAAGTTTAAGAACTTGTTGCCAAAAGTGCAAAAAATAATTCCAGAATATGTGTAAGAGCTTTTGAAATTTGTAT
>NC_032025.1:10296433-10308170 GCF_001865875.1 Lupinus angustifolius | reverse complement strand
TGTCTCTTTGAAAGGGTAGGAATTGATTATAATGAAACCATGTCTTTTGGGTTGAAACTCATTCACTTTGTATTTGAAAATATGATACAACATCTCTCAGTAATCGATTACAGCATTGAGTAATCGATTACTCAAATGTTCTGTCCACTGATCATTTATTTTCGAATTAGAGTAATCGATTACAGCAAGTTGAGTAATCGGTTACTCAACTTTAATAACACTGGTAATATGTTACTCAAATACAATAATAGATTACTCTGATCAGTTTTAAGTTGGATAAATCTTTTGTTACACTTGTAACCTGTTACTTAGATGAAATAACCTATTAGACACTATTTTTGAAAATTGTTTTAAGTATTTTAAAGTTTTTCAATTTTCTTTTAAAAATAGTTTGAGCATAACTAGTATTGTATAATCAAGAGTATATGATAGAAGTACCTATTTTAGACTTAGACTAAAAGTCTTGAATATCTTGAAGCTTGAATCTTCATTGTCTTCATAAATATTCTTCATTTTCTTCTTTTTGGTGATGATGATGTCTTCATCAAAACCGTGTCAAGGTTAGGAGCAAAGATCTTCTTCACAATCTCCACCTTTTTTATGATGACAAACCAATATCTTCTTAACAGTGTAGTTTTCTGAGAGCATCATACTTTGTGGTATTCTTGACTTGTCTTGAGTATGCTCCCCCTATATTGTATGCTCCCCCTTTCATTTGGAGTTATGTGCCTAAAATGTTTTAAAAAGAGAATACATTCTCCCAACTTTTCTCCTCCTTTTGACTTCATCAAAAAGTAGAAAAACCAATAGTCCAACACAATATATATAGCATACATGCAATATAACATAATAATATGGATATCAAGATATAACGGAATTTGAGCAATATGATAAAAGTAAAAAGATGTTTGAGTATTAACAATGCAAACAACAATACAAACAACATAATAGAAATTTGTCCGAAACCAGGAGAAATTAACATTACAACCAGAAAATCTTAACAACAGATAAAGTCCTCAGGATCAGAACCGTCTTCATCGATGTCCATGCTACTCGGCTTAGAAGACAAACGATGAAGTTCAAACTAGATTTGTTGATTCTGAGTATCAAAGGTATCCATCCGGTTAGTGATGTAGCCTCAAAGAGAAATCAACTCATCCATAATTATCTGATTTGAAGGCATGACAGCAGATGAGGAAGATTGAGCATAAAACTCAGAAGGTTGAGGTTTAGAAGGATTAGCAGAGGCAGGTTCTGGTTCAGGAGCATGAGGTCTATCTTTCTTATGCTTGTAGGTCCGGTTACGAAGATCAAATGTGAATCCCATTTTATGGATTACATTCATATCAATATGGCTCTCACGAGGGTTAAGCGAGACCTTCGTTTCTCTAGCAGTAGAAACATCGAAATGCTCAAGGATTTTTTTTATATGAAGATTGCATATGGCAAAGAGCTTTGTGTTCCTCTTACAGACCACATTTGTCTCATTATCATTAGAGTCCATTTGATTTTTAGATTAAATTTCATAGCATACATCAATTGGAGTTCTATGTCACTTATTTGAGAGTGGTTTGAAAATTTTGGTAATATGGCCTAGCTCAGAAAATAATGAAGCAAACGGTCTTCTAGTTTGAGATGTCCAACACATAGGCTTTGTGTTCCTCTTCCTTTACTCCTCGACCATCTTCTCCATCACCAAACTCAATGGTATGATTATCAGGTACCGCGAAAGAATCAATTGATAAATGTTCAAGTACCTTATAACTGGACAAAATCTCTACAAAATTGTGATACATGTGTTGATGCATGGAACGTCAAGGAAGAAATAAGACACAAAATATGGATGTTCTTAAAGGTATGGCAGAAGGGTAAATATATGTGAGTAAAGATGATAAAAATGGGTGAATGATGAGGAATCATTAGATAGTCATGCTAATTCACTAAGATATTGTCTCAAGTAACATAAATATAAGTCCAAAGAAAATTCAAAGTGTATGAATTACAACATAATCAAATAATTACTATGCAACTATGTCAATCATCGGCTCAGATCGTTAGTTCTTTAAAACTTCATTATCTTTATCAGGAAGGATGACATTGTTCATGAACAAGTTATCTTCCTCCAAGGCACTAATGAAAAAGTGGAGATAAGGATCAATGATATAATCCTTCTCCTCTTCTCGTCATATGTGTCGATACCTAGATTCCTTTATTTTGTGAATTGTTATCCTTCATTGTTGTTCGTGCTCTGATATTGAAAAAATGTTTTTGATTAGCATTGTTTTGCCTAGGTCGCGCAATGATTCCAATTTTGAATTTGTAACTCTCAAGGAGTTTGGTGTAAAAAATTATTTTGAGTTATTGAAACTATTTTTGTTGTCAAATGAAGAACTTTCCATTTAACAAGTTGAAAATTCCAAAACCGCTTTCTAGGGTTATAACCCCTCTAGATCGTATAGTGGTTGACGACAATCATAAAGAGAGCACGCATACTCCACAATATGGTTACATCTATTTTGCTGAGTATTTATGGTCTTACGATATATAGAATATGACAACATTTGATAAATGATCTAAAAATGATAATGTTAATCTTTTCACACACGTGTTTGCAATAGATGTATGATTTGATGAATGCACTTCACATAAGGGATGTAATGAATGTTACACTAACATGAATGTCGTGTGAATTCCCTGTTTCCTTTTCTTTTTCTTTCAATTTTTTTTGGGACGCAACATGCATGAAATTGAATGATTGAGTGCATGAATGCAATTAACATGTTTTTGTTCTTTTTTTATATACATGATATGGTTATAGATGATACTATAAATTGATTTTCTTTTTAAATGCATGACATGCACATGTATATTATAATGATTTTTTTTCTTTTATTTAGTGCATGATATGCATGTGAGTGTTATGATTTTTTTGACATGCATATAGATGTTATTATGATTTTTTATGAGTCAATGATATGCATTTGGATGGAATTATGATTTTTTTTTTGTGAGCCTTCATTCGTGGCATAAGAATACTGAAGTGCAATGGTACCTTAGTTCACTCAAGCTCATGTGATGGTGAATCACTTGGATAGAGGTTTTCCGACTTTATGCCGAATAATAAAATAACAAATAAATAAAAATTTGCATATTCTTGTGTCCTACATAAAGGTGTTTGGTTCTACAAGGTTTTTTCGGTCTAAAAGGCCAACTCCCTCTAAGATGTTTGGATATCGCAAATATGACATAAAGATGTACGAGACACCATAGGAGTCATATCTATAATATACAGTAACAATTTGAATGATACATCAGTGCAATATCAAAATATGCACGAAGGCCCAATGACGATAAGCCAATGTATCCCTAACAATAGGTAAATAGGCCTGATAGATGACCAAAAGTAATCATACATGATAGTGAAGTGTGTGTACAAACCTTAAAAGAAATAATGCAGAAAAACCCAAACAAAAAGATACCACAACCTGTACAAACAATAAAACACAAACACTATATACAAAAAAAAGTAAAATAAATAAAAAGAATAAAATTAAAAATAATGAACGAAATATTCATATAGTTAATCAAAAAAGGTTGACTCTCAGTTATCCCGAGTGGAGTCGTCATGCTGTCGCTACTCCACTTTCGCGCGCACGACGAGAAATATGCAATTAAATGCAATGATCAACTTGCACAGAGAAATTAAAAAAAGATTGGTCTACTTGCACAGAGAAATTAATTTCGGAAGTCGGTTACGGATGAGGAAGGTATTAGACACCTCATACCGCCTGTTATAAAAACGGTACCTAGATCAATTATGTGGATATTTATTCAAATATTAATTTTACCATCACATTATTAAACAAAATAAAGAAAGCCAATATTTTTATTTTTTATTTTTTTGTACCTGACAACGAAATACTTACTCATATGTATCTCTAGCTGCGATAGAGAAATCAAGGCTACATAGTTCTTTTAGAAAATAGTTTATTGGTGGACATATTTTTATTATAAAGTTAACAAAGTATTGTAACACGACAAGGCACAAGGCCTATAGTGGGTTACCTCCTATTGCTTCTAAAAATTATTTGAAAAGAAACTACAACATAAGGTAATGCGACAAGGCACTAGGCCTATAGTGAGTTACCTCATATTGCTTTAAAATTATTTGATAAAAATTACAACATAAGGTAATGCGACAAGACACTATGCCTATAAGGGTTACCTCATATTGCTTTCAAAACTATTTGACAAAAATTATAACATAAGGTAATGCGACAAGGCACTGGGCCTATAGTGGGTTACCTCATATTGCTTTAAAAAATTATTTGATAAAAATTATAACACAAGGTAAACACGACAAGACACTAGGTCTACACTGAATTGCCTCGTATTGCCTTTAAAAACACATTATTTATGACATTCTTTTATATATATATATATATATATATATATATATATGCACTATTATATGAATACATATAAATAAATAACAAAACAACAACAACAAAATAATAAAAAACGTGAAATGCACAAATTAATAAAAAAACATAAATGAAATAAATATATGAAATTAAAATGAATAATAAAAGAAAATAAAGAAAACTCACATATCAATTAGGGTTGGGACAAGTCAATTTGAGGATTTAGGTTGGAGAGAAGTTAATTTGGGATTAAGTTTTAAAATTAATTCCAGAATTAGGTTTTGAAATCAATTTGGGGATTAGGTTTTAAAACCAATTTGGGGATTATGGTTAGAGTAAAATTAAATTGGGGGTTTAAGGTTAAAAAATTGGGGGGGTCTAGGATTAGTGGTTACCATGGAAGTAATCCCGTTTTTTTGGACAGTGTTGGACAACCAACAAGCGTTGGATAGCCAGCAGCCGCTGAAACATCGACGACTTGCTTTTATGAAGTTAAGGATTGTTGGGTCAGGGAGACCACTAATTGGTTGCTGCTCCTTTTTCTTTTCTCTTCTCCTTTCTCTCTTTTAAAAAAACAAGGTTTTAGCCTCTTTTTGAATTTTCATATTAGGGTTATGGTAGTCGTTAAGTTAGGCTTATAAAGGGGAGTGAGGATTAGGTTTATGTTATCCTAATGTGGTTGGGCTGGGAAAAAGCCCAATTGTCACAAATATTTGAAATACAGATTTCCCCTTCTTTTGTTTTGAAATATTTTACTCCAGTCAAAATTAGATGTTTACAGTTATAAAAGAACCAAATTATTTCTATTTGTGTGTATGTTTTTCTTTCAGAGTTTCGCTACTCCAATATAATTTTCAGTGGAACCAACTACTACAAAATCTGGTAAGTGTGTTTTACAACAAAAACAATAGATTGATCTATATAAAAGCAATATCCAAACGTATTGTTCACGCAACTCCTGAAATGGGCCTGTGACAAAAGGTCATATTGGCCCATTTACCATTTACACATTTTTTTAAAATCCACATTATTAATTACTAATTTCTTATCCATGTTAATTATTAATTTTTTATCCATGTGATTACGCTTTATTATTAGTTGTTATTATCTGATATAATTATAAATCTTACCAAACAATAAAAATAATCTAATATTATGTATATGTAATGAGATAAAAGTTGTAACTACATTTAAATTAGTGATGTGTAATTCTACTCTATTAGTTCATATGAGCCAATGTAATCTTATTTTTAAAAATGAGATCTTTTTTATTTTTAATCAAGTTTAATTCATGAAAAATACATTGAGAAATTAATTCATGAACATCTTTTCTAAATATTAAGAAGTTGTTAGGAGAAAGAAAAGATGTGGTAAGAATTAAAAGTTAAGATACATACAAAAATACAAAAAATAATATTTGTTTCCCACGGTATGTTTCCCATGTCCGGACGAAAGGGAAATCAAATTATATAATACAAACAAAACATAATATTTGCAATATTGAACTCAAAGAAAATGTATGAATCAATTTGCAATTGTTAGCTTTTCTTCTTCAAAAAAGCAGTATGCACACCAAGTGCATATGCTTCAGCAGCAAGAAAGAAAGAAAGAAAATGCAGAGTGATGAGAGTGAAAAGAGAGAGAAATTGAAACAGAGTTTAGAGAGGAGAATAATGATTCAATGAATATGCCTCAAGATTGTATTAAAGATCAATAGAATTCTTCTTACAATTCATATCATACTCAATACACAAAGCTTACTATTTATAGCTTTTCATCCTAACTAACTTGCCAACTAACTAGCTATTATAGGAAACTTAACTAATTTCAACACAAAGCTGAATTATACTTCAATACTCTTCCTTAATTCAGCTTTCATTCTCAACACCAATGTTGTGCCTTAGCTTTTCGAATCTATCTCTCTTTAATGGTTTGGTGAACAAATCAACAAGTTGATTTTCTGACTTGCAATGCTCCACCTTTACTTTCCCTTTGCCCACTTGTTCTCTAATGTAGTGAAACCTTGTTTCTATGTGGTTTGATCTTCCATGAGCCACTGGATTCAAAGCTAAATTGAAAGCAGATTTGTTATCAATCATAAGCTGCAAAACTCCATCTGGTTTCACTCTTAGTTCCTCCAACAAGCTCGTCAACCAGGCTGCTTGACAAGTGCACATACAAGCTGCAATATATTTTGATTCACAGGTTGAGAGTGCTACCACATCTTGCTTTTTGGAGCACCAACTTACAAGGGCATTGTTGAAGAGAAACAAATACCATGTTGTGCTCTTCATATCTGTCTTGTCCCCACACCAATCTGCATCAGAGAATGCAATTAAGCTTGATTTATTGCTGCTTCTGTTGCCTTTTGCAGGATACATAATGCCATAGCCCAATGTTCCTTTTAAGTATCTGAATATTCTCTTAACTGCGCTCATATGACTTTGCTTAGGAGACTCCATATACCTGCTTACCATGCCAACTCCATAAGCCAGATCAGGTCTTGAGTTACACACATACCTCAATGAACCTATCATTTGCCTATACTCTGTTTTGTCCACTGCTTGATCTGCATCACCTTGGCTCAAGCCAATTCCAACCTCAATTGGAGTTGCTACTGTGTTGCAATTCATCATCTGGAACCTCTTTAGAACATCAGTTGCATACTTTGTTTGGTGCATTAGAATTCCTTTGCTTGTTCTTTTGAATTCTATGCCTAGAAAGTAAGACAACTCTCCAAGATCAGACATCTCAAATTCAGCCTGCATTTCTTCCTTGAATGCTTGGATATTCTTCAATGCTCCACTGGTTATGAGTAGATCATCCACATAGAGGCAAATGATTAGTATCTCTGTAATGTGATTTCCTTTCACATACACACCATGTTCACTGCCAAGTTGCATTAGAAAGGTGTCTATTCTCTTATTCCATGCCCTTGGTGCTTGCTTGAGAACATAGAGAGCTTTGTGCAATTTGTAAACCATTCCCTCACTGTCTTCTAACTCAAAACCTGGTGGTAGTGTCACAAATACCTCTTTATCTAGAGGTCCATTTAGAAATGCAGATTTGACATCCATTTGATGTATTTCCCATCCATTGAAGCTTGCTAAACCAATTACCAACCTTATTGTTTCTATTCTAGCAATTGGTGCAAAAACATCATCATAGTCAAATCCTTGCTTCTGAAGAAATCCATTGGCAACCAATCCAGCCTTGTACTTGGATATCTCACCATCTGGATTTGTCTTAAATACCCACTTCACAACTATTGCATTCTTGCCACTTGGAAGTTTTGTTAAAGTCCATGTATTGTTTTTCTCAATGGAGCATAACTCTTCTTCCATGGCTTTAATCTAGTGTGTGTGCTTGAATGCATCTTCAAGATTGATTGGTTCCATTTCTGCCAACAAAGCCATATGCACAAATTCTCCATCTTCTGTTATGTGTGAGTCAGAAAGTACCTCATAGTCTCTGAGCCTTGAGGATGGTTGTCTAACTCTATGACTTGTTGCTCTAGCAGATGATGATTGAGCATTAGATGTCTCAAATCCATCATTGTTTACCACTCTTTCTTCTTCTATCATTGGCTGCATTCTTGATTCATCAAATTGCATCATTGTCTTTGCTTCTGAACTCACACTTTCTGTGTTCCAATTCCAGCTTTGTTTTTCATCAAACCTTAGATTTTTGCATATCATGAAATTCTAAGTTATAGGGTTGAATACCCTATATGCTCCAGTGGTGTGATAGCCTAAGAAGATGAGCTTTTCTCCTCTATCATCAAGCTTACTCCTCTTAATGTCAGGAACATGAGCATATTAAATTGAGCCAAATATCCTTAGGTGCTTTATGCTTGGTTTGATACCTGAGCAGGCCTCCTCTAGTGTCTTCTTGCCTAGTCTTTTTGTTGGACATCTATTGATGATGTATGCTGCAGTTGATGCAGCTTCTCCCCAGAATTTATTTGGCAAGTTCTTGGTTCTCAACATGCTTCTTGTCATATTCATTATAGTTCTGTTTTCTCTTTCTACAGCACCATTGTGTTGAGGTGTGTATGGAGCTATAACTTCATGAATTATTCCTTCCTTGCTGCAGAAGTCATCAAACTCAGAGGACTTGTACTCACCTCCACCATCTGATCTGAGTTGCTTCAGTTTGAAACCACTTTTCTTCTCAACTTGAGCCTTGCATCTTTTGAAGTTTTCAAACACTTCACTCTTCTTCTTTAGTAGATAGATCCAAACCTTTCTTGTAAAGTCATCAATGAAGGTTAGGAAGTATCTGTTTCCACCAATTGAGTCCACCTCAAATGGTCCACACACATCACTATACACAAGCTCAAGAGGGTTCTTTGTTCTTGTAGGAATTATTGACTCAAATGTGCTTCTTGTTAACTTGCTAGAAAAGCAATCATCACACAAGGTTTCTGGAATCTTAATAGAGGGCAGCCCTACAACAATTTCACTTTTTCTTAGTAACTCTAAACTTTTGAAATTCAAATGTCCATACCTCAAATGTCATAAACAAGTATCTTGATCTATCTCTGCATTGAGACTTGTTTGCTCATCCACTTGAATCTTGATCTTGAATGTTCTGTTTGATGAGAGAGGTGCTTTCAAGACCTTCTGGTCTATTTTGTCATACAAGGTCAGTTCACCATCTTGCATGATCACCTTGTATCCCTTCTCCAATAGCTGACCAAGACTCAATAGGTTGTTCTTCATTTTTTGTACATAGAGAACATTTGAAATGGATGCACTTTTTCCATCCAATCTTTGAATCAAGATTCTTCCAACTCCTTCTGCAGAAATGGCACTATGGTCTGCAAATTTCATCTTGCTCCTCATTGATTCATCAAGTTGTGCAAACCATTCTCTCCTACCAGTCATATGGTTTGAGCATCCAGTGTCAAGGTACCAGAACTCATTGCAATCTCTACTTCCTTGCTCAGTCACAGTAGTAGCCATCAGCAAGCAATGTTCTCCATCAGAACTATTTGTGCTTTCTTCTTTTGCAAGTCTTGCCTCTTATTCTCTTGAATTTTTCCACTTGTTGGACACTCTGATGCAAAGTGGCCATAGTTCCTACAATTGTAACATTGTAGCTTTTTCTTATCTAATTTCTTTCTGCCATCAGAATTTCTGTGAGAGTGCTTTCCTTGCTCAAGATCACCACTTCTTGCACCCGTGTGATCAAATTTTCTTGATGATTCAGATTCATTGGCTCTCCGTCTACTGTTCTGACCTTTGTCTTTAGTTTTCTGATTCCATTTCTCAAAATTCTTCTTAGTATGCCTTGACATCAAAGCTTGATCACTGCCTTTACTTGAACTCCTTCCTTTTAGCCTCAATTCATGAGCCTGCAGTGAGGCCTGCAACTCCTCAATCTTTAATTCTTCTAGGTTCTTGGACTCCTCAATTGCAACTACTATGTGATCATACTTGCAAGTGAGGGTCCTTAACACCTTTTCCACTATTGACTTCTCCTTCATTGCTTTGCCACATGACCTCATCTGGTTTGAAAGTGTCAGAATCTTGGTCATGTAGTCAGCAACTGAATCATTTTCTTCCATCTGTAAGACCTCATATTGCCTTCGAAGGTTCTGCAATTTCACCTTCTTGATTTTGTCAGCACCTTCATAGCTCTTCTCCAAGATCTCCCAAGCTTGTTTTGTAGTCTCAGCTCCATTTATCTTCTCATAGTTTGCTGCATCAACACCTTGGTAAATTAGGAATAGAGCCTTGCAATCCTTCTTCTTTGCTTCATTGTACATTGCTCTTTGAGCTTCAGTTGCACCATCTCCAATCTTTTGATAGCCTTTCTGCACTATCTCAAGCACTTCTTGAAATCCAAATATAGCCTTCATATGATTCATCCATCTATCATAGTTCTTGCTATCTAAAATGGGAAGTGTCATGGAGAAACCACTGTTGTTTGCCATCTTCTAACTCATTCTTTTGCTTTTGTCCCTTCCTTCCTTTCTTGTTCTCGAGTGCACACACACACAAGTCCCTTCTTTGATTCACACAGAATCAACCTTCACCAATGAGTTCTTGATACCACTGTTAGCTTTTGTTCTTCAACAAAGCAGTATGCACACCAAGTGCATATGCTTCAGCAGCAAGAAAGAAAGAAAGAAAATGCAGAGTGATGAAAGTAAAAAGAGAGAAAAATTGAAACAGAGTTTAGAGAGGAGAATAATGATTCAATAAATATGCCTCAAGATTGTATTAAAGATCAGTAGAATTCTTCTTACAATTCATATCATACTCAATACACAAAGCTTACTATTTATAGCTTTTCATCCTAACTAACTTGCCAACTAACTAGCTATTATAGGAAACTTAACTAATTTCAACACAAAGCTGAATTACACTTCAATAGCAATCCCAAAAACAATACCCTTATATAGTACAAATTTACTGTGATAGTAATCATATATAGAAACAAAGAAAAGTTGTTAACTTAAAAGGAATAATTTTGGTTAAGGTATTCTTCCAAGTAAAAAGCCCCATATTTGAAATTAACTTAAGGTATCATACATAATTTTATTACAATGCACGACCTTAAAGCCAACAGAGTTACTATTTATTATTATTAGCAAAGTAGATGATGAGGAGAAAACAACAACAACTAAGATTCTTCTTTTAAGTCTTAATTTCATAAAATGTATTTCATCTCACTCTCCATAATCAACCTATAATACTTAGGAAATCATACGAACTTAATTAACCTAGCTGCTAAACATTGAGTTAATAAGAAGTGAGTGTGATAAGCCAGCCAGAAATATGCATAGACATATACAATAAAAACTTCTACTACTATTTCAAAGGCATATCTTATTATCAATAACTCGTTGATCTAGTGGTGTAAGGCTCAACTGGATCTCATAGATCGAGAGTTTGATTCTTGAGAGCGATACTTGTTGGGAGGGGCAACCCCCGAAATTGACTAGTTTCTTACCCAAAAAGAGGAGAAGATGCCTTGGTAGTACAAAGAAAAAGATCTCTTATCAAAACTATGTGCATGATGTTGGAGAATTACCTCCATTCGAAATCGATAGATTAAACACGGAAGTCCTTATGACCATAACTTTGTTCCCGTAACCTAACGTTTATGCTCATACATAAACCCAAATGGAACAACCATGGTCCAGACCGAAGAAACCCCAAATGAGTTCATGGTGAAGATGAAGAACATACCTTGTTGAGCCATTTCCGGAATCTCGAAGGTATGAGGGTGCGATGATCTTCCAGATGATAGAGCGCCTTATGGTTTTCCTTATGCTTCTCTAGAGGGGAATGAGAGAGCTT
>NC_032025.1:10291067-10296333 GCF_001865875.1 Lupinus angustifolius | reverse complement strand
TCCCGTAGTGGTTACTACTTTAGTTGCAATAATTCTGATTCAGTCCCTTCATCAAATCAGAAATTGCCTGAAGGTATCTACACTTATTATTATTTCATGACACATATGCCCTTAGCCACCAAATTAATTACTTAAGATCATTTTATATTTTGGCTAATTACATAATGGCCATAACACAATTATAGAATTATATTTGTGACCCATAAATTGTCAGAAATTCCAACAATTTCCCACTGGTCACACATATGATTCTCCATACGTGTTATCCTTAATGCGCGCTTAAATATTGCCATTATGACTTACGCATACCTAAATTATCTCGTTCATTATTCCATATCGAACCACAGTGAACTTCGCCATATCAATCATGGCTAATTCAACAATGACCATCAACATTGACACAACTAAATGACATAGATACATCATGAAATGTGTAGCATGAAAATTACATGAATATGATCTGTACATGTCAATTTTCAACTGGTCCTACTTAACTTTAGTGAGATCCTTAATAATAACATAAAACCTTATTGTACAAAGTATAATGACAGAATACCAAACTGAATGATTAATCAACTGAAGTTTGAATACAAAGTATTCATACAAAATACTGAAATTACATAGAACATAACAAAATGTGTGCACTTTCTAACTCCCACTAAACCAAAATATCCTCACACCGTAGAACACCCATGTGAGCAGCATGCTCATGAAAGACCTTGGGTGTTATAGCTTTTGTGAGAGGATCCGCAATCATGGAGTTAGTGCCTAAGTGTTCTATGGAAAGCTGTCCATTTTGTACATTCTCCTTAAGAACTAGGAACTTAATGTCAATGTGTTTCGAATTTGCCGAACTCCTATTGTTGTTGGAGAACAACACGACTGATTTATCGTCACAGTATAACTTTAGTGGTCTTTCAATCCTTTTCACAACCGCAGCCCAATGACAAAATTTCTCAGCCATGATGACTGAAGTGATGCCTCATAACATGCTATATATTCTGCTGCCATGGTGGATGAACCTACAAGGTTTTGCTTGGCAGAACGCTAAGCAACCGCACCACAAGCTAACAGAAAAACATAGCCCGAAGTAGATCGTCTACTATCTTGGCATCCCGCAAAATCGGAGTCAGAGTACCCAATGATCTCTAATTGGTCTGATCTCCTATATGTGAGCATATAGTCTTTTGTTCCCTTTAAGTACCTCATGACCCTTTTGGCTGCTTTCCAATGGTCTGTTCTTGGATTACTCATATATCTGCCTAAAACCCCAACTATGAACGTTATATCCGGATGCGTACATACTTGAGCAAACATAAGACTCCCTACAGCTGATGCGTAAGGGGTCTTTTGCATTTCCTGAATTTCCAGATTTTCCTTTAGGGCACTAATTGAAACTAAATTTGTCTCCCTTAACAACTGGAGTATCCATTACTTTACAGTCTTGCATGCCATATCTTTTAAATACCTTTCTATATAGCTCTTTTGTGATAATCCAAGAATACCCCGAGATATGTCTCGGTGTATCTGGATTCCTAATACAAACGAAGCTTCACCAAGATCCTTCATTTCAAAATTACTGGATAGAACTGTCTTGGTTTCTAAGAAGGTACCCACATCATTAGTGGCAAGTAGTATGTCATCCATATACAAGAGCAAGAAAATATACTTGCTCCCACTGAACTTGTGATACACACAATCTTCGACTGAATTCATCTCAAAACCAAAAGAGAGAATCACCTCATGAAATTTGTGGTACCACTGACGAGACACTTGTTTTAGCCCGTTGATGGATTTTGTCAATTTGCAAACCATATTCTTTCGGTCTCCCATTACAAAGTGTTCTGGTTGCACCATATAAATCTTTTCATTAATGTTTCCATTTAGAAAAGCTGTTTTGACATCCATCTGATGAAGCTCCAAATCATAATGTGCTATAACAACCATGATTGTCCTAAGAGAGTCTTTCGATGAAACCGGAGAGAAAGTCTCTTTATAGTCAATCCCTTCCTTTTGAGAAAAACTCTTAGCTACAAGACGTGCCTTATACCTCTCCACATTACCATTAGAATCCCGCTTGGTCTTAAAAATCCATTTGCAACCAATGGGTTTCTTACCTTCTGGTAATGGGACAAGTTCCCAAACTTTATTGTCTTGCATGGATTTATACTCCTCTTTCATTGCTTCAATCCACTTTTCCGAATTGGAACTTTGGATGGCTTCACGAACGTTTAATGGATCATTGTCCATTAAGCCATCACCCTCATGTTCCAGGAGAAAGCAAATGTAATCATCCGGAATTGCATTTCTCCTTTCTCTAGTGGATCTACGCAAAGCTATAGGCTCTTGCACCTCTTGTCCATGTTCCTGAGGGTTTTGAGTTTGTCCTTCATGAATTACTAACTCACCTTGAGCAGGGAAGGTTTCATCAACTATGTCCTGAGGAGGTTCCAAATTTGCTTCTTCAAAAGCAACCATATGAATCGCATCTGGAATAGATACAGATTCTTCCTCTAAGACAAAGTTTCTAACCTTATCTTCCCCCTCAAACTCAACATCCTCAAAGAACGTGGCTGTACCCGTCTCAAATATGGATTTCATACTTGGATCATAAAATTTATAGCCCCTTGATTTTTCAGAGTAACCAATAAAGTAATTGTTTACTGTATGGGAGTCCAATTTCTTCTCATAAGGCCTATAAGGCCTTGCCTCAGCTGGACATCCCCACACATGAAAATGCTTTAGACTTGGCTTTCGCCCAGTCCAATGCTCATAAGGTGTTTTAGCAGTTGCCTTAGTTGGTACCCTATTAAGAATATAAGCTGCTGTCTTAAGTGCCTCTCCCCAGAGTGACTCTGGTAAGGTAGAGTGACAAATCATACTCCTTACCATGTCCTTAAGAGTCCGGTTTCGTCTTTCAGACACACCATTCATGCTAGGTGATCCTGGCATGGTGTACTATGGGACTATACCACATTCCTCTAGATATTTGGCAAAAGGCCCTGGACGTTGTTCACCTGAACCGTCATACCTACCATAGTATTCACCACCACGGTCATATCTGACGCACTTAATCCTTTTGCTGAGTTGATTTTCAACTTCAGCCTTAAAAGTTTTGAACACGTCCACCGATTGGGACTTTTCATGAATAAGAAAAATGTATGCATAACGAGAATAATCGTCTGTGAATGATATGGAGTATCGTTGACCATTCCAGGAAGCCGTAGGGAATGGCCCACAGATAACCGTATGTATCAATTCTAAGATGTCTGAAGCTCTATACGCACCATATTTCGATTGTTTGGTTTGTTTTCCTTTTATGCATTTAACACAAACATTAAGGTTTGTGAAGTCAATGGAATCCAAAATCCCATCTGACACAAGACGCTCAATTCTCTTTTGAGAAATGTGACCTAGGCGCTTGTGCCATAATGCACCTGAATTATTATTTTCAATCTTACGCTTAGTACCACGTGATTCCACATTCAGGGTTTCGCTATAATCAGTTATGATATTCAGCATATAAAGGTTGTCATTCAACATAAGTGAACCAGTTCCAATAACATTTGAATTTAAAGACAATTGAACCGAATTGTTTCCAAATGAACAACAATAACCAAATTTGTCCAAATAAGAAACAGAAATTAAATTCCGTCTAAAAGACGGTACAACAAAAGTGTCTTTCAAATCCAAATAAAAACCAGTACATAATAACAACTTAAAATGCCCTATAACTTCCATTTCTATCGATTTCCCATCGCCAACATATATGTATCTTTCAACATGATTAGGCTTTTGGCAGCTCAGGCAACCCTGCATTGAAAGACTGATGTTAGAAGTTAAATTGACCTTAGAACAAACCAAAGCAAGAAATGTACCTTTCTTAGCACGCCAAGCGTGACACTTTACACATTTATTCTTTTGATGTCCAGTTGCTTTGCAAAAGAAACAAACATCATCATGCTTCTGTTTCTTTTGCATTGGACCTTTAGCAGCTTCATTCTTGGGCTCTGAAGTGATTTTCCTTTTGCCCTTGTATTTAGAGTTAGTAACATAATGGGCACTTTCAGTCCTCTCTCGCTTCAATCTTTCCTCTTCCTGCACACAAAATGAAATGAGCTCATTAAGAGTCCATTTCTCCCTTTGACAGTTATAAGAAATCTTAAACTGACTGAATTGTGCAGGAAGAGACAGTAAGACCAAATGAATGAGCAAGTCTTCCGACATGTCAAGCTTAAGGGCCTTAAGTTTTGAAACAACGTTGGACATTCCCATAATGTATTCCCTTATGTTTCCCTTGCCTTGATACCTCATGGAAATCAAGTTCTGTAACAGAGAACTTGTTTCCGCCTTATCGCTCTTTGCAAAGCGCTTTTCAATCTCAGCAAGGAAATCTTTGGCACTATTTATCTCATCCGAGATAGTACCCCTAAAGACTTCTGGAATGCCACGCTTAATGATCATCAGACTCATGCGATTAGAGCGATCCCACTTCTCATAATCCTTCCTCTCTTCAGAGGCACTGGATTCCAAAGGAGAAGGGGGTTGCTCTACCCTTAATGCATAGTCCAGATCCATGCAGCCAAGAACAATTTCCATGTTCTCTTTCCAATCCTTAAAATTTTCACCATTAAGGACCGGAACCGAATTCAAAATCGCAGATATTTAAGCAATCGATGTAGCTGATTCAAACGAAAGACAAAAAAATATTAAAATATGCTCACAACTTAAGATTATCAATGTGCTTTTAAATAGTGGTATATCCAAATCAAGATACCTAGTGCACCATCAATATCAACTTCAAGTGGTACTCTTGTTGTAATGATCAAACATTCATAATAAGACATGTCAACTGACGAATCCCTCTTTCTCTTTAGATTGATTCATCAGTCACATGTATAAAACTTTAGAATTTTTATGACATGTTTATCATTACAGATGTGTATGATCTTCGGCCAAATATTAACTTTCCTTTGGGCCATCTACTACTCGCATGAATGACCATACACACTTACATCCAATGTTCCTCATGACTTATATCCATGAAAGAGGTCACTTTGGCGACATTTCACTTCATTTGACTCACTTGAAAACATAGACAACCTTAATGGACAACCAAACAACAATTAAACCAATGCAAAAAGATACTGAAGTCCCAAAAAACTTTATCGTACTCTCGCTTGGGCGAGGTACTCTCTCGCTTGGGCGAGGTTCCCTCGCTTGAGTGAGGAACTCTCGCTTGAGCGCAATTGAAACCAATGTTTAT
>NC_032025.1:10267078-10290967 GCF_001865875.1 Lupinus angustifolius | reverse complement strand
ACACTCTCGCTTGGGCGAGACACTCTCGCTTGGGCAAGAGCACTGTGACAGAAGACGAACAATGCGATTTCTACATCGTTGTTCTTCGGAAAAAAAAACACCCATAAATTCAAGAAAACCAAAATTTTCAACAACAAACAGCAGAAAACAACATTCAATCATTTCAAATCATTTTGTTTCACATTGAAAAGCATAAGTATTTTCATAATCGATTCATAACAGAAACAAAACACCAAAACCCTAAATCAAACCAGATTTGGGGAAGAACATGAAAACCTAATTTCACACATGAATCATATTGGGGTGGCTCTGATACCACTTGTTGGAGAATTACCTCCATCCGAAATCTATAGATTAAACACGGAAGTCCTTATGACCATGGCTTTGTTCCCGTAACCTAACGTTTATGCCCATACATAAACCCAAATGGAATAACCATGGTCCAGACCTAAGAACCCCCAAATGAGTTCATGGTGAAGATGAAGAACATACCTTGTTGACCCATTTCCGGAATCTCGAAGGTATGATGGTGCGATGATCTTCCAGATGATAGAGCGTCGAATGGTTTTCCTTAGTTTCTCTCTAGAGGGGAATGAGAGAAAATGCCTTAGCTTAAGAGAGTGTGTTGTGTGTTGTGTGGAGCCTTATGTTATCTTAGTGCCTTATGGATGAGTTGATAGTGTTATATTCTTATGGATAACACTATCCTCATCCTACCTTATTCTCCTCAACCTTACACCCTGAAAACCTGTTGCTCTACAAATGGGGACCATAACCCATAAAAGTAACCCCGTAGTGGTTACTACTTTAGTTGCAATAATTCTGATTCAGTCCCTTCATCAAATCAGAAATTGCCCGAAGGTATCTACACTTATATTATTTCATGGCACATACGCCCTTAGCCACCAGATTAACTACTGAAGATCATTTTATATTTTGGCTAATTACATAATGGCCATAACACAATTATAGAATTATATTTGTGACCCATAAATTGTCAGAAATTCTAACTCATGGCTCTTGTGAGGGAGGGAAGAATGAAAGAATAGCTCATAGGTTAGGTTATATTTTTTGGGTTATTAGTTAGGTTATATTTAAATTTGAAGGATAATATTGTGAAAGCGTAAAACGAATATTTCTCATTATTTGATTAAGGCATGAAAAACCTTATTTATAGTACATGAATAGATAACAAACTTACCTAACTAACTAGCTAATAAACTAATAAACACATGTTGTAAAATAATTCAACTTATGTTTAAATGTGTAAAATGTGGTAGCTTTGTTCTCCAATAGATAACAAATTAAAGCTAAAGCTAGAAAGATGGTGTAGAACTTCACTAATGGTCAGAAAATGTTTTAGTTTTATATATGAGTGTATTTGTTGAACTTTACACAATTATGAAAATAACATTAATCACCTATCACTAAAAAGGTATTAATATTATTGTGTTAGATTTAGAAATAACCAGTTATCTTGAAAAGATTACGAAAGCAATTTGTATCTCATTTATAATTACTAATGTGTTGACTGTCAACTCACTTAATTTATTAGCATTTGTTAATTTTTTTTTAATAAACTTGTTGGAATAGTGAATGAGGGAGAATTGAATGAGAGGAGTAGAGACGGTAGAAGATATAAGAGGCTAACTTCTATTCTTCCTTCCAAAAAAACTGTATCCGCATTCTCAACCAAATATATGTAAACTTACATTTTATCCATTTCACCACCTTGCAAACCGTAAAACAGAATATAATGTACATTTTAAAGCTCATCTAAATATAAACTAAATTGTGAAAAATAAGAGACAAAATAGGGAAAGAAAAATTAGACTATATAAACACTCATTGCATCACCATTTGAAAGCAAGCTTGAAGATGTGGAAACTTTATTAATCAATATGTGAAGGTAACTATAACACAAGTACTATGATTTACATTTAAACATTTTTTGTAGAAAGACATTATGTTTCTTCTCATGTAAAATGAAGTTTATTATTGCTTTTATTTATGTCATTTTGAACTAATTTCCTTGTTCACCTTCCCTTCAAAACGGGTGCAGCAGTTATAATAAGAAGTGAGAATGGAGAGGGGCTGAAGAACTGCCTTGACAATTTAAAAAAAGAAGTATAAATTTATATCGAGAGACTCATAATTTATATAAAGGTAAAATAAACAAAGATAAATTAATTGATGTTTTATGTTTTCTTTATTTATTAGTACTAGCGTGTTGACAGGCACTCCCGTGCCTGTCAACCCGCTTTCCTATTATTTCTAATGTATAACCTATATGTTATAAATATTAAATATAGTATTTTTTTTATTAAATATTGTAATTTATAGTTGAATTTATTCGATTGATATAATTGTTAGTTGTTTTTTAAGTTGAAAATTCACCTATAATTTGTTTTTATAGTGAACTGTATAATAGGGTTAATCATTAAAATAAATTTATCATGTTGGTAGACAATCAAACACTGCTAATTTGGGGATTGATTATACATATAAATAAATTTATTTGCCAATCCTCATTCTTATTATATGGGGATTGGGTATACAATTGACATGCTAAATGTCCAAATAGTAACGTATAGTTGAATATGTTTGATGGAGTAATTAGTGAATCTTATTTTTTTAATTATGAATTAGACTAAATGAGTCGTTTGCAATTAGCTTTGTAGGTAGAGTATATAATTCAGACGTAGTCATTTAAATAAACTTATCTTATTTAGAACCTAATACGTGAGATTGTGATTAAATCAAATGTTTGTCAACTTTATTCTTATTGATAGTGATGATTATACAAATCAATTATCTTATCCCTTCTTTTTTAATTTTAAACCGTTGAAGTTGGAGAATGACTTCTATGAATGCATGATTCCATGTTTAATGTTCATAGTGTCATGCAAGCAATTTTTTGGAAGTAAAAGATATTTTTTATTGGATAGATAGAATTTGTTGCACGATTATATGTTTTTTAGGATAAAAAACCTTAATAATAACCCTCTTAGATGATATGGTATACATGATATTCAAATAATAACCCAAAACACATTAAGAAACAGAAAACACTCATAAAACTAAAATAAGAGAGCTCCAAAAGATGTAAAACATAAACATAACCTTTTATCTTAGTGTCACTTTTGGAATGGGCAACTTCAAATGAATTAGTTTGTGAAAAATATGTATTGCTTTATTAAACATAACATTTTGGAAAGTACATTCTATTCTTATTACTAAACACATATGGGTGATACGTAATGGCTCCCTTTCGGTGATATTATATATTATCATAACTTGATAAAAACTGAATATAAAAAAAGTACTCTTAATTGATAAAAAATTCCATAGTGCCACTTCCACTTGGTTTGCGAAGTCTCTCAACTTAAAGATAGTGTTTCATTCCTATGCATATTGATAGAAACACATGTATATAGTATAAACACTCCATAATTGTTAAAGTATTTGAATAGAATGTAATTCAATATGACAAATAAAGGGTTCCGTATAGGTTAATAAAGTTGTAAGCATCACCTATGCAATATGATAAAAAAATGATTCATGGATGAACAAAATAATATAATTGACTTTGGCATTTCATCGAACACAACGTAAGTGAAAAGGAAAAAGATAATACAATATTTATGCATGAAAAAGATGATAACATAATGTAAGGTAGGCAAATTATAAACACATAAGGGAGAATGCATATGAACACATTATCTCCATTCCATCCATACTCTGAACATAAAATTTAATACATACCTGATATTTCTTAATAGATCTCAAAAACAGGTTGGAAGAGTGAATGAAGAAGAATTGAATGAGATGAGTAGAAGTTGCAAATAATATGGAAGGTAACTACTATTCATGCCACATTATCTCTATTCCATCCTCATTCTCTGCAAAATATAAAACTGCATCTTTTCATCCACATTATATGTGCAAAAATGTAAGTATACTACACTTTACCCATACTAAAATTTGGGTTTCACCTGTTTATATGTCTATGCTTTATGAAATGTAGACACATTATAAAAAATATTAAATTTTAACAAAGACAAAAATTTAAGATTACGTTAAAAAAAAAAAGCATGACAATAAATCAAACTTGATAACTAAAACATATAAGATAATTGTCAAGAGAACATGTAAGATAAGTCCAAAGAATAAAAATAAGCTATCCATTATGATGCACATCTAATATCTCATCTGGTTTGTTAATAAGTAGTTTGCCAATTACAATGCCCATGGCTTTGATGCATATGCTATGGATAATAAAGCAATAACCATTGTTACTGTAAAATAATAAGGCAATAACCATTATATATCATAATACCTTTCATTTCTTGGAAGAAGGCATGAGAGACCATAGTATTTTACTATTTTTTAAATCTTAAATAAGATAAGATTTACAACGTCACTTAATATACTAAATTCAACTTTCAAAAGAGGGTCATGGTCAAAGATACATTTTGTCGAATACCTGCGGCACATTTTCAGAATAAACCAAATTCAATGATAAACTTTGAATCAACAGAAAAATAATATAATTTAAACACATAAAATAGTATATCAGCAATAGACACCAAAGATGGAAGCAAACAAAGTAACATGTTTAAAGTTTGATTTATTACCAGATGTCTATCATCATTTGTTGATATAGAGAAGCCATATTGGAGAAACGTTTGGCCACCAATTTAGCCACACCATCACCTTGGATAATGAGTGACATAGCAAAGGTTAGAAGACATGTTGTGGTGGTTTTAGAGAGAATAGAGGTTGAATTGAAAGGATGTTTATGATTCAGAGAATGATTTTTTCCAATTGGAAAATGAGAAGAGATGATATGTTGAATGAATTTGGAATTGTAGAAAAGACAATGTGATAATAATATAGAAATGGGAGAAAGTTGTTGGTGGAGAATAGAAGGATAAAAAGAGCAGTTTAATTCTGATAGACAAAAAATGTAGAGATGAGAGAGAGAGTTGGTTGTGGAGAAGGAGAGAACCTTAGAAGAGTAATTTCAAATGTGAGAGTAGAAGTTTTGGATAGAAGTTACGTGAAGGACTAAATTGGAAGAATAAAATTATACCACTATAAAATTATACCATGACAGTTAAAAAATGTTTTGCCTTTATATAATAGTATAGAAATGGTATAGATAAATCTATACTATATATAAAGCCAAAACATGGTGTAACCACCACCATGACATAATTTATATATTCCTATTTTGCCCTTCAAAAATTTAATTTAAAAAATCATATAATCCTATATAACCACCTCAAATATATTAACTATAAGTTGCATATCTATACTACTTAATAAAGGAAAAACCTAACCTAACTTTCATGAAGTTATTTTGGGTTTTCCTATTTCATATTTTATAACTTCTAATTTTATTGTATAAGTTATACTTTCATCTTTATATATTTCATCTTTATGTATTCTTATATTATAACTTTATAATTTTATTTTATAACTTCTAATTTCATCTTTATATATTCTTATATTAATAAAAATTTATTTCTTATTTTATAACTTTTTAATTTTATTTTATAATTTCTAATTTCATCTTTATATATACTTATATCAATAAACATATACTTATATTAATAAACATTTATTTCATATTTTATAACTTCTAATTTTATTTTTACTAGCGTGTTGACAGGCACTACCGTGCCTGTTAACCCGTTTTCCTATTGTTTGTAATGTGTATTCTACATATTAAGTTGTATTATATATTGTAATTTGCAGTTGAATATATATTCGTTTGAGGTAATTGTTCAATCTTAAAGAAATGATACATATACAATTGTGTTCATCAAGAATAGAGTCTTGATATCTTCACTTAATTTTATTTTCTAGCGTGTTAACACACTGTCTGTCAACCCAATTTCCTATCGTTTGTAATGTGTAGTCTGAATGTTTTAAATGTCAAATATTCACATACTCTTTACTCAATGGCACACATTGTGACCAATGCAATATATTTCATGCATTCCTATTTTTTAATTTAATGGATATGCATTGTGACCAATGCAATAGATTTACTCAATAGATTTTAATTAATTAGATAAAAAATCACTTTTATATGTAGAATACACAATACAAATGATAGGAAATTGGATTGACAGACTCGGTAGTGTCTGTTAACACGCTAGAAAATAAAATTAAGTGAAGATATCAAGACTCTATTCTTGATGAACACAATTGTATATGTATCATTTCTTTAAGATTGAACAATTACCTCAAACGAATATATATTCAATTGCAAATTACAATATATAATACAACTTAATATGTAAAATACACATTACAAACAATAGGAAAGCGGGTTGATCTGTCAACACGCTAGTATAAATAGCAAATATTCATTTGTGAAAATTAATATTGATTTTATAATTTTATTTTAAATATTCTGCATTTATTATATGTGACTAACATAGTTTAAACTTTAAACTTTAATGTTAAGAATTTTCTAAAAATAAATGAGAGAATAAAATTTATTAACTTTTTTGTTTGTGATAAAAGAAAATAGTAGATAAAAGGTGATAGTATTGATGTTTTACAATGTAATTACCATAGTATCGCTAATCCAAAATAGATGCATACCCAACTTCATAATTGGGTTATCTGACTAGACCCGACCCTGATTCTAGTACCTTCTCCCAAGTTTGTGCTGAATTCAGAATTCTCTCTCCATCTCTAGAACTTTCGCAACAAATTTGAAGGCCTTAAGCATATGATAATAATGTATATATACATAATAATAATAACTACAAAGCTTGAAGAGTGGAACTTACTTTTGTATTCGCTGAAGGATTATACATATAGAATCAGAAAATGGAATGCATTAATAAGAACGTGGAGCAGATTGTGGACGTTGGATCGGTGGTTGAAGCGGTTTCCACGGATGTTGGTGACGCACCTCTCTACACTGTTGAAAGCCTCTGCATGCGTTGTGGTGAAAATGTATATTCTCTCTCTCTCTATCATTTTATTTAATTATAAGGAACTTTCATTTATCTTACTTTTTATTATGCCATGTTTCTCAGGGTATCACCAGATTTTTGTTCACTTCCATTCCTAATTTCAGAAAGGTACCTCTTATTTGTTACTCCTTTTTTTGAGGATGTGTCATTTGAAATGTTATTTTTGTTTTTAATCTTACTTACACTAGTAATTGAGAGTGAAGTTGTAAGGTTGCTTGACTCGTAGTCTGAATTTCAAATACCTGAACACTTTATTCGCCCTGTAGTTGGACTAATCCTTTTCTGATACTTCAGTCATTTGTTACGTACTTTAATTCAATTAGATATTGTTTTCTCTTTTCATCTCTTATATCTGTCAATTATTTTTCTAGGAATATAATCCTTTTTCACTCGTGCCTTTTTATTGCAGATTTTGTTGTCGGCTTTTGAATGTATTCACTGTAGTGAGAGGTAAGCTGCCCTTAATCTATGTCCTATTAAAATTGTATGTTTTGAATGAAATTGCGGTTATTGGTGTTCCTTGAAAGCTAATTTTACTGTGTCTTTGTTTGCCCATTAGGAACAATGAAGTGCAGTTTGCAGGCGAAATTCAACCGCGAGGTTGCAATTACTCTCTGAAAGTCCCATCAGGCGATCCAAAGGTTGTGTTGATTTGGAATGTTGTTCTATATTCTTTAAAAAAAATGTTTTGCTTTTGTGTGTATTTTATTGAATCAGGTATGATAAGCATCTAATTGATGGAAAGAAAGTAGCCATCTTAATATTATTTCACCTTTATTACATTCCTTTTTTCCCTCTTTTACCTGCCATTTCGGAATGGAAATTGTAATTATAAATGTAACTTGAAACTAGGAGGCATTGGGAAAGAAAAAATGTATACATGTTTGTTATATGGATTACGGAGTAAGGAAGTATTGAAGTTAATGATTGTGATTTCATGCATACTGTGATTAAACTAAGTATACATGATTGTGCTTTTTGTTATAGATTCTACCTATTTGTTTGTAACATTGACTTATTGATAATTTTATTGGATGCAGATGCTCAATAGGCAAGTGGTAAAATCAGAATCTGCTACCATTAAGGTACTTAAATTAATCTTTAACTTAATATATTTTTGTTTAACTTATTAACATCTCTCTCTTGGTGTGTGTATTTGTGTGAAGACCTAAGAAAACAATAGGAGAAACAATTTGAAAAGACCTTGCTATAAAGGGATTTGTCGGAATTTTGGTTTTATAGATCTAATGATGACTAATCATGTGATTGATCATACCTAGTGGGGTAAGGGCTGGTTGTTCTTCATGCTACCAAATGTACTGTGTTGTCAGTTGTCACTAACAAGATTTTAATTTTTGAAAACTGGACCAAAAACCCAGAAGAAATAAAGCTAAACTGAATTGACACTATGGGGAGTAACAACTTCCATTACATAAGAGACTGATTCCTACAGCAACTAACAGGATACTAATTGCTGGATATCTAATTAGCTAAATGCTTATGATATTTTACATATGCATCATCTTAACTTTTTAGTTATGCACTTATGCATAAATCAGGATTTCCAGATATGTAAGATTCATCTTTGCTGGTCCCCATTGTTTTAATAAATATGATTTTCAAATCTATATGATTCATTATTGAAAATTTGAAGTATTCAGAGAATACATATTAGTTTACTATATGTTTTTGGTTGGGCTTGGCACAACGGTAAGACTACTGCTTAGTGACCATGAGTTCAAAGGTTCAACTTTTGGAAACAGCCTCTCCGCTTACAGGGGTAAGGACACGTATATCTACCCTCCCCAGACCCTACTAGGTGGGAAATGCCTGCACCGAGCCACCCTTTTTTATGTCTTGGGTTGGGCTTATCTGTGTTGTACTTCTTGTGTATCATGCATTGTTCTGTGCATTATTTCTCAGTATAAATATATAAGTGGAGACTAACTATGGTTAAGTCATTCCTATTCCCGATTTCCTCTAACAAAGTATAATAAATTTATTCAAATTGTTTATGTAATGGGAACTTAACTAGATGTATGATTGTGTAGATACCAGAATTGGATTTTGAGATTCCACCAGAGGCTCAGCGTGGTAGTCTGTCAACGGTACGTCTGATACATATTTAATCTATTTGGTTTTTTCCCACCTAACATTGTTGGTGTCCATCATTTTTGGCTTGTTTGTCATTTAACTTTCCATTGTATCATTACACATCCCTTCTTTGCAAGTCAAAACAATAGCCATGGAAAATAGGATAAGCATGTTATCCTTTCTATTCTGCAGATTTTTGTTAGTGTTTATCAGAGGCAAAAATGTTGATCAGAACTGATAATGGTTATATATATTTGTAATAGACATGTAAAATGTGGGTGTTAGACTGTTAGAGCTCTAATGTTAAGTATTCTATGTAGATTCATCTCTTAAGTCATGATTAGTTGAGCATTTGTTTTCAAATGATTTGAGAATATTGGTTTCTGGTGTAATTATAGGTGGAAGGGATACTAATGAGAGCTGCCGATGAACTTCAAGCGCTTCAAGAGGAACGCAAAGTACAATTTGTTACTGTGCTATATTATTGTTTGGTATAAGTTTCTCTCTTAGTAATTCAATGACTTTTTATATGTTCTTGAAAGTGTCTCCAGAGACAGCTGAAGCAATTGATCAGTTCTTGGTGAAATTGCGAGCCTGTGCAACTGGAGAGTCACCATTTACATTCTTTCTTGACGATCCTGCTGGAAACAGCTTCATTGAAAACCCGTAAGATATTTTCTTGTGATTTTCTGTTTGTGTGTGGATAAAGTAGCTTTATTAGAAAAGAGATTTGGGAAGTATAGGGTAAGGATATCCTCATTCAAAATAACATCTATGGGGGAAAATTCTCTATCTTAGTAGAGCTTACCAATTTTGTTGTCTATACATGGTAGACTTTGAAGTTACCATTAGCTGACCACCACAGAGAAGCTAAGAAAACCACCACTTCACCAAAGGGCCTTGGGTTTCTTAGTTCTCCCAAATCCACCATACATGAAAAATTGCTCCAAACTCTCTGGTAATCATGGAAACCTTTACTGCACAACTATCAACCAGCTGGGCAATGCAGAAATAAATTTATGCTAGTGTTAGACTGAGAGGAAATATTGCACACTATTAGGAAAGGGAGAGAGCATTCAGTTTTTTTGGGCCTTTATGCCTGCAGCAAATGTTGCATATTGTTACCAAATTACCCAGGCGGCAAGCCTAAAGCCCTCTCTCTTCTAGGCTTGCGTAAAATTTTCCAATTAACACATCCCTCTTGATAACCCTCATTCTTCCTAAGTTTCATGGTTTTCATTGTCCTGGCCACAAATTGACAAGGGAGTGTAGAAATAGAAGGGGTGCTATATGAAGGATGTTTGAATAAGCGTAATTGTGCCCTTCTAAACTTGATTATTTCAAAGTTGTGTTCTTTTAGTGGATGTTAGTTCCACTTGTTAGATTAATTTTTTTATCGGATTGGTGCCATCCAAATCATTACATGTTGCATCTTATAATATTTTATTGTTAGCCATTTTGGATGGAAACCTTGTATTTGTTAGGAGGCAGTCTTTAGCCTGTGTTTGGTGTATTTTAACATTAGTCAAACCTTATAACTGCTTTTATTTTTTTGTAAGTGTAGAGTATAACTAGAACTATGTGAATAGGTTTACACCATCATCTGATCCATCACTGACTATCAAGTTTTATGAGCGAACTCCTGAGCAACAAGCGTTATTGGGATATCTCGTTGATTCTACACAGATTGCTCATGATGGAGCACTAGCAGGGGGTGAAGCTGGGGTATCTGGTCAAGTGAGGAGAGAACCACACGGGTCAATAGGGGCAGCAGCCGGTCATCGGGCAATTGCACAGAGTAATAGTGCAGAAATTGCAGATGCCTTGTTTTGGTATACTGCACCAGAAGAGGTATGCCATGGTGAACTGTATGGTACTGACTACTGATCTTTTTTTTGCTTGTTTGTGCATTCAGTGTGATACTGCTGCTTGTTCTGGGCAGGTGATGACTTTCCCATCAACTTGTGGTGCTTGTGCCACTAAGTGCGAGACTCGGATGTTTGTTACCAGTATCCTTTTACCTTCTCTCATATTGCACTTGGATATTATTTAGAAGGTTCATCCATCATTTTAGCATCAATAGAAATCATAGTTTAAATTGAATGGCTTGAAGGATTCGTATTGTGTATGGAAGAGAGCACACAGATTTGTGATGGAAAACTGAAATCATTAAAGGGTTGGTTTTGTTATAACAATTAACTTGTTCCCTCCTTTTTTCTTTTTTTCAACCTTTTTTGTCGATATATGTATTTTCAGTTGAAGTTTGAAGCTTTAGGGCCAGCCCTTCAGTATGCGTAGAGAATATTTTTTGAACCATATGTCAGAAAGAAATTCTAAAGTAATCTGTATTATCTAATATAGCACAAACACTTTAGATCCAAGCTAGTTACTCATGATTAGGTAAAGAATGCTAGATAAAATTGATATTGATTTATGTTCCCTGGTAACAAGAGTTGTATATTCTGGAATCTGTCAATTCTATATTATTATTTTATAAGCCAGCATGAGCTATGTGTCTAATTAGTTCTTCTATACACTCTGTCAAGCTTAACGATATGCAGATATTCCATACTTCCAAGAAGTAATCGTTATGGCATCCACATGTGATGCTTGTGGTTACCGCAACTCTGAGGTATAAGCTGATTTCTTGAGTGTAGTTCTCTATTTTTTTAGGGCTGGGATACTTATTGTTCTCCACCATGCAGTTGAAACCCGGTGGACGAATTCCTGAAAAAGGAAAAAGGATCACTCTTCAGGTGAAGAATGTTAATGACCTAAGCCGTGATGTAATAAAGGTTTGTCATCGCTATCAAGATTTTGACTGACCTCAATACATGCAGTGCATTAGTTAATTTTATTTATGTGTTGAGTGGTTAAATATTGGATCTTGTAGCTACTTTTGCATGTACTGGACCTATCTTTTTAAACATTTATTATTTATTTCTGATGGGTATTTACTATGCACTAGAAACAATAAGAGGCCTTTTGTTATTAGAAGAGACTTGGATTATTGATGTTATCATTTGCAAGCTTAGGACAGCAGCTATAAGCCTCACAACCGTTTGTAGGAAGTGTTATCATTTGAAGGGATCAAGAAAAAAGCTGTTTAGGTGGACTCTTCCATAGAGTCAGTTTTAAAATTGTAATCTGGCCTCATTATTAAGTGGTATACTTAGGATGATTGTTCTAACTGTACTTACAGAGGTTTTTATATTCAATATAAGCCTGTAAAAAGATGTGGTGGTGTTATATATTAATTCTCTCATCATTATTTTTGTTCTTTAGCTCAGTGTTTATTTTCTGTTTGTCTTATCATTTAAACATTAATCATCTGTGATTTCATTCCTAGAAATATGATTTATATATTTCCGGATACTCGTTCTTAAAATCAGAACTGGTCTCATTATAGATACCCTCATCTTTCCACATCCCTCTTATATACATATGTATAATTTCAAAGCATTGACTGACGAATGCTATTTTTTGGGTTCCATTAGTCTGATACTGCTAGTGTAGAAGTTCCTGAACTTGACTTGGAGCTGACAAGTGGCACTCTTGGAGGAGTTGTTACAACTGTTGAAGGTTTAATTACAAAAATTAGTGAAAGTAAGTGTTACTCTCTCTCTCTCACACACACAAACAGAACATTTTATCTTATGGAGGCAGGTTAATTAGTGTGCTAAGTGCTAACCTTTGTGGAATTGAAAAGAAAAAGACAACAAACAGAACATTGGTACTGATAGTATGCATTATTTTTTGAGCTCCCCATGAACATAGTCAATATTTTTGTAGAACTTTCTAGCATCATCTAGACATTCATCTGAACATTGTTAAATCTTTTAATCCAAGTTGTCTACATTAAATATATTGGAACAGCCTTCTAAAAAGCAAAAGTGTCATTTGTTTTTGCAAAAATGGATTTTGTGTTGTTCTCGTTCCATCCACATATCTAAGTTTTTTTTGTTCCGGTTGTGTGATTATTTTAAATATGAATTATATATCTCTGATTAAATGTGATTTTCATGTACAGGCCTCGAGAGGGTCCATGGATTTACTTTTGGAGACAGTCTGGAAGAAAATAGAAAAATCAAATGGCTTGACTTTAGAGCGAGGCTAACCAAGGTAAGCGCATTACCATCACATCCCATGTTTATTATTTTCTTATATGTACCTAGGGACAGAGTATAGTTGCTCAGATCATAATTCATTTACTGCATTACCATCACATCCCGTGTTATTATTTGTTCTTTACACAGTTTCTTGTGTACACAGTTTCTTGTGAGGCATGTTTTTTTGGGGGAACGGGGTATAAAAGGTGTAAGAATAAATGACTATAAGTATTTAGTTCATTTGTGTTTCTACAATTACCTTATCTTGTATTATATATTTTGTTCTATTTTGGGTGGATCATGTCTCTAAAAAGTTTCTTTTTTTGATTTGTAAAAAGAACTGAAAATAACACAAAAGGAATAAATAATCCATGTAATTTTAACCAAGGATATATCCTCATAAGGAACACATGACCTTACCATGGCCAGTGGTCTATTCAACGCGCTTTTGATTGTCAGCAAAAATAGTCCAATGCTTTCTCTCTAGTACAATCAATATCTTTCTGTCTTTGAACTTTGAAGGCTTTATTTTGAACTTATAACTTCATTGTCTTTGACACCATTTCTTTCATCTAGGTCTTACCTCATTTCATTTTGTGCAGCTTCTTAGCTTGGAAGAACCTTGGACTTTAATTCTTGATGATGCACTGGCCAATTCTTTTGTAGCACCTGCAACTGATGATTTAAAAGATGACAAACAATTAATGTGTAAGTTTGTCTTCAACATACAACTAAAATTGAAACTGCTGTATCCTTGGCCTGGTCCCCTTGTGGCACACAAGGGTATTCTGCATCATCAGGTCATGCTTCACTTATTGAGATTATAGTTTCTTATGTTCTCTCAATAGATGGTTAAATTAAAATGAAAGAATATATTTCCATGCCTTTAGTTTTATTGCCTTATGTGCTTGATCATATAACTATATAAGATGCCATTTTCGATGTACTCTTTATTGATGGAATGAGTTTTTCTTCCGTTAGGGTAAAATAGATTGTGTCAGGTTTCAACTGAAGTACCACCATGGAAACAAACAAAAAGATTAACGTGCCAATGATGATCTGATTACTTTTGACATTTGAGCATGTGTTCTAACCTTTTACTTTATTGAACAACATCCATGCGCCCTTATGAACATGCATAATTGGAATCGTGTGATAAGTGGGTATATTCATCTCTACACGAAATATAATTTAGTATGTGAAATTATGAGTACAACCTAGTATCATACCTGTCTGCAAACTTCTTTATATTTGATATACTTATGCTTGACTTTTATGTTTTGGCAATTTTGTCATCATGGTATCTCCAGTTGAAGAATATGAGAGGTCATGGGAGCAAAATGAAGAATTAGGTCTGAACGACATTGACACTTCTTCTGCAGATGCTGCTTATGAATCAGCAAATACTACTAAAATTGAATGAATGTGTCCTCCACAAAATAACGTCTCAATTCATCCTATTTCATCAGATCCGGATGTGATATGGTTCCTATGTGATATGGTTCCGAAGGATGAACTGTCCACTGATCCCACCTAGTGAAATTGAAGGCTTGGTTGTTGATGTATTTTCCTTTCTTTTCCGTCCTGGGCCAAGAAAGGAAGAATTTGTGTTAGTTTGGTATTCTTAGGTAAAAATAGAATGTCAGAGGTCTTGACCCTCGTGTAAAGGCTAAATGGTATCATGTATGTGATAGTGTTGCATCAAATAGTTTGATATTTTTAACTTATACTGTTCAGTTATTCCTATGTTATTATTCCTTTGCATCAATCAATACAAATGGGATACAACTATGATCAGATAAATTATTTTATTTGAGTTGACATATGAGAGCCACTGAGCATAACCCTATGAAATGAGGCATGGAATGGACTAATATTAGTGATGAGTTGAGAACAGGAATTGAGCTGTGTTTGAATTTTCTGTTGTTCCTAAGTAGCTCAGTGGTGGAGGGTAGGTTGGAATACTACTTGAGATTTGATTCATTGGGTCCTAACGAAACATGCTAATTTAATTATAATTTAGATTTGGTGGTTTAAAGATGATATATTGATATTTATATGATGCATGTTCTTTGTTTTCTATGTGAAAGTTGCACAAGTCAGTTCTGTAAGGGTTTGGAAAAGGAGATGGGTTCACCTTTTGTGCCAGTATTTCTTCGTAGAACTTTGATCAAATCAATCTTAGCATAATCGTTACAAGATTCATTTGCATACTGGGCATGTTTAATATGCAATTTTTGTTGATTAGTAAATACTGTTCAATTTCAGCATCGTACCCATTATACGTTAGTGTATTGATTTAATAAAATGAATAACTAATCTGAAGCCAAAACAAGTTAGAAGATGAATTTGAAAAAAATAAGGAAGTAGATATATGTTTTTTGGCTCATTAATTTCAGTTCTACATAATACTAAAATATTGAATCGAACAAAAATATATATTTTTGCAAGCCCATAAGAAAGAAAAAGTAAAGAGCTCTAAGTCCTTATTTGGCAATTAAACAACTAAGAAAGAAAAAAATGACAATAACAAAGTGCTTTGGCTCAGCAACTGCAACATGTGTCAGTGCTCCTCACCCTTATACTAAAGATAATTGTAAATATCCATGTAACATATTTGCAACTTCTTCAACAATATCTTCAACTACAACCAATGTTACAAGAAGACCTTTATCTCTGTCTCTCATCTCCACTGCTTTCTCTTCACTCATATTCTCACCCCCTCCTTCATATTCTTCTCCCTCTCCTTCTTCAAAGTTTCCTATATCAAACTTCTTTGAGGTTCCAAATTCTAGTGGCCTTAAGGTTTTGGACCTCCTTGTCGGTTCAGGTGAAATTCCTTCAGATGGGGACCAGGTTTTTCTCCCTTTCATATACATGCAATAGTTATTTCCTTCAAAATAGCTTCTTTTATGCCTTGATGGATTTGTTTTGTTTGTAGTGTAAGAAATTTTGTTTTTTAGGATTATGCTTATAGAGTAATTAGCACATAGTTTGTAAATGTTTTATTCTATTATATGTTTATTATGATTTAGTTATAAGTATGATGTTGTTATTTATTGTTTAAGGTTGCAATTCACTACTATGGTAGGCTAGCTGCAAAACAAGGATGGCGCTTTGACTCTACCTATGACCATAAAGATGAGAATGGTGATCCTAATCCTTTTGTTTTTGTCCTTGGAGCTGGCAAGGTAAACCTAACTATCATTGTTTGTAGCATCTGTTTGTGACTTTAGTTCATTTTGACTCATTAAGCATCTAATTTCATAAGGGTCATTGTGGCATATAAAAAGTCTTCATGGTTAGTTCCTTTTGCTCTTATGTTAAAATAAAGTAGTACACTACCCAAATTTATATCTTTAGCCTTTATGTTCTGTAGAATGGTTATTCAAGTTTCACTAATGCTACCGATGCGCTTTGATTCTACCAACTCACACATATGTTGTCACCGCATATTAGCATAGTTTTCATTATTTCCACATCCTTTTTTTGTACACTTGCATTCTTCCATTTCACATTCACATATGTGAGGTGATTGTGCTTGGTGATGACATGCACCAAACATCATTCTTCAAGTTTTTAGCAGATGGACTGTCAAAATGTCCTTACTTATCTTGAATCTTACTTGAATTGGTGCTATTGCATTCTTTCCTATGCTTTTATTGTATGCTATATTAAGAAATGATCTTGCCATATTGGAATCAAATGCTATATTTCCAGGTTATAGCCGGAATTGATTTGGCAGTGAGATCGATGAAAGTAGGTGGTATCCGGAGAGTCATCATACCTCCATCCCTTGGGTATAAAGACACATCTCGGGAGCCCATCCCACCTAATGTATGCAACTCTTCTGCTCCCCACTTATATCATAATATGCTTTAATTGATTGGGTTGTTGTATGCAATGGAAATGTTAATCCTTAATGTTTTTTCATTATGGTAAAAATTGTGAGCCATATTTGTTTTCTCCTGTTTGAATATTTTATTATCAAACTGTTTTCTTTAGTTCTTACACTGCTAATTTTTTTTTTTTCCTTCAACTTTTCTCCACAAAAAATGGAAGTTCTTTGACAGGCAAAGGCTGTTCACTACTATTTTTAATCCAACTCGTCTCGCAAATGGAGAAGGCTCCACTTTGGGAACACTTATATTTGATATTGAACTGGTTAGTTTGAGGAGTCAGTGAAATCATGAAATTATGTAACACTCCAATGTATGCTTTATCTGTTACTATTAGTTAATCCCTTATGCATGATCTTTATTATGCAATGTTAATATCAGTTTTTGTCTTTGCCGATGATTACAGTAAAGTTGATTGTCATGTTCCATGGTATTCAATATTTGCAGTATCATATATATTTTGGTTTAGTATAGTTTGTGCAATTATATCATAAGGCCAACTTGATAGGCGCAAGCTAGTAATTTGTATTTATTCTTAAAATGAATTTCTCTGTTTCAGCCATTGTAGTTTATGACTGTTTGTGGGTATTACTTTGTAAGAGTGAGAATGGAAAATTGGAAAATTGAGTGGTAAAAATGTGACTTCATTCTAAAGATATACTTGCACAATAATTGAGTTTCATTATGCAGGGATGATCACTGTCAAATTGAAATTTCTTCAAATTCAAGGATTAAAGGTGTCTTAATGTCTTATAAAGATATGACAACTAAAGATTGCTTATATACTCCAACTTGTTAATATGAAAAAAGAAAGATGTAATATGTGTTGGTGTTGAGCTTATATTCTTTTTGTGCACCATTGCTGAGAGAACCATCAAGTTTTAAATAATTAGTCTTTGACTTTCTTATAAGTTTTAACATGTTTATAGATAGAAGTATAGAACCATTAGCTTGTTAGTGTGGATTTGAGAAGTGTTTGAAAAGTTAAACAGAGCTAGGTAGTTGAACAACTTGAACTAAGTGTTTGATACTGACCGCTAATAGAGTTAGATGATCAACTTTTTTTTCCTGCTCCTCTAAAGTCCATAATGTGGCAGTTTAATATAACTTGTTGGACCCATATCTCCAACCATACCATGATATTGGGTGGAATAATGAAGATTCATCCATAGTGCAGATAGATTCATCCATAGTGCAGATAGATTCATCTAGTTCTATCGTTTTGGGACCTAGATCTGTCCTAGAATCGTGCATGTTGGGTCTATTATTCACAAGTCTTTGGTACCTAGCAGATCCATCATAAATTCAGAAAATATTAAAAAAATTAAAAACAATTTATATATTTATGCATGTGTTTCTTATAATAATTATGTATTTCATTTTAGACAAAAAAAAATATGAATAATAACAATTATAAAACAAATTAAAGTATAAATATATAACTTTAATTGTCATTTAAATATAAATTTTTTTGCTAAAAAATATAATTTAAAATAAGACTATAAAACATATCAAACCTCTAACATCCCTCCATTAATATAATATTACTTCATAATCATGGATTAATATATATAACATCATTGCTTAATAATATAATACCACAATTATGACGAAAAATATTTAGTTATTATTCTATATATGTATTTAGAGATTGTGCGTTTGAGTGTCTCATTATCCAGAATTGGACCTTTCAACAATGAGTTTTAAAATTTTCAATCTCAAATACGTGCAGGTCCAAAAATAAGGACTCGGACTCGACCCATTGTGGGTATTATTGGCAGGTTAGATATGGGTATCCATTGACATCCTTATATAAACCTTTTCTTCAATAAAAAATTAAATGACTTAATTTGAAATAATATATTTATCATTTATATTTAATGATTATTGACTTTTCAAAAAAAAAAAAAATCCAAATGAATAGTGGATAATATAATGTTTGTCTATAAACCTTATACTCGCATGTGTATAAATATTACACTATTCTCCATAAGTCGTATGAGCAATGATTCAAATAAGATTGTCATGACATATGAAACAATCATATAGAATTGTCTCCTTATCATCTTAATAAAAATATGATTATTATGATATTAAATTTAGATTGTGGCTTATTATGTTTAATATTATTATATTTATGTATAAATTCTTGATTTTATAATTGATTTTATGTGTAACTATATTAATTTACAGTTTGAAATATACATTTTAAATTCTTGAGTATTAATTTTAAAAACACATTAGGTTATGAAAAAAAATAATGTTTCTAATCTATTTGAAAAACACATTAGGTTAGGATTTGACGAGACATTTTTTATGGTAATTTTATCAAAATAATAAAAATATTCTTATAATTGATTTGTTATTTTATATATTTCTCACGAAAATACTTATATTTCTCATGAATATATCTATCATTGTTAGCTTTTAATTAAATAATATAATGATTATAATTAAATATTCTGAAAATTCTCATTTGTTATATTCTCTTTCGTTATACTAACATATATTTAAAGTTATTATGGTTTTTAATCTTATTAATCTAGTATTTTTAATATTCTATTTATGTTATACTTCTTATTATTACTATTTTATATTTTAACAGTAACATTGTAATATCAGAAGCAAAACCCAAACAAAAAATATATATCTATAATAAGTATTACCTAAAATTAAAGAATAAAAATAATTCAAACAAAATATAAATGCGTTATAATGCATACAACTTTGTATATTTTATGAATGTTTGTAACAAAATAGAGGTAGAAGAATTAATTACATAATCACAACAAAAACAAATCAAAGACATATTTTTCAGTAATTTTAATAAAAATAAGATTATTATTATATTAATTTCAAATTGTAGCTCATTATGTTTTATAATATTCAATTTATATACAAATTCTTGATTTTATTATTGATCTTATGTGTACCTCTGTTACTTTATAGTTTGAAATATGCTAATAATGTTACAAATTCTTGAGCATTAATTTCAATACTATTGTTTTATCTTATGTTGTTATAGTGAAAGATTTGATCAACTATTAGGATATGATAATGTTTCTGTTTGAAAGACACATTAGGATAAGATTTGATGTATATTGTTTTTTCAGTAATTTTAATCAAGTTAATAAAAAAATTCTTCAAATTGATGTGTTATTTTTATATATTCCTAATAATAAAATATTTATATTTTCTAGTAAATATACCTATTATTGTTATCCTTCAATTGAATAATATAATGGTCACCCATGAAATTCCCTTAATTACCATTATATCCCCTCACAATAACTTTGATTTGTTACTTGAAATAACCTTAATGAAAAGAAGTGTGAGCATTTCATTCAATCTTGATGTTATTAATATGCTCCTAGTTCTCACGAAAATTGATAATATAATTATTATGAGAATTATAGCTATTGTTATTAATGCTAATAACACTTTCATTGGTAACATTAGTCATATTTTTTTATTTTCACACTCCTCATAAAAAAATACTTATATTTTCCCGTGAATATAAGTAACATTTTTATCATTTAATTAGATAATAATTAAATATTCTGCAAATTCTCATTCTTTATATTCTTATATGTTATACTAATATATATTCAAAAGTTGTTATGACTTTTAATCTTCTTAATCTTGTATCTTTAATCTGTGTATGTGTTAGACTTCTTATTATTACAATTTTATATTGTAATAGTAACATTACAATATTAGAAGCAAACACTAAACCCCAAACAAAGTATACCTATAATGAATGTTGCCTAAATTTAGAGAATAAAAAATAATTCAAACAAAATATAAATCAAATATGTATTATACCTATGAGTTGGAAAATAATTATCATGCAAAAAATTATATGATAAAATTATATCTACCACAAATTAAAAGTGACATCTAGTTATTCCAACAACCCTTATATCTATCAACAAAGGAAAAATTGAAAGAATTTACAAAGAAAAATTGAAAGAGCATAAAAATAAAATCATACCTATGAGTTTGATTGAGAGTTAAAGATAATAACTTTGTTGAACAAAAGTTGAAAAAGTGAGAAATAATATAAAGTATATCTACCAATCAAGACATAAATTAAAAGAATAAAAAATCATACGGTGAATGACTTTTAGACTTGAAGATAGTATAGTTGTTGAACAAAATATATGACAAAAATAAACACATTGGGGAAAATTTTAACATACATCATGTGAGAAAAACAATTATCGTACACAAATTTATATGATAAAAGAAATTATATCTACCATAAATGAAAAGTGTCATTTTAGTAATTCCAGCAACCCTTATATATATATCAACAAAGAAAAACTAAAAGAGTTTACAAAAAAAATTGAAAAAGTATAAAAATAAAATTATACTTATGAGTTAGATTGAGAGTTGAAAAAGATAAATTTGTTGAACAACATTTGAAAAATGAGAAAAAATAAAAATTATATATATATATATATATATATATATATATCAACAAAGATATTAATTAAAAGAATAGGAAATCATATTCTTTTGAGAGTTGAAGATAGTAGATTCGTTGAAAAAATATGTGATAGAAATAAACACATTGGGGGAAAAATTTAACATGCAAAAATTTATATGATAAACAAATTATATCTACCACAAATGAATAGTATCATTTTAATAATTTCAGTCATCCTTCATATTGACAAAAAATGTTATTTTCTTTGTACATTTGCCACAAAATTTGATTATCTAATAGCCTTTCTTTTCTTATGTAGAAAGTATATTTTTACTTTATATCATAAAGAAAAATGTATGCGTCTATAATGTATGAACTTTATATATTTGTCCCTCCATCATCCACCATTCATATTTGTCTCTTCAAAAGATATAATTTAAATAAATGATGAATGACATAGTGACTATATATATATATATATATCTTAGATCTTTACATTGTCAGTAGATATATATTAAACTATATACAATAAATAATGTAATATCTATTCATTCATTGTGTAAAGATTTATATATAGTTACTACATTATCTACTATTCAAAATAGATAGTAGATGATACAATGAAACTGTATAAAATTCACACAGTATTATTTTCTCTATAATAAAGAGGTGAGTAACAATTTTAATCCCTCAAAATCTTTGTATAATAAATAAATAAATAATATATGAAAGTTTTATCTGTGGGATAATTTTGTTTCTATCTATCTATAATATTTTATATTATTTTATTATACTAATAAAGGAAAAAATCAAAATAACCACCACATCATTGTATAATTTGCGATTCTCTATTTTGCCCTCACTATTTTCTAATTCTATCAAAAAACCATATGTTTTGACCTTACTTTAATTTTTTAATTTAATCACTAAGAACTAGGGGTGAGCAGAACCGTACCCGCTCACCCGACACGGTCAGATCATGATCGGGTCTGATAGGGTCGGGTCTGATCGGGTCTAGGTCGGGTTTGGGTTCCAAAAATAGACCTAGTCAATATTTAGGGTCGGGTAGGGATCAAGTATGACCCGGCTCGTCCCGTCCCAGGGTCACTCGCTCATCATGTTTGTATGTGTTTCTACTCAAATGTGTAGAGAGTAATGAGACTCTTTTGGTCAAAAGTATCCTTTATTCTTTAATTTTTCCATAATATATACATATTAATAATACATATATACATATATCATTTTATATATCAAACTACATATTCATAATAATAAATAATATTGAGAAATCTTTATCTAAAATGAGTATGCATTATATTTAATCGGGTCTAGGTTCGGGTCGAGTTTAAAGGCTGACCTAGTCAATATTTAGGGTCGGGTTAGCTTCGGGTCTAGGGTTGAGTCCGGGTTAAAAAAAGTGACCCGACCAATATTTAGGGCCGGGTAAGGACAAGCCTTAACCCGTTCCAACCCGGCCCATGCTCACTGTTGAAAGCGTATCTCGGTGTATTTTATTGGGAGTTTTCTCCTCTCAACAAATCGTCCTGACAGCAGTGTCAATTTGTTGAAAGATTAATACTCTCATTTTCATTATGTTCTTTTTGTTTTCTTAAGTAAGAGAACTCGATTTTATTCTTTGTTCGCCATCTCGGCTTTGTCAGAATAAATTCTAACGCCAGTATAATGGTTTCAAGAATATTCCAATTACAACTTACTTCTTTAATAATCATGTAAATAAGTCATTCCTTCTTTGCCCGATCTCGGCTTTGTTAGAATAAATTCTAACTCTGGTACAATGGTATCGAAGCAATAACTTATTACATAATTATTAAATACCTTTGAATACTATATCTGTTTTGTGGAATAAATTCCAAAATCGGTTTAATGGTATTTTAATATATAAAAGTGCTGAATAGTTAGTTGTTAGATACACATAAATAATTAAAGAACAAAAGAATAATAAATTTAAGTGACCTTTTATTTAGTTACTCCGGGTTCATTTTATTAACAAATCAAACTTCTTCCTTAAGGAATGTTAGTATTAAAGAATAAATAAAATGCAGAAAGTAAATAACAAGAAATAAAAGTTAGTAAGTTAGCTTCATCATTTTTGTATATTAAAATGTGTTTTCAACAAATAAATTTATTGATAACACTTTACTATTTTACATTTACACCTCTTTCAAGATTCAATTGTAGTATAGTATAGGGTTATGTCGAACCACAAGGAATTGCCTAATAAAATAAATCATGTAAACATGTCAAAGCACAAATAATGGTTTAAACATATTTTGATGGTTGATTTGCATATAAATAAATCAACAAGAAAAATAAACTAAGTATTCACAAATTCT
>NC_032025.1:10257462-10266978 GCF_001865875.1 Lupinus angustifolius | reverse complement strand
CCAAACACCAAGGTCTGAAATCCTCCTTTTAGTGTATATCCTAAAATGGTAGAATCATAAACACTTATATTCATCACTTAAACAATACTACGACCATAAAAGAGATTAGGTTGTCACACCCTAACCATTGGTGACTCTAATATTGAATGAGTGATGAATGTAAGATCTTAAGAAAAACATGCTTAACTTGGCAAATAAACTAGTAGTACAACTACTCCTTAGAAATCCTTGAAATCCTTGAAATCCTTGAAATCAATTTTGTACTCTCATTTGGAACTCAAATCCTTGAAATCATTTTTTCGGTGATCAATCTAAAAAGAGCATTAAGTTCTTCTCAAACAAATAATATTAACCAAAACACCAACTTGAATGATTAAAATTCAAACTTTTGTAAGTTAAGAAGAAATAGAAATGACATAACCTTGTTCAAAAGAAAATGTTTAGGAGCATGAGCTATCCATCCAAGGATTGGATGCTTTTGAGTACCAAATGAGAATACAAAATTGATTTTTGTATCTCATTTGCATTCTCCTTTTTCCTCTTGAATTCTAAACTAAAAATTACAAAACTTACTTGAAATAAAAACTCTAAACTAAGAAATGAAGAAAGAACTTCAAAGAGAGGTTGCTCATGAGAGATTTCCTTCTTTCAAGTGTTTTTGATCTTTTTTTGGGTGTGTTATGATTCTTTTTTGCTCGAAGGAAATGGTCTCCTATTTATAGGCATCAATGCCAGACCGTTGAGCTGCTTAGCTGGACCGCTAAGCAGCTGACCAAACCCTTCAGCATGGGTTTGGTCCCTTGACCAAGTAGCTTAGTCACCTCCTTGTGCATGACTCATCAAAGCTAGTTGTGGGCTATGAGACCAGCTATTGTGAGCTACTTCTGAAAAGCCTATGGTGGGCTACTTGAGGTGAGGTCATGGATGACTTCATGGTTTGCTTGATGGTTAAGTCAAGTTTGATGCACACCGCTCAGCGCACCTGCTTCACCGCTAAGCTGCTCGTTTAGCAGCTTCTGACCATGTTGACTGGGACGTGGCCTGGTGCTTGCTGATCTGGTCAGGAGTTTGGTTCTCCACTGAGCTGCTTGGTTGGACCGCTGAGCAGCTTCTTCAGCAGCTTGGTCTTGTGCCAAGCTCGTGTCTGACCGTGTCAAACAGATTTTCGACCGTGCCAGGTCTAGTCTGGTGCTAGGCTGAGCGGCTAAGCAGGTCCGCTCAGTTGTCTGGTTGAGCAGTTTGGTCTAGGTCAGGCTGGTGTCTAGGTCAAGCTGGTGTCCAGGTCAGCTCAGTGGGGCTTGTTCCACGCTCAGCTGCCTGGTTGAGCACCTTGGTTTCTTGACTTTTTTGCTTTATTGACCATGAATCATTTTTCTTATTTTCTTCATTTTAATTCCTACAAAACACATAAAAAGGAAATACAAACACAAATATACTAAATTGTGATATTTTATTCAAAAAGTATTGTTTTAAGTTGATTTTTCTCAATTATGTTTAAGATAAGTGTCATAAAAGTGTATGAATTTTAGGTATATTTAGTACTTATCACTCACCCCTAATAAGAACAAATATATGAACAAATTTAGATTGGGGGCAAAAGTTATATGATTTGAACAAATTTCAATTCATATATGTGACATCACATATATTACTTCAAACTGCAAACATAATATACATATATTAATCAAATATATGATTTTTCACTTCAAATATTGATTTTTCAACAATAGCAGTTTTGCAAGTTTTGAAGGAGTAAAAAATTGAACTTTCTGTATTGCCACGTTTTATCCACATTTTATGGAGTTCAAATATATGTAACAATTATACACCAATATATATATATAAACTTTGTAAACATCCAATTTTGACCTTGGGTAATTTAATTGATAAGTAAAATCATTTTTGAAGTGAGGATAAGGCGGGAATTTTTTTTAAAGTGAGTTGGACCTCTAGCCCAACCAGTTACCCTAATTCCTCACCCCTATATATAAGCCTAACTTAGAAACTAGGAGAACCCTAATCAAAAATTTGAAAAAAGAGGCAAACTTAAAAAAAAAAAGGAGTAGTAGAAAGCTCTCACCTAATCTTCACCACATCCAAGTTCTCTTCTAGGTACATTCACTAACCCTTTTTTTGTCTTCTTCTTTACTGTATGAGTTGCCATTGCATATATTTTGTTATTTTTTTTTCTGTTTGCAGTTTTGAAATAGGGGATGCGGGAAGGTGTTGGCTTCGTCTAAAGCCGCCATCGCAGCCCCACCATGGTAAGGAGAGGGACTAGACACCAACCATGGAGGGCTGCCTGTCCCAGCCGCACCCAAAGGGGTTGGACCGTCCTGTCCAGCGGCGATCCTCGCGGTTGGCTGCACCGTTGTTGCCCTGGATGGGCGGTGGTGCGCTGTCGCGGCTGGCTGCCAAATTGTAGTAGCTGCTACCCCCCTCTTTTCAGCCACCAATCTTCGTTGTTTTCTCCATTGCAACCCAAAATCCTAACCCCAAATTGATTTAATTTAACCCTAGCCATAATCCCAAATTGATTTAATTTAAACCTAATCCCAATTTAATTGCAAAACCTAATTCCTACATTAATTAAACCCTAAACCCTAAAATTCCCAAATCAATTTCACCCTAAAATTCCCAAACCAATTTCAAAACCCTTACCCTAACCCCCAATTTTTTTAATTCTTAGCTACTGTTTAGGTTTCTTTAGTTTGTGTTGGTTTTTTGTTTTTATTTTATTTTTTATTATTTCATTTTTATTTATTTAATTGTTTTTTATTTCGTTTTTATTTATTTATGTAAGTTTTTTTATTCTGTTTTATTTATTTATTTATACTATTTATTTTATGATCTTTCACAAATCAATAATAATGTTTATATATACATGGAAATGCAACATGAAGTTTTTTTATTAATTAAATCAAGAGAGGTAGTGCACTATGAGACTTGTGCCTTGTCGCGTTACCTTAAATTGACATTTTCAAAATTAAATTAATAAGGGGTAGTGCACTATGGGACTTGTGCCATGTCGTGTTACCTTAAATTGACATTTTCAAAATTAAATCAATAAGGGATAGTGCACTATGGGTCTTGTGCCCTATCGCATTACCTTAAATTGGCATTCTAAAAAATAACTTAATTAAATCAATGAGAGGTAGTATACTATCGGACTTGTGCCCTGTCGCGTTACCTTAAATTAAAATTTTCAAAATCAAATCAATAAGGGGTAGTGCACTATGGGACTAGTTCTCTGTCGCGTTACCTTAAGTTGACACTTTCAAAGTAACTTAACTAAATCAAGGAGAGGTAGTGCACTATGGGACCAGTGCCCTGTCGCGTTATCTTATCCTATTATTTAAAAAACAAATAAAATATATCAACGAATCAACTTTTTTTTTCCTGAAAGAACTACGTAACCTTGATTTCTCTATTGTAGCTAGAGATATGTAAGAGCAGTTATTTATCTGTCACACACAAAAAATAAAAAAAAATGTTTTTTTGTCTTTCTTTATTTTGTTTAATAAGGAGAGAGTAAAATTAATGTATTGAATAAATATCCACATAACTGATCTAAGTATCATTCTTATAACGGGCGGTATCAGGTGCCTAATACCTTCCTCATCTGTAACCGACTCCCGAACTCAATTTCTATTTTTGAGCAAATCAACCATATTTTCAAATTTTGGTTATTTCATGTTTTCCCACTAAAAAACATCGATGACGACTCCATTGTATTTAATTGCATATTTCTCGTCACGCCCACGAAAGTGGGGTAACAACAGTATGGCGACTCCACTGGGGATAGCTGAGAGTTAGGCCGTTTAAGATTAATTATGTGGATATTGAGTTCAATATGTTAATTTTATCATTTCATTGTATTTTTGTTTTGTTGTCGCCTTTATTTATTACTTATTTGTAAATAACCATTGTACATAGAATTTGTGTTTTGCTGTTGTGTACAGGTTCTGGGATTATTATTGATTTTTGTACATTTGTGTTATCAAGGTTTGTACACTCCCTCACACACTTCACTATCATGCATGGTTACTTTCGGCCATCTACCGGACCTATTTACCTATGGTTAAGAATACATTGGCTTATCATCATTGGGCCTTCGTACACATTTCAGTATTGCACTGATATATCACTTGAATTATTATTGGGTATTACGGATATGCCCCCTATGGTGTCTCATACATCTTCGTCTCATATTTGTGATATCCAGATTGTCAGCTTCCACTAGTGACAGTAGTCCGGGGACCTAGATGAAGTCTAGTACCACCAAAATTTTGCATATACGGACATTAGAACTTCGCCCTAGGGTTTGGCCTTTTAGATCTAACAAACCTTGTATGATCGAACCCCTTTATGTAGGACACGAAAGTATGCAAATTTTTATTTGTTTGTTATTTTATTATTTGGGCATAAAGTCAGGATAACTCTATCCCACACTCATAAAGTGACTCACCATCACATGAGCCTTAGTGAATTAAGGTACCATTGCACTTCAGTATTCTTATGCCACGATGAGAGACTTACAAAAATAAAAATCATTTCATAATTCCATACATATCATGCATTCATAAAATAAAACAAAAACGTTTCATAATATCATTACATGCATATCATGCAAATAAAGAAGATCATTTCATAATATCCTTTGCATGCATATCGTGTATTCATGAAGAACAATAAAAATTTTGTCATAATATAGAATCTGCATACACGACATAAAAAAAAGAACAAAAAAAACACCATATCATAATTGCAAGGGAAAGTGAGAAATTTCTTGCAATATGCATGTACTATATCATTCATTTGAAATACATTCATCAGGTCATGTATGCATTGATTACACTATGTGCAAAAACTAACATCATCATGTATTTCTTTTAGGATTTGTTACCAACGATGTCTTGTTCTGTACAACCATAGGCCATGGATTCTCAGCCAAGTGCTAGTAATGCTATTGTCAAGAAAGGGGTGAAGGCATATTTCAAGATTGCCGACTGGGTAGCATCAGAGTTATCGCTGAGAAAATTCCCTCTGAAATTCAAGTTGAGTTCCTAGAAGAGTACGGAAGGTTGTATGATCTTTTGTTTGTTGACGTCAACGTCGCGACCCTCAATGCACTGACACAATGTTTGAGATGCCTTGCTTAGACACAGTCCTAGTGAACGAGGAATACTAGTAGTTACTTCTGACCCAGAGGGGTCATGGGATCTATATTCTGGGGGTGAAGCTCTAGTCAACACGATGAGGAAGGTCATTGGACTAACTCTTGTAGATCGCATGGAGAGGAAAAATAATCAGGGTTGGCTGCAAAATGCTCTAGAGCAGCACCTACAGAAATTGATGGATCAAGGAAATTGGACAGCTGTCAAACCGATGCTGGCTTTGCTTATTTATGGGTTGCTCATATTCCCATCGGTTCCTGATACGGTCAGACTCGAGGCTATGAGGGTTTTCTATAGGGTACACAAGTGGAAGGTCAACCCCATGCCTGCAATCCTGGGAGATACTTTCATAGTCCTCTCCAATTGTCATAGAAAAGGGTTTCATAAGATTCGTTGTTGTGCTCACCTATTGTATGTATGGATGGCTACGCATGTGCACGTTGTTAAATATCAAGCCTTCACCAACTGAATCGCAATGGATTTTAATAGCGTTGCACTCAAAGAACAGACAGTGATTTAGTGGAAGACCACTCTTGAGCGTCTCACTCCAAATGAGTATAGGTGGATGTGTTATTGGTGTCCGCAGAAAAGCATGATAATTTGGTGTGGTTCGTACAATAATGTTCCTCAATTGGGCACAAATGGATGTACTTCTACACACCATAATTAGTATCGTGACAACTCGGACGGATGTAGATCAGACTGAGTGACGAGCCTAGGGGTGAAGTCCGTCTATATGAACATGATGATGAGTTAATAAAGAAGGCTAAGGAATCTTGAGACAATCTCGTCGTTAGAGATAATCAACAATGTGGAGCTGCTCAGGTCCGTAGCACACCCGAGTATGGCAGTTGGAGAGTAGTTAGAGTTGGGGAGGTAACCATCTCGCCACCTTTTCCAAGAGAGGAGTAACCTATCCTCAAAGCATAAAGAGCTTCAATGTATGATAGAAACCCTGCGAGAGCAGATGAACATTGTCGATGGCAAGAGGCAATATGCTCAGATTGAAATAATAAGGAAAAACCATGAGTTTGAGAAGCTGAAAAAGAAGCTAAAAATAGAAAAGGAGGGATTTGTTCCAGCCACTCGAAAAAAGGCCAAAACTGAAGTATCCGTTGAAATCTATAAGCTGAAAGAGCAATTGGAAGCCCAAAGGCGAATTATGGAAATGGACTCTAAAAAAGGGCCGAGTTGAAGGAAGAGTTAAAGGGTGTCAAGAGGACCATCAATCTCAGAGATGTGAGTTTTGTCGAGCTTGAAAGAGATCTCAGATCAAATCAACAAGAAGCCATTACGGGACAAGACCAAGTCGCCCATTTGATAGAATGAGTCTCGCATTTGCAAGAAGTGCATCAAAATATGGAAGAGTATCGAGAGGCTCTAGCCAAGGCTAAATTTCAAACGAAATGGTACAAGCGAAGGGCATATGAGTTGTAGTCTGAATGCAACAATATAGGGCTTGAGCTCAAGTAGAAGGAAGAGGACAAACAAAAAGAACTTGATGCTGCCAGAAGAATAACAGAAGAAGTCAAGGGACGCAAAGAAATGTGGAAGCATAGGTCCATATCCTTGTTGGGACATTGGGAGATCCTCGGCTACGGTTGGCTCGAAGATTTCGAGTCTGTGTAGCAAGAAATCATCAAAGTGTGGGTTAAACTATCGACAAATGTCAGAGCATTCTTCAACGGCTATTGTAACACAACTCAAGGAGTCAGGAAATGGAGGGAATCTATGGGATGGATAAACCCCAAGCTGAAGGATGAGTCAGCATTTATGGAAGAAGACCTAGAGGAAGAAGAATCGGAATACGAAGATATTATTGTAATAGATGATAATTAGGATGAAAATTTTAAATTGTGTAAAAAGGGGAGAGGAACAGAAACATTGTAATTCCTGCCTCTTCAAAAAAAGAAAAAAAAAAGAAAAAAAAAGTGATGAATAAAGTTCATTTTTATTTCCTTCATCTTTAACATTTTATAGACTTCCTCGTCATTCAATGCTTTTAAAAATGCAAAACTCAGACATTTGGTTAAGGAGAATTCAAGGATCAAGATAGCATTACTAGCTCGAGGCTCAGAAAATGTAACCATATTATGGAGCCTTCGTGCTCCTTCTATGGTTGTCATTAACCGCAATACAATCTAATGGGGTTATAACCTTAGAAAACGATTGTGGGATGGTCAACGGGTGTTGTACAGACAATGCACCATTGGGTAAAAATGAATTAACCTTATATAAATCCTAATGAATGATTATTTAATGAACGTTTAAAAAAATGCAGGTCTTTAGTTAGAAACCATTGCGCAACTTCGGAGGAACAACTCCAATCTGAGCCACTTATACAACACAAGGTCACGCGCAATGATGGGTGTTGGAAGGAACGTCGGAGAGGAGATTGATGAGGTTATGGGAAAGATGGACGAGTTGGCTCAAGCTCCAAACAAGATGGAAGACACGCTGCAAGACATCAAGAACTGCCTTGCCCTTCTCGCTGTGAATCAAGGAGGGATGAATGGCGGAGGCCAAGAAGGGGATGATCCCCCGATTGGGGAGGGGTACCACCCCATAGGGAATGCCCAACAGAAGGAAAAAGGCTCCACAGGAACTCATTTCGAACAGCATTAGGCGCCCATTTTTGGTCAACAAACTAGAGCACCTCCGAAAGTGAATGGCAATCAAACTGGGGAAAAGGGTGAGAGTCAAAGCGTCAAGGATTGCGTTAGCAAAGCTTGCCTATGTTTTGATGAAGACAAAGAATTAATTAAAGGTTGAAGATGGCTCAACAATCAACATGTCGAGGGCTCAAGTGGTGTCTAATTAGACTTATGCTATTATTCTTTATTATCTTTTTAGAAGTCTAAGATGCTTGCCATAGATATTGAGTCTAGGTTAGGTAAACCTAGGTGTGAGTCTCACAAGACTTAATAAAGTAATCAATCCATTAAAATGAGACATCATCTAGAAAAATATGATAATTAGGTTCATGCATTTATATACATTGATAATATGCATTAAAGGTATTATATTTTGGAAATCATGTATTGCATAAGCGATACCTTGGCTGGGGCCGAATCGCGTAAGAAAGGTTTTCTTGGGAGGCGGTTTTGGGAAAGGTCAAACCAAGGGTGACGAAGTTCTTTGGGTTCCAAGAAGGTAGCGTTCAAGTTTTGTAATTGGAAGCGTGTATCTAACGTACATTGTGTTCTATAGTGAAGAAGGAAAATCTCCCAAATCGAAGGGGAGGACTGGATGTAGTTTTGTAATGGACAGCAAAATGAACCAGGATAAAATCCATGCGCAGTCTTTTCTATCCATTTCTCTTTGATATTTCAAGATGTTTTAATGCGAGTTTGGAGCTAATATTTTGCATGCTTGTTCCTTGCTATGTTCTTGTTAATCTTGCGTACAAGTATTTGTTGTATATCTGATTGTGTGTTGGTTAATAACTGTGCAAGTTGTTGTTCTGATCATTTTGGTTCTGTTACTAGTTAATCGATTATGAACAGTGCTTAATCGATTAACTGGGCATTTTTCAGAAGTGTGTAAAAACCCAAAAAGTGGAACTTGAGCTCCGCCACACCTATTCAACCCCCCCCCCTTCTAGGTGTATTCCGCCACTGATACCTAACAAGTGGTATCAGAGCTAGTACGATGTACTAGCTCATCCGCATCCGCGTGACCCGAAAGGGGCTATATATGGGCTCTAATAACCCATTTGGTGGTGATGGCGCATCTATTAACCGCCCTCCCGTATTCAGTGGCGAAGGTTATGCCTATTGGAAGGTTTGCATGAGAATCTATATCGAGGCAATATACACGAGCAGTTGGGATTCCATTGTCAATGGTCCATACATTCCACTTCATATGGTGGATGACGAGTTTAAAGAAAAGCCTAAAGGCTTATGGACGGATATTGAGAAAAGAAAGGTCCAACATGACCTTAAGGCCAAGAACATTATTACTTCGGCTTTATCTTATGACAAATTCTTTAGAGTCTTGCAATGCCTTTAGGCAAAAGAAATGTGGGATACTTTACAAGTTACCCACAAAAGCACGAGTGAAGTTAAGCGCACTAGACTAAATGTGCTTACGCATGAGTATGAGTTATTTCGTATGCTTCCTAATGAATCTATATGTAATATGCAAAAATGTTTTACTCATGTCGTAAATCATTTGGTCGCCCTTGATAAAACCTTTACTAATGCTGATTTGTCTAACAAAGTTTTGCATTGTCTTGATAAGAAATGGCAACCAAAGGTAACCGCGATAATGGAGTCAAAGAACTTAGACAACATGCCATTAGCTACTCTGTTTGGGAAACTCCAAGAATGTGAAATGG
>NC_032025.1:10194743-10257362 GCF_001865875.1 Lupinus angustifolius | reverse complement strand
TTCTAGTTCAGATTCTGGTTCCGATGAAGACTTGACTTTCCTATTTGAAAAATTCAAGAAGTATCTCAAAACGAAAGGAGGGATCAAGAATCTAAAGAAAGAAGCCAAGAACTCAACCAATAAAAGCAAGATTCCCAAAGAATGCTTCACTTGCTATGGGTGTGGAAAATCGGGCCACATGAAGCATCAATACCCAAACCACCTCAAGAAATTCGATAACAAGAAGAGCAACTCTCGAATGTCCAAGTCAAAAGAGCATACATTGTTTGGAACGATTCCGAGAAAGATTCGACTTCAAGCTCATCCGATGAGGAGATAAATTCAAAGGTATGCCTTATAGCACAAGTGCATGAGGAGAGTGCATATCTAGTGATGAAGATGATTCTATTGAGGTACATTCCTATACTTCATCATACTGTAATGACTCTCCTCCATACGATGAATTATTTGCAGCTTATGTCGAAATGCATGAGGAGTTAAGGAAATTTGTTAAAATAAATATAGATAGAAAAAAAGTTATCTCCTTGCATGAAAAGAAAATAATTGAAATGCAAAAGGAATTAGATGAACTTAAACTTGAAAATGAAACTCTTGATCTTATTTATGCACGTGCCTCACGTGATTGCTCTACTTCTAAATTATGTCAACCCTTTATATGTGATACTTTTGAGAATTTAAATGCTGAAAATTCTGTTTTGAAACAAAAACTTTCAAAGCTCACATATAGTCAAGAAAAACTTAACACATTGCTTGATAATACAAGAAATGTTGGTAACCGATCTAGAATTGGATATAAACCTGAACCTAAGAAAAGACCATATAGAAATTCAGTAGTTCATATGCATAAGAAGTCAAATAATAACATGCCTACTTGTTTCTATTGTGGTACATATGGTCAGCACTACATGCTTTATTAGAAAATTTGGTGTGTCAAGTGGCAAATATGTTTGGATAAAGAAGAGGCAAGATCCCTTAGTTACTAACAACAAGGGACCCAAAATAACTTGGGTACCCAAAATAGACAAGTAAATTGTGTTTGTAGGTGTGTCAAAGGACATGTGAGCATCAAGGGATAAAAGATGTTTTAGGCACAAGGTTGGTGAGTAGATCAAGGATATTAAGAAGAAAAGTTATTGAGAAAGGTTGTTAAATGAGCTTTCGTATTATGCTACCTACCAAGAGTATTTCTCTAAGTAATAAAGGGGGAGAAGATAAAGGGAAGAACAATGAAAGGGGGAGCAATACACTTTGAATGTCAAATATACAACTTTGATCATATCATCAAACAAGTGGCAATCTTGACCTATCACCAAAGGGTAAGTAAGGTAATTAACAAGGTTACAAAATTATTTCTTATTAAGCTCAAAAACTATTCTTAAAACTGTTAACTTTTTATCGTTAAACGATTAAACCCTCAATATAATCGATTAAATGAGTTCCAATAGCTAAAGCTTTCTGAAATAAATCATCTTAATCGATTAACTTTAGTGATAATCGATTACCTGGGCTCAAATTTTTTTTTAAAAGTTGATTCTTGCTGTTTTGTGGCTTACGTCTATATTTTTGAGTCAAGTACATCTCATGGTTATGGTTGTACCATCTTTTAACATGTTGTCACTATGTTGAACCTTACTGATTATGTTAAATAGAATTTGTTTTTGCGTGAATCTTGAACATGTCTTAATTGTGTATTATAATTGAAGGATTGAAATATGCTTTAAAATGAAAATTGCCTAACTAGTGCTAATAAGTGGTGATAATGGCACCTTACAAGTGGTACCATCTAACAAGTGGCATACATATATGTTTAATCATTCCATGTCTAAACTGTTTACATAATGGATATGTCATGCAAAATCTGTCTAAAGAGTCAAAAATCAATGCATTTGTTAAAGCTTCTCAAAGTGGTTATTGCCTATGCTAATAATTACAATTTTTTAAAAATCAATTGTTATATCTCTTCTTACTTTTGACTAGAATTGAATGTTCGTATCTTTTTTATAATGTCAAAAGGGGAAGAAAAGTTGCTTGTTGTGTTTGATGTTATTTGCAGGGGGAGAAAGGTTATCATAATAGCTTCCGTGTATTATTAATCATTGCTTACCTAAGGGGGAGAGTACAACGCTTCAAACTTTGAATTCACAACCATTATGCAAATGTACAACAACATCAAGCTAATTCATCAAATGTAAGGTATGATTTGATGTGGTGTTTGTCATCATCAAAAAGGGGGAGATTGAGAGTGCAAAGCATCAAGGATTGCATTAGCAACGTTTGCCTATGTTTTGATGAAGACAAGGAATTAATTAAAGCTTGAAGTGGTGTCTTATTAGACTTATGCTATTATTCTTTATTACCTTTTTAGAAGTCTAAGATGCTTGCCATAGATATTGAGTCTAGGTTAGGTAAACCTAGGTGTGAGTCTCACAAGACTTAATAAAGTAATTAATCCACTAAAATGAGATATCAACTAGAAATATATGATAAATAGGTTCATGCATTTATATACTTTGATTTTGTGCATTAAAGGTATTATATTTTGGAAATCATGTATTGCATGAGCATATAGCATATAAGTAGTTTACCATTTAATCATGTATTAAAAATACACTGGTTAATCGATTAACCCCATGGCTTAATCGATTAACGTGTATGTTTTTCTACTATTTCAACAGTATACTGGCTAATTGCATAAACGACTATGTGAAAAAAAAGAAAACACAAAGAAAAAGATATAGATCATCATTGTTAGAATCTATTAAGAAGGTGTTGAATTAGGAGAAAGTTTGGATCATGCTAAGACTTTAGATTTCATATTCATATTGCATGTTTCTTTGAAAAGCTTTCTTGCATATTCTTGTGTTTTCTTGAAAGAAAAAGAGATAGTTTGTTTTGATTCCATATTTTCAGAAACCTCATGCATGAACATTCATATTAGACTAGGACGTCTTGTGAGTTCTTGCTTAGGTTTTAGGCTTTGATCTTTATTGTAATATCCGAGTATTAAGTACTCATTCATAACTCAAAGCATTATTAATTCAAGGATTGGGACAATCCTAGCTGCGGTTAGGTAAGGTGTTCTTCACACAAAGACTTGGAGGTCTTGGGATAAAGAGCGATACTCTGGTTGGGGCCGAATCGTGTAAGAAAGGTTTTCTTGGAAAGCAGTTTTGGGAAAGGTCAAACCAAGGGTGACGAAGTTCTTTGGGTTCCAAGAAGGGCGCGTTCAAGTTTTGTAATTGGAAGCGTGTATGTAACGTACATTATGTTCCATAGTGAAGAAGGAAAATCTCCCAAATCAAAGGGGAGGACTAGATGTAGTTTTGCAGTGGACAGCAAAACGAACCAGGATAAAATCCTTGCGCAATCTTTTCTATCCCTTTCTCTTTTATATTTCAAGATGTTTTAATGCGAGTTTGGAGCTAATATTTTGCATGTTTATTCCTTACTATGTTCTTGTTAATCTTGCATAAAAGTATCTGTTGTATATCTGATTGTGTGTTGGTTAATAACTGTGCAAGTTGCTGTTCTGATCATTCTGGTTCTGTTACTAGTTAATCGATTATGAACAGTGCTTAATCGATTAACTGGACATTTTTTAGCAAGTGTGTAAAAACCCGAAAAGTGGAACTTGAGCTCTGCCACACCTATTCAATCCCTCTTCTAGGTGTATTTCACCTCTGATACCTAACAAAGGGTGGAGCTTATGAGGAGTGGATTGCAAAGATCGAGGAACAATTGAAGACCATTCGTGACACTGATACTCGTGGGTCCCTAAGAATTAAGGAGTTATGCCATTCCGCAAATGTCATGATCCCTAAGGATTTCAGGGTACCCGATTTCTCCTAATGTGATGGAAGTGGCAACCCGCAGTTCCATCTAGTTGGTTGCGCTACGAAGAAGGCGATGTGGTCGAAGAAGGACAATTTCCTCATTTGTTTCTTCCATGAGAATCTGACTGATCCAACATGGGAATGGTATCTAGAGTTGGATGTGGGTCGCATCAATAGGTGGACCGAAATTGCTGATTTGTTTATGGATCAGTATAAGTTTAATGTGGAGTTGACCCCGACACGGGAGTAGCTAGGGGCAATGCAAAAGAAGAAGACATAGTCGTTCAAGGAATACACGATAAGGTGGAGAGGATTGGCAGTTCAGGTTCAATCCAAGATGACCATGCCTGAGATATGCTCGTACTTTATGGGGACCTTAGGAATCCCTTATGTTGGAATTATGGCAGAGGTTGTGTACAAGGACTTTCGTGAGCTAATGGACACCGGTGATAGGATAGAGATGTTGGTCGGGGCTGGAAAATTGTCAATTAGCAAAGGGGATGGCACTGCCGCTAAAAAGAATTTGTCTGTGAAGAAGAAAGAGAATGAGGTAAACCAGGTGCACCACCAACAACAGTGGAGGTCGCAGTATACCCCCTCCGAGACAAACCCTACCTACCAAGTGAACAACGTTCCACAACCCTTCAAATACCATCGCCCTACCTACAAAGACCATACCAAACCTTACATCTACAATTATACGAACCCCCTTTTCTGCCAAACAAACAACCAAAATCGTAATGGACCACCAAACACACAAGCTCAACCAAACCATCGCCAAAACACATTCTTCCCTAACCTGCTCCCTTTTCCAAAGCTAGCCATAACCAATGCCGAGGTTTTCCAACAATTAGTAGATCGTCACCTGATGGTACCGTACCCTGTCCGACCCTTTGAATCCATTTTTCCGCCCTAGTATAATGCAAACCAAACTTGCAACTATCACATGGATGTGGCGGGACACTCCATTGAAGACTGCAAGCAATTTAAAATGGCAGTAAGAAAACTGATGGCTTGTGGAAAGCTCAAGTTCAAGGATGAAGTTCGGCCAGATATCAGTAATAACCCCATTCTGAACCACAATCAGAGGATCAATGATATTGTTATGGAGAAGTAACTAGTGAGAAGAGTGTCTGACTTGGGTGTGTCGATGAAACACCTTTTCTGTGCTTTGAAGGAAACTGACTATGATATTGTGGCACCAACCACGAGCATAGGTGATGAGAGAAGTTGATTTCTAGACACTCATTGTGACTACCATCACGGTTAGATCGAACATACCATTGAAGATTGTTGGGGATTTAACGTGAGGGTGCAGGCCTTGTTAAATCTTGGGATCATCCAAGTTCAAAAGTGTGAACCTAATGGTCAAGAGGTCGACGAGGTAGAAAAGGTTACGCTTAAGGTCCTGCTCCTCAAGGATTCAAACCTAGAAAGAGTAAATATTAGGGTGAGAAAGCCTCAACCCTTTACCTACAAGAGCAACCACACTGTTCCATGGAGTTATGAGGTGAAGGTTGAAGTAATAGGGAAGGCCATGTGGCTCATACATCAAATATGGTCACGGCTGGCGGTATTACAAAGAGCGGGAGGTATCATGGTCCTTGAGAAGGTGACGCTCGGAAAGTCGGGAAGAATGTGGGAGAAGAGTTATCCACTGGATGAAGTCACTGAGAAGGAAGAGGAGGAATTCCTGAAGATAATGAGGCGGAGCGAGTATGATGTGGTGGATCAACTGAGAAAGACCCAATCCAAAATATCTTTATTGGGTTTAATCACGTCCTCGGATTCGCACAGGAAAGCATTGTTGAAAGTGCTTAAAAAGGCCTATGTCAACCCCGACGTCACGCCCAACAAGATGGTTAACATGGTTGACCCGATAAAACATGTCAACATGGTAAATTTCTTTGATGAAGAAATGGTGAAGCATTCGGAGAAGGTACCTCGTGCATTTCTCATCACGGCTAAGTGTCGGGGTCACATCATGGGTAAGATACTAATAGATGGAGGATCAGCTCTGAATGTTCTGCCTCTATCCACTTTGATGTCTATCGGGGTCAGCAAATATGAGATTGTTCCTAGGGAGATGATTGTGCATGCTTTTGACGGTAATCAAAGGAGCATATTAGGTGAAATAAAGCTGTCGTTAGAAATCGGACCTAGCGTCTTTCAATTACTATTTGTGGTTATGGATGTGGATTCCTCGTATACGATGTTGCTGGGTAGGCCAAGGATCCACGAGGCAGGGGTAGTACCATCCACTTTGCATCAGGCGGTGAAATTCGTCCAAGATGGTATGGTGACCATAGTACATGGTGAAGAGCAAGTTTTGGTTTCAAAGCCGATCGTAGTGCCTTACATGGAGAGTAGCAGAGATAGTGATGACTTCCTACATTGCTTTGAAGTGGTCGAGAATCAGCAGCGTCAGGAAAAGGGTCACACACATGGAATAAATCAGGTGGTCACTCAAATCATGGTAAAAAATGGGTATGATGAAGGAAAAGGCTTAGGCATACACCCACAAGGCCCCCAGTCGTTTGTACCAGTCTCCAAAAAGTTTGATAAATTCGGACTGGGATATGATGCTTCGCAAAAGGAAAGAACAAGTGTCTGGGTCAAAGTAAAAAGCATGATGGGGTGTTAGAGGAGCATATCCCTTATATCACTGAATCATTCCCCATAAATGATGGAGTGATCTTGCCAGATGACCTTATTAAGCCATACTCCATCTTTCCATCAACTCTCTAGAAGAAAACAACACACCTGAGGCTAGCAACATTTGTGCTGATGAGAGCAATACACCCTTGCAGAACTGGCATTCTGAACCATTAGATGATATAGTTTCATTAAAGTAAATTTCTGATTATGTCGTAATTTTGATTTTCGGATTTGTTTGAAATTATGTTTATGTAACTTGAGACTATATCTTCATTAATTTGTATGGTTATTCATTGTTTCACATCATTAACATATCTCCCACCATTATCACACTCAATTCCTTAATTTCTTCTATATGAATTTGCATGTTTTGTCTCCCTTTTTATCTCCTAACGGAAATGAATGAATACAGGTACCTAAATTTTATAGTAAATTTACCCAGTAATACGGTAATTGAAAATCTATCAATTAATTCGCCTGCGGCACCGGATGATGAACCTGTTGAGTTAGAAGAGGAGGAGGATATGGGGGAATATTCAAAGATTATGAAGCGTGTCGAAAGGGAGTATGTTGTGAACACTGAAGAAGTGGAGTTAATCAACATGGGGACTAAAGAGGATAAAAAGGAGCTAAGAATGGTAGACAACCTAGAACGCGTTGAAATGATAAATCTGTTCCGAGAGTATATGGACGTATTTGCTTGGTCTTATAAGGACATGTCAGGGTTGAATCCTAACATAGAGTCACATAAGATCCCCCTATATCTGAGTGGCGAGCCTAAGAAGTAAAAGTTGAGAAGGATGCGTCCAGACATGTCATTGAAGGTAAAAGAAGAGGCGACAAAGCAGTTGGACTCCGGTTTCATAGAAGTGTCTAGGCATACAAAAAGGGTTCCTAATATGGTGATGGTACCCAAGAAGGGAGGAAAACTTAGAATGTGTTTGGACTACAACAATCTTAACAAGGCAAACCTGTAAGATGATTTTCCCATCCCTCACATTGATGCGTTAGTCGATAGTGCAGCCATGAGTCATCGATTCTCTTTCATGGACGGATACATGGGGTACCATCAAATTCTGATGGACATTGATGACAAGGCTAAAACCACATTTATCACTCCTTGGGGTACCTATTGTTATAAGGTCATGTCTTTTGGACTAAAGAATGCATGGGCAATGTATCAATGTGCTATGGTGGCCCTATTTCATGATATGATGCACAAATAAGTGGAGGTGTATGTTGACGATATAATCGCCAAGTCTAAAGAAGGGGACAATCATGTTGCGGTCTTGCGAAAGTTGTTCAAGAGACTAAGAAAATATCAGATGAAGTTAAATCCCGATAAGTGCACATTTGGAGCATCTTCATGGAACATGTTAGGATTTATCGTTGGAAGGGAATGCATAAGGGTGGACCCCAAGAAGGTGGAAGCGATACAAGAGATGCCAGCTCCAAAAACTGAAAATGAGGTGAGAGGTTTTCTATGCAGGCTGAATTATATTGCAAGATTTATTGCCAACCTGACTAGCTCATATAAGCCGATGTTTAAGCTATTAAAGAAGAATCAGCCGAGTGAGTGGGGTGCGGATTGCCAAGAGGCTTTCGATAAAATATAGGCTTACTTGGTAAATCCGCTTGTCATGGCGCCACCAACGCCAGGACGACCATTGATCTTATACATGACGATGTTACAAACTTCGATGGGTGCAATGTTGGGGCAGTATGGGGAGACGGGTAAGAAGGAGCAGGCAATCTACTATATGAGCAAGAAGTTTAATGAATGGGAATCCCGATTTCAATGATAGAAATGACTTGTTGCGCCTTTTGTGGGCATCTAAAAGGTTACAACAATACTTGTTGTATTATACTACTTGTATCGTCTCCCGGATGGATCCTTTAAGGTATATCTTTGAAAGCCCTCATGTTTCTCTAAGAATGGCGAAATGGCAGATGATGTTGTCCGAATTCGACGTTAAGTACGTTACTCAAAAATCTATCAAAGGCGGAGCAATCGCAGATCAATTGGCAGAAAGCCCTATAGATGGAGGACACGAGACACATAATAAGTTCCCTGGCGGTGGAATATACGAGATAGATGAACAAGAGGAGGATGTTTGGGAGATGTACTTTGATAGAGCAGTTAATATGCATCGAACAGTGTTGGGGCGGTAATCATCTCGCCGGTCGGTAAGTACTACCCGATGGTAATCAAGCTTGACCTTGAATGCACTAACAATATCATTGAATATGAAGCATGCATCAATGGCCTTTTGTTTGCATGAGAGATGAACATGAAAAAGTTGAGGGTATTCGGGGACTCCGCACTTATCATTTACCAAGTCAATGGTGAATGGCATACTAAGGATATGAAACTCATTCCATATCAGAATTATTTGTCTTCCTTAGCTAAGAAATTTGAAGAGATTTGCTTTTCCCATATGGCCCGAGACGAGAACCAGTTTGCGGATGCTCTAGCAACCTTGGTTGTGATGACTAAACTGGAAATACACGCCAATGTGCGTCCAATTCGGGTGATTGCTCAAAATGAAACTTCTTATTGTTGTGCTATAATAGCGACTGATGGTGAACCTTGGTATCATGATATAAAGAGGTATATCCAACACAGAGAGTACCTAGTGGGGGCAAGTGACGTGAATAAAAAAACAATTCGTCGCCTGGAAATGACCTTCTTCCTAAATGGTGAAGTTTTATACAAAAGTAGTCATGATGGTACGCTCCTCAGATGTGTTGATGTTAGGGAAATCCAGCTGATCTACCGACAAATGTCATAGTATTCTTCAACGGCTATCATAACATAGCTCAAGGAGTCAGGAATTGGAGGGAATCTATGGGATGGATAAACCCCAAGCCGAAGGATGAGTCATCATTTATGGAAGAAGACCTAGAGGAAGAAGAATCATAAGAAGAAGATATTATTGTAATAGATGATAATTAGGAGGAACTTTTTAAATTGTGTAAAAAGGGGAGAGGAATAGAAACATTGTAATTCCTCCCTCTTCAAAAAAATTTAAAAAAGGAAAATAAAGGTGATGAATAAAGTCCATTTTATTTCCTTTATCTTTAACATTTTATAGACTTCCTCGTCATTCAATTCTTGTAAAAATGCAAAACTCGGACATTTGGTTAAGAAGAATTCAAGGATCAAGATAGCATTACTAGCTCGAGGCTCAGAAAATGAAACCATGTTATGGAGCCTCCGTGCTCCTTCTATGGTTGTCATTAACCGCAATACGATCTAATTGGGTTATAACCTTAGAAAACGATTGTGGGATGGTTAGCGAGTGTTGTGCGGACAATGCACCGTTGGGTAAAAAGGAACTAACCTTATATAAATCCTAATGAATGATTATTTAATGAACGTTTAAAGATATGTAGGTCTTTAGTTAGAAATCATTGCACAACTTCGGAGGAACAACTCCAATCTGAGCCACTTATACAACAAAAGATCGCGCACAATGAAGGATGTTGGAAGGAACGTTAGAGAGGAGATTGATGAGGTTAAGGGAAAGATGGACGAGTTGGCTCAAGCTCAAAACATGATGGAAGACACACTACAAGACATTAAGAACTGTCGTGCCCTTCTCGATGTGAAACAAGGAGGGATGAATGGCAGAGGCCAAGAAGAGGATGATCCCCCGATTGGGGAGGGGTACTGATTGGGGAGGGGTATCGCCCCATAGGGAATGCCCAACATGGGGCAAAATGCTCCACTGGGCCTCATTTCGAACAGCATTAGGTGCCCATTTTCGGTCAACAAACAAGAGCACCTCCGAAAGTGAATGGCAATCAAACTGGGGAAAAGGGTGGAGCTTATGAGGAGTGGATGGCAAAGATTGAGGAAAAATTGAAGACCATCCGCGGGACTGATACTCGTGGGTCCCTAAGAATTGAGGAGTTATGCCATTCTGTAAATATCGTGATCCCTAAGGATTTCAGGGTACCCGATTTCTCTAAATATAACGGAAGTGGCAACCCGCGGTTCCATCTAGTTGGTTACGCTACAAAGATGGAGATGTGGTCGAAGATGGACAATTTCCTCATTTGTTTTTTCCATGAGAGTTTGACTGGTCCAACATTGGAATGGTATCTAGAGTTGGATCTTGGTCACATATATAGGTGGACTGAACTTGCTGATTTTTTTATGGATCAGTATAAGTTTAACGTGGAGTTGGCCCCGACTCGTGAGCAGCTAGGGGCAATGCAAAAGAAGACAGAGTCATTCAGGGAATACAAGATAAGGTGGAGAGGATTGGCAGTTCAGGTTCAGCCCAAGATGACCATGTCTGAGATGTGCTCTTACTTTATGGGGACCTTAGGAACCCCTTATGTTGGTATTATGGTAGGGGTTGCCTACAAGGAGTTCGGTGAGCTAATGGACACCGGTGATAGAATAGAGATGTTGGTCAGGGCTGGAAAATTGTCAATTGGTGAAGGGGATGGCACTGCCGCTAAAACGAATTTGCATGTGAAGAAGAAAGAGAATGAGGTAAACCAGGTGCACCACCAACAATAGTAGAGGTCGTAGTATACCCCCTCCGAGACAAACCCTACCTACCAAGTGAACAATGTCCCACAACCCTTCAACTACCCTCGCCCTACCTACACAGACCATACCAAACCTTACTTCTCCAATCATATGAACCCCCTTTTTTCGCCAAACAAACATCCAAAACCGCAATGGACCCCCAAAAACACAAGCTCAACCAAATCGTCGCCAAAACACATTCTTCCCTAACCTGCCCCCTTTTCCAAAGCTAGCCATAACCAATGCCGAGGTTTTCCAACAATTAGTAGATCCTCACCTGATGGCACCCTACCCTGTCCGACCCTTTGAATCTATCTTTCCGCTCTGGTACAATGCAAACCAAACTTTCAGCTATCACATGGATGTGGCGGGACACTCCATTGAAGACTGCGAGCAATTGAATATGCCAGTAAGGAAACTTATGTCTTGTGGAAAGCTCAAGTTCGAGCATGAAGTTCGGCCAGATATCAGTAATAACCCCATTTCGAACCACAATTAGAGGATCAATGATATTGTGATGGAGAAGTCACTAGTGAGAAGAATGTATGACTTGGGTGTATCGATGAAACACCTTTTCTGTGCTTTGAAGGAAACTGACTATGATATTGTGGCACCAACCACGAGCATAGGTGACTAGAGAAGTTGGGATCTAGACTCTCACTTTGACTACCATCACGGTCAGACCAGACATACCATTAAATATTGTTGGGGATTTAAAGTGAGGGTGCAGGCCTTGTTAAATCTTGGGATCATCCAAGTTCAAAAGCGTGAACCTAATGGTCAAGAGGTCGGCGTGGTACAAAATGTTACGCTTAAGGTCCTGCTCCTCAAGGATTCAAACCCATAAAGAGTAACTATTAGGGTGAGAAAGCCTCAACCCTTTACCTACGAGAGCAACCACACGGTCCCATGGAGTTATGAGCTGAAGGTTGAAGCAGTATGGGAAGGCCATGTGGCTCATGCATCAAATGTGGTCACGGAGGGCAGAATTACAAAGAGCATAAGGTATCATGGTCCTTCAGAAGGTGACGCTCGGAAAGTCGGGAAGAATGTGGGAGAAGAGTTATCCACTGGATGAAGTCACTGAGAAGGAAGAGGAGGAATTCCTGAAGATAATGAGGCGGAGCGAGTATGATGTGGTGGATCAACTGAGAAAGACCCAATCCAAAATATCTTTATTGGGTTTAATCATGTCCTCAGATTCGCACAGAAAAGCATTGTTGAAAGTTCTTAACAAGGCCTATGTCAACTCCGACTTCACGCCCAACAAGATGGTTAACATGGTTGACCCGATAAAACATGTCAATATGGTAACTTTCTTTGATGAAGAAATGGTGAAGCAGTCGGAGAAGGTACCTCGTGCATTACTCATCACAGCTAAGTGTCAGGGTCACAACGTGGGTAAGATACTAATAAATGGAGGGTCATCTCTGAATGTTCTGCCTCTATCCACTTTGATGTCTATCGGGGTCAGCAAATATGAGGTTGTTCCTAGGCAGATGATCGTGCATGCTTTTGACGGCAATCAGAGGAGAAATTTGCTTTTCCCATGTGGCCCGAAACAAGAACCAGTTTGCGGATGCTCTAGCAACCTTGGCTGTGATGACTAAACTGGAAATACACGCCAATGTGCATCCAATTCAGGTGACTGCTCAAGTTGAACCTTCTTATTGTGGTGCTAGCATAGCGGCTGATGGTGAACCTTGATATCACGATATAAAGAGGTATATCCAACATAGAGAGTATCCAGAGGGGGCAAGTGACGTGAATAATAAGATGATTCGTCGCTTGGCAATGACCTTCTTCCTAAATGGTGAAGTTTTATACAAAAGTAGTCATTATGGTACGTTCCTTATAAGTGTTGATGCTAGGGAAATCCAGCGAATCATGACTGAGGTACATGAGGGGATCTGCGGAACTCATGTCAATGGTCACATGATGGCAATAAAAGTTCTGAGAGGTGGCTACTATTGGACTATTATGGAGGCGAACTGTGTGGGTTACGTCAGGAAGTGCCAAAAATGTCAGGTGTACACGGATAGAATCAATGCATCACTTTTCCCATTGCAGAGTATGGTCACCCTATGGTCTTTCTCGATGTGGGGAATCGATGTGATTGGGCCTATAAACCCCAAGGCCTCCAACGATCATCGTTTCATTCTAGTGGCCATAGACTATTTCACCAAGTGGGTAGAAGTTGTATCGTACATCAATATCACTTAGAAGTTGTTCGCCAGATTCCCCCGGAAAGAGATCGTTTGCAGATATGGGATCCAGAAAGGATAATCACTGACAATGGTATTAATCTCAATGGTGGCGAAGTGAAGAAGTTGTGCGAAACGTTCAAAATCAAGCATCACAATTCGACCCCATATAGGCCTAAGATGAACGGTGCGGTTGAAGCGGCAAACAAGAATGTCAAAAAGATAGTGGCCAAGATGGTGGAGAACTACAAAGACTGGCACGGAAAGTTACCCTATGCTCTACATGCATATCGCACCAACATTCGGTCATGTACTCGGGCAACCCCATTCTCACTAGTGTACAGGATGAAGGCAGATTCACCCATCGAAGTCGAGATCCCTTTGCTTAGGGTCTTGATGGAAGCAGAGCTCGAAGAGTCGGAATGGGTCAGAGCCAGGTATGAGCAGTTAAACATGATTGAAGAGAAGAGGTTGGCGGCCATCTGCCATGGTCAATTATACCAGGGCAGGGTGGCAAGAGATTTTGACAAGAAGTTTCTTCCCAGAGAGTTTGAGGCGGGGGACCTACTGCTTAAAAAGATACTCCCAAATTAGGAAGACGTTCGTGGAAAGTGGGCTCCGAACTATGAAGGTCCCTATATTGTCAAGAATGCGTTCTCAGGAGGAGCTCTAGTCTTGCAAGACATGGATGGCAATGTTCTACCCAGATCTGTGAACACAGATGCAGTCAAGAGATTCTACGCCTAAAAAAATAGATAATAAAAAAGGGACCCGTTAGGTTGAAAACCCGAAAGGGAGACCTAAGCAAAAATTAGGGCACAAACAAAAGCTTGTTAGGTTGAAAACCCTAAAAGGAGACCTAAGCAAAAATTAGGGCACAAACAATAGCCTGTTAGGTTGAAAACCTACAACGGCGACCTAAGCAAAGGTTAAGGCAAATAAGAAAGGCGCTTCTCTTGCAAGACTGTCACACATGTGTCGAACCGATGCCACACTTGTGGATTGTGGGAGTTGCGAGCAATGTAGAAGGCAATAAGATTTCTTAGAGGAATCAAACAAGCATCGCACAACGGTGCAGTTATTCGATCGTCATAAGCGATTGATTGATGGATAAGCAGTTACTTTATATTGGGGCAAAACAATTTGCAAAAATTTTGTAACTTGAATTATCATGTGTAGCGTACATACTCTCGAACCTCCCCATGTAAAACTCTTTGAATATCAATAGAAGAAATTTCATCTATTTCTCTACCTTATCCATGTGCATGCATGTTTACTTAGATAAATCTCAAGTTGTATAAATATGATATTCGAACTTCATGATCAAATAACCTTTATGATAATGTGTTTCACTAGTGGCTCAGGATACTAAACTCATCGAATCTTAAAATCGATGTATATGTCCATGGAGAAAGGAGTTGTTATGTCTTCTAGTGGCAATGTAAGGAAATATCTCAAATAGATCTCGTGGTCCCTAAAAATGGAAAAATTAAGACGTGATTGATCTTGGTTGGATTAGTTGTTGTTCGCTGAGGAAGCGTGATGGTTTTGAGCAAACCTCATAATTAAGTTAATCACATATGTGTAATCCATTATACATGCATCATCATAAAGATATTCACCTTACTCATGCATCATTTGCATTCGCATCATCATATGCACGCATGGCCGAAAGTCTTGACCCCGAGTGGTCTCATGATTGTGTCTTGACCCCAAGTGGTCTCATCCTATTTTCGACTCAAAGTTCCTCATTATCTGTGCATTCTTGTTGTCTCTCTTCACACCTGACCCCATAGTGGTCTCGTGATGATATCTTGACCCCAAGTGGTTTCATCATATTTTCGACCTAGAGTTCCTCATTATCTATGTGTTATCGTGGTATCTCTTTACACCTAACCCTCCAGTGGTCTCGTGATTGTGTCTTGACCCCAAGTGGTCTCATTTATTTTTGACCCAGAGTTCCTTATTATCCGTACGTTCACGCGGTCTCTCTTTACACCTGACCCCCTAGTGGTCTTGTAATTGTGTCTTGACCCCCTCCTAATAACTTTGATTTGTTACTAGAAGTAGTCTTAATGAAAGAGTGAGCATTTCCTTCAACCATAATATTGTTAATGATATGCTCTGGTTCTCACGAGAATTGATAATATAATTATTATGATAATTACAATTATTGTTATTAATGTTAATAATACTCTCATTGGTAACATTAGTCATATTTTGTTATTTTCATACTCCTCATAAAAATACTTATATTTTCCCGTGAATATAAGTACCATTTTTATCATTTAATTAAATAATATAATGATAATAATTAAATATTCAGCAAATTCCCATTTTTTATATTCTCATCTATTACACTAATATATATTCAAAAGTTGTTATGGTTTTTAATCTTCTTAATCTTGTATCTTTAATCTATTTATGTTAGACTTCCTATTATAACTAGTTTATATTGTAATAGTAACATTGCAATATTAGAAGCAAATACTAAACCCCAAACAAAATATATCTATAATGAATGTTGCCTAAATTTAAAGAATAAAAAAATAATTCAAACAAAATATAAATCAAATATGTGTTATACCTATCAAATGGAAAATAATTATCATGTAAAAATTTATATGAAAAAATTATGTCTACCACAAATTAAAAGTGACATTTAGTTATTCCAATAACCCTTATATCTATCAACAAAGGAAAAATTGAAAGAATTTACAAAGAAAAATTGAAAGAGCATAAAAATAAAATCATACCTATGAGTTGGATTGAGAGTTAAAGATGATAAATTTGTTGAACAAAATTTGAAAAAGTAAGAAATAATATAAAGTATATCTACCAATCAAGACATAAATTAAAAGAATAGAAAATCATACGATGAATGAGTTTTAGACTTGAAGATAGTATATTTGTTGAACAAAATATATGACAAAAATAAACACATTAGGGAAAAAATTTAGCATACATCATGTGAGAAAAACAATTACCATGCACAAGTTTATATGATAGAAGAAACTATATCTACCACAAATGAAAAGTGTCATTTTAGTAATTCCAGCAACCCTTATATATAAAAGAGTTTAACAAAAAAAATTGAAAGAGTATAAATATAAAATTATACTTATGAGTTAGATTGAGAGATGAAGAAGATAAATTTGTTGAACAAAATTTGAAAAATGAGAAAAAATATAAATTATATATATCAACAAAGACATTAATTAAAAGAATAGGAAATCATACATGTGAGTGAGTTTGAGAGTTGAAGATAGTAGATACGTTGAAAAAAATATGTGACAGAAATAAACACATTGCGGAAAAAATTAACATGCAAAAATTTATATGATGAAGAAATTATATCTACCATAAATGAAGAGTATCATTTTAATAATTTCACTCATCCTTCATATTGACAAAAAATGATCTTTTCTTTGTATATTTGCCACAAAATTTGATTATCTAATTTAGTAATTTCAATAGCCCTTTCTTTTCTTATGTAGAAAGTAGATTTTTACTTTATATCATAGAGAAAAATGTATGTCACTATAATGTATGAACTTTATATATTTGTCGCTCCAACATCCACCATTCATATTTGTCTCTTCAACAAATATAATTTAAATGAATGATGAATGGCATAGTGATTGTATATGAATCTTAGTTCTTTACATTGTCAGTAGATGTATATTAAACTATATACAATAAATAATGTAATATTTATTCCTTCATTCATTGTGTAAATATTTATATATAGTTACTACATTATCTACTATTTAAAATAGATAGTAGATGATATAGTGACACTGTATAAAATTCACACAATAGCATTTTCTCTATAATAAATAGGCGAGTAACAGTTTTAATCCCTCAAAATCTTTGTATAATAAATAAATAATATATAAAAGTTTTATCTGTGGGATAATTTTGTTTCTATCTATATATTATATTTTATATTATTATACTAATAAAGTAAAAAACTAAAATAATCACTGCATCATGGTGTAATTTGCGGTTCCCTATTTTGCCATCACTATTTTGTAATTCTATCAAAAAACCATATGTTTTGCCCTTACTTTAATTTTTTCAATTTAATAACTAAGAACAAATATATGAACAAATTTAGATTAGGGGCAAAAGTTATATGATTTGAACAAATTTCGATACATATATGTGACATCACATATATTACTTCAAACTGCAAACATAATATACATATATTAATCAAATATATGATTTCTCACTTCAAATATTGATTTTTCAACAATAGCAGTTTTGCAAGTTTTGAAGGAGTAAAAAACTGAACTTTTTGTATTGCCACGTTTTATCCACACCTTATGGAGTTCAAATATATGTAACCATTATGCACCAGAATATATATACTTTGTAAACACCCAATTTTGACCGATGATAATTTAATTCATAAGTAAAATCATTTTTGAAGTGAGGATAAGGCGGGAAATTTTTTTGAAAGTGAGTTGGGCCTCTCTGTCCTAACCAGAAACCCTAATTCCCCACCCCCTTATATAAGCCTAACTTAGAAACTAGGAGAACCTTAGTCAGTAAATTGAAAAAAGAAGCAAACCTAAAAAAAGATATGAGAAGAGAATAGAGAGAGGAGTAGTAGAAAGCTCTCACCTAATCTTCACCACATCCAAGTTTTCTTCTAGGTACATTCACTAACCTCTTTTTTAGTCTTCTCCTTTACTGTATGTGTTGTCATTGAATATATTTTGTGAATTTTTTTATGTTTGCAGTTTTAAAATAGGGGCTGCTGGACGGTGTCGGCTCCGCCTAAAGCCATCGCCGCAACCCCACTGTGGTAAGGAGAGGGACTGGACAACAGCCATATAGGACTGCATATCCCAACCATGCCTAGAGGGGCTAGATCCCCCTGTCCAGCGGCGGTCCTCGCGGCTGACCGCACCGTCGCTGCCCTGGATGGGCGGTGGTGTGCTGCCGTGGCTAGCTGCCAAATTGCAGTAGTCGCTACCCCCCTCTTTTAAGCCACCAATCTTCGTTGTTGTCTTCATTGCAACCCCAAAACCCCAACCCCAAATTGATTAAATTTAACCCTAATCATAACCCCAAATTGATTTAATTTCAACCTGATCCCAATTTAATTGTAAAACTTAATTCCTACATTAATTAAACCATACACCTCATATCAATTTACCCTAAAATTCCCAAACCAATTTCAAAATCCTAACCCTAACCTCCAATTTTTATTTTATTTTTAGCTATTGTTTAGGTTTCTTTAGTTTATGTTGGTTTTTTTATTATTATTTCGTTTTTATTTATTTATATTTTTTTATTTCGTTTTTATTTATTTATTTAAATTTTTTTATTTCGTTTTTATTTATTTATTTAATTGTTTTTTATTCTATTTTTTATTATCTATTTATGATATTTATTTTATTATCTTTCACAAATCAATAATAATGTTTATATACATGGAAATGCAACATGAAGTTTTTTCTTAATTAAATCAATGAGAGGTAATACACTATGGGACTCGTGCCCTGTCGCGTTATATTAAATTGATATTTTCAAAAATAAATCAATAAGGGGTAGTGCCCTATAAGACTTGTGTCATGTCGCATTACCCTAAATTGACATTCTAAAAAATAACTTAATTAAATCAATGAGAGGTCGTGCACTGTGAGACTTGTGCCTTGTCGCATTACTTTAAATTGACATTTTCAAAATTAAATCAAAAGCGGTAGTGCACTATGAGACTTGTGCCCTGTCGTGATACCCTAAATTGATATTCTAAAAAATAATTTAATTAAATCAATAAGAGGTAGTGCACTATGAGACTTGTGTCCCATCGCATTACCTTAAATTGACATTTTCAAAATTAAATCAAAAAGGGTAGTACATCTGTCGCATTACCTTAAGTTGACACTATCAAAATAACTTAACTAAGTCAAGGAGAGGTGATGCACTATGAGATCAGTGACATGTCGCGTTATCTTATCTTATTATTTAAAATAAAAAAACAAATAAAATATATCAACCAATTAACTTTTTTTCTGAAAGAACTATGTAACCTTGATTTCTCTATTGTAGCTAGAGATACGTAGGAGCAGTTATTTCTCTGTCAGGCACAAAAAAATAAAAATAAAAATTTTTGTCTTTCTTTATTTTGTTTAATAAGGTGAGGGTAAAATTAATGTTTTGAATAAATATCCACATAACCGATCTAGGTATCGTTCCTATAACGGGCGATATGAGGTGGCTAATACCTTCCTCATCCATAACCAACTCTCGAACTCAATTTCTATTTTTGCGCAAATCAACCATATTTTCAAAATTTAGTTTTTTCATGTTTTCCGTCTAAAAAACATCGATGACGATTTCATTGCATTTAATTGTATATTTCTCGTCGCACTCATGAAAGCGGGGTAGCAACATACTTCTATACTAATATATAAAGCAAATAATATATCTATAATAATATTCTATACTTCAATACTAATATATAAAGCAAATACATGTTGTAACTGGTAAAATGGTATAATTTCTTATTTCTTATTCCCCCTTTCATAATTTCTTATTTCCACAACTTAATTTACATTTGGAGGGTCATAAATGTACATTACTTCCAAGGCATATATTCAATTTTTACACTATCAAAGAACATGGATGAAAAGAGTGGATTGTAGTTTTACACGTTTGGGAGAGAAAGTGGATAGAATATCGAAGAAAGTGGCATGTAGAATAGAACAAATAACCTCCATTCTCTTTATAACTTCTACTACATTACGCTCTCATTCAATTCTTCCTCATCCACTTTTCCAACCATTTTTGTCCAGATGAATTGAGAAATGTCAGGTATGCACTAAATTTATTCTAATTATGTGATTATACTTTGCTTATCTTCTGTTAAGTTAGATGTGTATATATTGTTCTCATCCTTTTCCTCTTGGCTTATATTGCCAAAGTGAGTTATATTGTGAATACATTTGTTACATTGCTTAAAATACCAACTTTGACAAAGGCTTAGAATGAAATGTCAAAGTGAGTTATATTGTAAAATACATTTGTTACATTGCTTAAAATACCAACTTTGACAAAGGCTTAGAATCTCCTTGAGAGGTGGTGGGTTTATTGCTTAAATTATTTTGTAAAAGTTTTTTGCCTGCTTTTGAAGGTAAATTTAATGTGAAGGTTAAAACTTAAAACAAAGTTAAATATTGTATTGTTGTGTTTTGATCCATTGCATATAACTTTTTTGTTGAAAAAATTGAGATATATTTGTTTTATGATTTTTTAAGTATGCTTGTGTCAATAATTTCTATACGTAGTTGTTTCTCTTTGTGGGGCACTAACGTGAATTGCATCCATAACATCAATGAAATTGTTATTTCAATTAGGAAGCAGTGGAGTGGAAGTAAGGTAAGTCAATAATCATCTCTCATTACTCAAAATAGGATGCATATTCCATGCTTTAATCTGGAATTTTTTTAATTCTTTGAGTTCTTTATACATGCTATCATTATATTGTTGTTATATTGAGTTTTGTCTATAAAATAATTATGTTTTATCATTAACGTATGATACTCATATAATAGATACATTTTTTTCTAATAAAAGTGATGAGGAAGAAGGAAGACACATTTTGACAAGTACACAGTTGGTTGACCACTCTATAAAACAATCATGTATTACCGCTTCATCAATTAGTATCAGTATCGCAATAGTTTATGCAGAGGTTTTCAGGGGTTTTAGTATCTGGACAGAGCATTAGTATTTGCTATTACAGTCTCGTAAGGGATAAGCTAGTCCAGAACTCTTGCTAAATGTAATTGGACAGAGCATTTATCTCCTGAGGGCTTCAAGTACTACTATAATAGTGTAACGGGTGTAAGTTGGATTAGAAGTTATTGAGTAAAAATTATGTTTCCTTTTCTTATTTTCTATTTTACTATTGGAACTAACATTATTTGGAATGAACCTATAGTGGGAGAAACATGAAGAGTTGACACTATGAACAATAAAGACTACCTGATCCACAATCATAAACTTAGTCACAACTTTCAATGTTATTTTCCTAGCAAGTTCAACAAATGCAATTGACATAGCCTCAAAGTCACCTCCAAGGACAAAATCTCTACTAGCAACAAATCAACAACCTTCTATGTCTTATTCGGTAAGCATCCCTACCATTCTTCATACACTAATTATTTAGGGATGACAAAAAAATCCAACTTATGGGTACCCATGGAAATACCCGCAATGGGTACCCACAAAAAATAGCTAATGGTGGGAATGGGTTTTATGATACCCGCCCGCGGGTACCCGCAAATTTAATATTTAGTTTTTAATTAAATTTTATATATATTATTATTTTAAGATTATATATCATATATTTTATTATTATTTCATAATAAATTTCACCTATTTGACTATGATCACAAATTTATCAAATATACAACATATTATTCATATAATAATTATTTTCACATATTAATTATTACAAATTATATAAATCTATAATTTAAATAAAAAATTGTTGGGTACCCGCAAATACCCGCTATCCGCATGGATACCCACAAATATTGCGAGTTTGAGAATGGGAAAGCACTACTTACGCCTGCCCGTACCCGTTGTCATCCCTATAATTACTAATATAAGTGTATGATACCGAATTCTCACTATTGTTAATAATGAGAGGATAGATGTCTTCAATTGCAACTTAGGTTTAAAAACTATCAACCTTCTATAAATATAGTTGAGTTTAATTATTCAACAACAATAATCATGTCACTAAATTTAAATTTTAACACATTTGGTATTAATACATGCAATTATGTTCAAGTGTGGGAATAGTTGCAAGCTCAGGTGCAGAATGCTACAACTTTTTTAGTTTCTTTTTAATAGTTTTCTCTAGCGCATATACAATCAAACACTTGCTTCGGGAATTATTGTTCTGTTCAATTTCTATAATTAATACAAATAATTCATTCTCAAGTCAAGTATAGCTATTAGACATGTAGCACTAGGCTATATTACTGAAAGCCTATTTTAGCTTGATAGCCTTTCACTGTTACCTAACTTACTAGTTTACAAACTCAAAAAAATACTTAGTGCATCCTCTAACCTATTAATCACGTCGGTGTTGGTCTTTGGAATGTCCATGATGGCTATAAGAACTAGCCATATGAGAAGCAATGTGGTTCATGTCGTTTCTCGTACTATTATTTTTCTTAAGTTATTAAGTAGTTTGAGTCTTTTTTATTTATTTAAATGTTATATGAACATGAGATTTTTGAGGTTTCGTGAATTGCGTTAAATATTTTGAAATGAATATAAAATTTGGTAACAATATGGTTACAATCACTTCTTTCTCTTTGAATATGTTAGACAAAGGTGCAGAGATTTTGCACTTAAAATTTATGAAGTAACACTTTGAGATAATGATGTAAAAATCATACCGTACCGGCCGGTTCGACCGGAAAACTGGCGAACCTGACCCTAACCAATACGGTACAGATGTTGAATCGGCCAAGTATCAGAACCGGTCAAAACCAGTCAAAAACCCGTGAATCGGCCGGTATTTGACTAAATCGGCCGGTTTACACATTTTTTTTAAAAAAAAAAGAAAAACTTCAAAACTTATTACAAGGTGACTCATCTTTCCAACCATTCTTCAACACTTCAAAGCACATGCTTCCAAGGCATACATAGATTACACATTTTGGTTCCTAACATTCATGTGTAATCTCAGTGACATTTGTGTAATCTTGGAGTACTGTCTAAAGATAAGATTTGATGCAAAAATATAATCTCGATATGAGTCAACTTTGACTCATTGGTGTTAAATGTTAAAACTCCAAATTTATTTGTTTTGTAGAGTGAGTTGTGAATTTGTGTCATTTATTTATATTTTGCGGTTGTTAAGTGATACTTTGGATTGATATATGTTTTGTAATTTAGACTTTGAATTTGTTAAAGACTTAAAGTTGTTTGTTTATGTGAATTTTAAGTAGATTATGAATATGAATTATAAATTTGAGTATCTACCTATTTAATTTTTTTTGTTATAGGTCTATATATATAAATATAAGCAGATATATTCGATTTAACTGACATGTGGTTTAATTACTGAACCACCAGTTGAACCACTATATTACTATACCAGTACCCTGACCGGTTTGATAACTGATACAGTTTTAACAACACTGCTTTGAGAAACTTAAGCTAAAATATTTTAATCAATAATAGTGTCACCATTCCTTTTAGAACAACAATTGATTCAAGATTATTCTTTTCTTCTTTATCTTATCCTGCTATTTTTTTGTAACTCAATTACAAATCATGTACATTTTGCATATTTACTTTTAAAAGTTCATTACATCGGACAACTTACATATTATATTTTCCTAAAAAAATTAATGATAAATTTTAACTTTCACTACAATGAGACATTACGACTTCAATATTCAACAACACTGCCATAAATATAATTGTTTATCAATTATTACCTCCTATCAAAGAAAAATCATTGCCTGATTTATAATATTTACTAATTTGTACCCACATTATTACAAAAATAATAATACAGTTGACAAACATTTCATGACGATCTTACATATTATATTTTAAATATGATAAGTTTATTTCACTGATTACGCCCTAATTATGTACTTCACCTACAAAGATAAGTGTGAGTGATTCAATTATTCGAAAGTTCAACTTTTTAAAAATAAGATTGAACAATTATCACAATCGAACATATTCAACTATAATTATAATATATAACCCAAATTATTATATTTGATATTTATATCATATAGACTACACATTACAAACAATAGAAAAATGAATTGACAAGTACGGGAATGCCTATCAATAAGGTAGTAAAAAATAAAGTTATACTTAAAATTTTCATTAATGAGACAATTTAGTTATTTAAATTCTTTCGCTAAATAATATAATTCATACAAGTATGTGAAATCAAAATTTCCGAAGACCAAATTATCCCTTAGAAATTGTTTTATAAACTATTTGCTATTTGGTGATTCTATTTTTACCGGAACCAATTTGTCCTATGAATAAAAATTCCAAGAATTATGTCAAACTTTATTTTATTAGTTCCAAATTTTTTAATACAAAAAATTTCAATAATTAGTTTAGATCTTTATTCATTCAAATATACTTAAGCCAAAAAATATAATATAATATTATCATCAAAAAAACACTTCTTTTATTTCCATTTGTTCACAATGTTATTGGATTCTTTCCATCTATTTAATTAGAAACTTGCTAATTAATTAATCAATATGAGAGTAAATATATTAATACTGTTAATTATACATATTATCTTTCATGTTTAAAATATGAGAAAAAATATATATACATATGGTGTGTATAAGTTTTATATATTATTATTATATTATCTATTATTTATATAGGATAATCATTCACTCTTAAAAAAATAATTCAAATAAATAATAGATAATATATTAATTGTGTATAAATATTTAATTAATAATATATAAATATTATACTATTAAAATATTATACTTTTAAAATATTTATAAACTATTACTATATCATATTTAATTATTATCTCTTCAATAAAATAAAAAAATGTATAATAATAGATAATGTAATAAGTATGGGTAAATCTTCATACTAAATAATAAATATATAGGGTGGGAAACCTTTTTGCCAACTCTCCGAACCCACCCTTTTTCTCTCCATCTATATACTCTCTCTAGAGAAAAGAAAAGAAAAGAAAGAGAGTGTGGGTTAAGACTTAAGACAAAGCAAAAGCAGAATAATCAGAAACCTTAGTTTGTTAGATCTAGAAGGAAGAAGAAAATGAGTCATAACAACGAGAACCAGAAATCTCTGATCTACTCATTCGTGTCTCGTGGAGCCGTGATTCTCTCAGAATACACGGAATTCAGTGGGAACTTCAATTCCATCGCGTTTCAATGCCTTCAGAAACTTCCAGCTACTAACAACAAGTTCACTTATAACTGTGACGCTCACACCTTCAATTACCTCGTTGATAATGGATTCAGTATGTTTCATTTCTTTTTCATCCACTTTCCCCATCAATTTCATACCAATAATCAACAAAACAATATTATTATTATTATCGTGAGGTGTTATATTATTGTTGTACTTATCTAATACTAAATTCCTGTATATATTTTTTATTTTATTGTCTGCCCTATAAAATTGAGTTTAATTTTTTTGTGTATAACCAAGCCCCTCACCATATGGTTAAGACGGTTTGACTGTCCCTTCAATAAGTGTAGCTGACGACCTGACGTGAATCGAACTTTTGACCTTTGAACTACTATGACCCAGGCCTAATACAATCTGAAAATCTAAGAGGGCCTTATGGACCAACGAATAGTAAAATTGAATTTAATTTGTCATTGTGTTTGATCATATTTGTGTTCACCGGAATTGCAATTAGAAACAAATACTCTAAACATTAGAGGAGGCCTAAATATATATGTGTATATATGGCAAAGTATTTTTTATTTACTTATAAAAAGTACTGCATATATAACTGATTTCACTAGTGTTCGCCTCTTTTTGAATCCGTCCTTGATTTCAATTGTGATGCCGTTGCAAATACCAAAAGTCCGAAAAACCTAAATTAAAATTTTGCGACCACAATTTGAAATCATTTTTGTAACTTTTTGAACTAATCATTTTGTATGCAATGTTTTGTTTTTAGAGGCTAATCATGACAATTTTGAAGTTTGGTATTGTGTTTAGAAATGTCTCTCACTTTGGGATGTTGCAGCATATTGTGTTGTTGCAGATGAATCGGTTGGAAGACAGGTGCCTATGGCTTTTCTAGAGCGTGTTAAGGATGATTTTGTTGCGAAATATGGCGGTGGAAAGGCGGCTACTGCTCCACCCAACAGTCTTAATAAGGAGTTTGGGTATTATGATTGTCTTATATAAACTTAATGGTGTAAGTCTTCGTGCTTTATTTAAACTTAAAGCTCATATCCTGCCGCAGGCCAAAATTGAAGGAACATATGCAGTACTGTGTTGATCATCCTGAAGAGATAAGCAAGCTTGCAAAGGTCAAAGCTCAGGTTTCTGAAGTCAAAGGTGTCATGATGGAGAATATTGAAAAGGTACAGATTCACAGTACTTATCTAAATTGATGAGTTGAGAGGATCCACATGAAATTTAAGATATCAAATTACATAGCAAATTATGATAATCATATTTTACAAAAGAGAGTTAGGATGCGGTGTTCAAAATCTTGAAAACAGCAAAGAAATAAAACACATTGGATCTTTGAAAAAATTGAATATGTGATTACTTTGGACCTTATAACAAAGACCATTAAATTAGTTTTGCCAGCATTTTATGAAATTCTTGCCTTGTAATCATGCTGCATTGATACTCAAGAGTCTTTCTAGATTTTGTTTGACATTTCTACAAGTCCAGCTTGCACATGTCACATGTTGGATCTGAAATGATTATAGAAACTTGTTAACTATGTTTCAGTTAGTTATCCCCCAAAAATAATCTGCAAATAAATGTGGGTATGTATGTGTTATCACAGATTCTTATTGAATGTTAAGCAGAAAGAAAATGGGATTGTTTATTTGTGTGCATGTAGCTTGGCTGTCTAACATAGGGAAAAGGAGGGCCCTGGAGGAACAAATTTTTTTTGAACCTAATAGGATTTTGATTCACCTCTTCAAGTTGAACCCTTTCCCACGCTTGTTGTCCATGTCTAGGTTGTACATATTTGAGTCCAAAGAAGTTTTTTTATATGAAGTATTTCAAAAGACCAAAATTTCATTCCACAAATGATCTAATAGTGAGTTGGATTATGCTTGAACAAAATAATATGTAGCTTAATTGTCAAGTTGGATTATGAGGGAGGAGCATATGATCTAAATAGTGAGTTTGAGTTTTCTTGGATAAGTTTCTTGACATGAAGGACTTTGGTGCCAGATGGGAAAAGTAAATTCCACGATGTCTCTCTTACTACCTTTTTTGTGATGTGAATGCTGAGCTTAAGACTCATTTAAATGGACAGTAGTGAATTAGGAAGGGGCTCTTGGTTTCCTTGTTCTGGAAACTGTTCATAGGCACCAAGAGTCTTAAAATTAGTTCGGTTAAGGAAATGATTGCCCACCTCCATTTTGCTTATTTTGTTATCCATTTTGAAGGAGTACAGTAACACTACAGCACATTTTTTTGTCTACCCTCAAGTTATTTAGGGCTACCTCTGTAGATGATTCTTGCCAAAAGTAGTTTGGCTGAACACTAAGACAAAGTTTACTGATTTCTTCTAGAAAATGTATGAAATTTATATTTTATGGAAGTTTTGAAGCCACATAAAGTCTCATGATGCTTCTGGTTCTAGTATACTCTGGGTTGTGTTGTGCTATCTGAATATGATATTTTAAGTCCAATTATTTTCTAAGAACCAAGTTTTTATAACTAAGCCAATATACATTGGCAACAGTTAGTTATTCTAAACCTACCTGTGCTTATTCCTCTGTGCTCTCAAAGACAGTAAAAAATTAATGCATATCAATGACATATGATGCAGTGGGTTTCTGTGTCTTTTCTTCATGCTATAATGATATTCATTATAATCTATGTATGCTATAGAAAAGCATAAGTTACACCAAAAAGGCATAGATCATACTACTTAAACATATCGACAGAGAATGAGAAGGATGTAGTCAAATATGTGGCGTTCCCATACCTTTGATGATGTTCAATGCATAAGGACATTTAATCTGATTGTATTGACATGTTTATAATTTAATGCAGGTTCTGGACAGAGGAGAAAAGATAGAGCTTCTGGTTGACAAGACTGAGAGCCTTCATCACCAGGTTAGTATGCTATATATGAGCATCTGCTACTTCTTGGGTCATTGTCCTTCATGATTTCTTCTGGTGAACTACTGTATTCTATTTTCTATTATTATATAAAGCGTTGTCTTATGATCTGGAGTTCATGACTTCAAATCCTGGAAACAGTATCTTCGCTTGAGAGGCTAATGCTGCATACATCTATCCCTCCCAGACCCCACTAGGTGGGAGTCTCGTGCACAAGACTGTCATTTTTTATATAAAGCCTTGTCTTGTTGGTTGATATTTGTACCATACTGTATACTGGTAGCATTTGCTCCCTCATACCCCCCCTCCCCATGAAGATAATCCAGAAAAGAAAAGATTGGTTTTTTTAAACTTACTTTATGCTATTTTTTTGAGGCAGGCACAAGACTTCAGAAATTCAGGGACCCAAATCCGTAGAAAAATGTGGCTGAAAAACATGAAGACAAAGCTGATTGTATTGTCGATTGTGATTCTCCTGATCCTCATAATAGTCCTTTCTGTTTGCCATGGGTTCCAATGTGGAAAATAAGCACCATTGTCTGAGGCATTTTATTTTGTTATTTCCATCTTTTTTTGTGATTATATATGACCAGAGATACCTAATGACATGATTTTGTATGTAGGAAAAACATCAATCCCGTATTCACTTTGTGTTGCTTATAAGATTTTACAATATCATATAAGAATGCTTTTGAAAATATAATTTTGGTTGTTTATTCTATATTTCTATTATAGTTGAGAGAATCCTTGTTCATTGTCATCATCCTTTAGAGCATTACTCCAATCATTTTAGTTAATAGAGGTTGCATTAAGTGCATAGTTACACTCTGCAATTGTTGTATATGAGCACCTCTAAGATGCACAAAGTTGTGAAGAACTTTGTGCAACTATTATATAAGAATCGCACGGTGTATTGAGGTGAATGCAACGGTTGTATAGAAACACAATTGTTACACAAAATAAAAAGATTTTCACAAATTTAATCATACAGTTGATTAGATTTATTTAATAATTTCACAGCCAAAACCAAATTTAACTATTTTTTATTTATTTGATGAAATTTTAAAAGGTTGCATAGTTGAAATGGAGAGGTCTTAAATTGCATAAAGTAAAAAAATAATGAAGTGGCATTGTAGAACTCATGATGTAATTCAAGAAAATTGCATATTAGGAGATGCTTTAACTTAGGTATTTCAATGTTTGATTTCCACGAATTGGATAGAATATTGTGTTATTAAAAAATAATATCTTAAAGAGCTTGTTTAGCTTATCTAAAGTAAGGAGAGCTGCATTTTAGATCATGGTGTGGGGGAAATTATAGCCAATCCACAAATCAATGGTTGAGATTTTAACAACTCCATGATTTATTAGACATTTTATCATAATTTTTAATATTAACCAAAACCAACTATTTAAAAAATTCTCTTAAACAACATATTCTTTGCAGATAACAAATCAATTCGTTGACATCAATAAATTAAAAGAAATAATAAATACAAACATATATAACAAATTATGGTGAAGTTACATGATGTGGGCCAAATGGGGATACATTGTTGAGTTATATTTAATAAAGTGCGGGTTTTTTGTTTTCCATATAATTTAAGTTATTTTTATTATTTTTAATAAATTTTTGTAATTCTTAGGGGTTACAGCCTCTTGTAAGAAATGTATGGAATTATTTCTTTCCAGAAAGAGATCAAGTCGTGTGGTAACTTTCTTTCTAAGAAGATGCATGATTTAATTCAATTACAAGAGATTGTGACTTGAATACAATTAAGGCAAGTGGTGAGAAATTAAAATACATGATATTACCACATTCCATATATGGATTTGGCATGTAACTTGCCTTGAGGATAAACAATGAATCTAGACATGGGCATATAACTCAAGTTTGCCCATGAGGATAAAAAATTAAAGAAAATACAACTAATTGTCTTATTTAGAGTCGATATTCGTGGTATTCATTTCAAATCTAGAAGTCATGGTGATTCTTGCCTTGTGAAATTGTAAGCTATTATTTCCTTTTAGGGAATCATTGAACCAAGACAACCCTTATGGCTTATGCGTAAGAGTTAGACATGTTTAATGTTTTAATTTTGTAGCTTATTTTGTGGAGCCATATTGGCTAGACATAACCATATATGTAACCAAATTACATTGAGAAATAACAAGTTGAAATTTGTTTGGATTAATTCCTCTTTAGTTGAGTTTTGCTCCTAACTTAGAACTTATCAAAACTAGTTTTTGTGACGTTCATAGGCTTATCACCATTGGTGCGGCGCCTTAACCTTGTTCTTAACAAAGATCATTCCTTGTGACGAACCTTATTAGCTTATCAAACTACTTTGTTTGTGGCTCCTTCTCATTCATTCTTATCCATTCTCTTTTATCCAAACATAAAAATAAAAATATATACAAACTATGCTTTACATTAAACTATACACATTCATATACTTTTTGCCTCATATTTATCATAGAACCGTGACACAAATATACAAGTTCGCATTCCTATACTTCCAGGCAAGAACGATCGGACAAAACACAAACCACTCTACAAGTTCGCATCATTACATGCTTAAATTTTTATATAAAATTAACAAGTAAAAGCTTTTATTTAAAAGGTGCCAATATAAGTGTGATTACTTTAAACTCAATAATTTATAAGAGTTCAGTAGTTATTTAGTAATAATGTAAAGGTTTTTTTTTCACCACTTAAATATATATTAATAGTTATTAAGTTTTAAGTAGAACTATCTATATAAATGAAATGTCGACCTTTAAGAACTATACATATAACATCGCTGTTCATACTATATAGTGTATATCTCATGTTTTTGTGGGGCTTTGGTATTTGACATGATACCTTACTTCCATAGTGTTGGTAGAATTCCTTAATTGCTTAGATTGGATGCTAGAAATTAGGTGTTTGGAGAGGGGCAAGAGCTGTATGAGTAGGACTAGTGTCCAATCCAATATAAGATATAAGTAGTAGTAGTACATGTGTTGTTGGAAATTAAGTGGAGTATATGTTGGATAAAGAGTGACACATCAAAATCAGACTCTTAAATATGAGTCTCACAAAACTTATGTACTATTAGTATGTAATGGTAAATAATTGATGGCATATTTTTGTAGCTTTAGTTCATATCAGAATCTAATTAGTGAATATTTAAGTACAAATATTATAAATATTAGCGTGTCGATAGGCAAGAAATTCTTAATTTGATATAAAAATGTTATATAGAAACGTAATTGAGACAAAAAATGTAAGAAGATTAATCAAATATAGAAAATATGTGAAAAATTAATGATATATTGTGGAAAAAATAAAATTAATATTTAGAAGTTTATGATTTTTTATTATTGGAGGAGTTAGAAAATAGTAGTTTTGGAATATGAAAAATTATGTCATGATAGTTATTTATAGTTTTGACTTTATATATAGTATAGATATAAATATAACAGTGATATGTATGTTCAAATTTATAAATTAAGTAAAAAATGACTCATCAAAATCAGACTCCTGAACTATAAGTCTGACAAAACTCCTACACTATCACTATGTAATGATAACAAATTGATGAGCTAATTTTATAGCTTTAATTCATACCAGAATCTAATTAGTGAATATTGAGGTATAAACATTATAGAATACGAACCCATTTCTAATGAAGCTCGTCCAAGTTCATGAACGGTGGACAATGTTGCATAGAATGATATCATTAGCATATCATTGTAATCATCCTTTATAGTATTACTCCAATCATTTTAGTTATTAGAGGTTGCATTAAATCCTTTATAGTATTACTCCAATCATTTTAGTTATTATGGTCATCCAATGATGAAATCTCACCATCACACCACTTTGCATACATTGTCATTCACTCTTTGTTTGTATTAGCTTTTTCTTTCTCTGCATTCACTCTTTTACATGAATGACTTTGACCACAATTTTTCTTTCTATTCATTCATTCACACGTATATATATTGTACTGTTAATGCATAGTTATAATGCATTCATGTTAATGCATAGTTATAACAATTAGTTAAAGTATATATTTTATAATATCTTTAGTTATAATATATAGTTATAGTATATATATTGTATAGTATATTTAGTTATAGTATATATATTATAGTATATTTAGTTATAATATATTAAGTATCTTCACTACACACAATTGAGAGAAGATGTTATAGGTCAATAGAATTATATTGTAAAAGTAAGGATTAAAATATAAACTACTCTTAGGAATGTTGCCTAAAACTATCCCTCAGTTCTCTAGATCGCAATGGATATGTCTTCCTGCTATGTCCATCGGTCTACACCATCCACATTTTTTAAGTTGTTCACCTTGAACTTCATCCATCTCATTGTGAATGTGTGCAGTCTTTGGTCTTCTACTTCTTTTCCTACGCATAATAGGCTTGGGAATGAATGTTGGACCTGAATAAGGAGACCATTATTCTTCATTACCAATTGGTTGAAACTCATATCCATAGACCTTCTGAAGATTATCTAGCTGATAAATTGATGAGATAAATTGGTTGCAGTCTAAATTCAAAGAAGTGCATGTTGCAATAGCATGAGAGCATGACAATCTTAATGATTGAAATTCTCCACAGTCACACCAATTGTTGGCAAGTTTCACTATTACAGCCTCACTTGCCGACCACCAAATCTAATACAACTTCAACTTCAGAGACTTCAGTCTCTCGTGAAAAATTACGAACCAATTGATATGTAGATTTACGTTGATTTTATTTAATTACCTTTGTTAACTCTTCGCAATATACATGCCCGGTCATAATCATGTTAGAAGCTTCATTTCGATGTTCATTGAATCATTCATTTAGCTTGTATTATGTTGCTTTCACAAGGGCAGTGATAGGGAAAGCTCTAGATCATTTCAGAACATCATTAATGCATTCTGCAAGATTAGTAGTCATATGGTCATATCGTCTCCCTTCATCGTATGCCTGACTTCATTTCTCTTTTGGAATATGGTTCAACCATGCTCCAACCCTCAGATTTTTTAGACGCAACAAATTCAGCATTCGCTAGAACTGTGATCGCATAACTCATAACCTAGAAAATAAATACAAACATATTAATATCCATAATATAAATTTTTTTCTAAATTTCAAAAATATAAATAGTACATATTCATTTCTACAACTTTGTCTTTCATATCAGAATCTTGGAATACAATAAACTGATTCTACACTAGACCATCCTGTCAGCTCACTCCAGAGTGCAGCTAATAAACATGTCTCTCTGTCTGATATGATACACAGGTTTGGTTGAGGGGTAACATAAGTCTTATGATTGTAAAAGAACCACTCTCAAGTTTCTTTCGTCTCTCCTTCAACAATGGCAAAGACAACTGGAAATACACATTTGTTTCTATCTTATGAACTTGCTATTAGCAATGTTCTAGTATATTTCCCAAGTAAAAAATGTCTCATTCACTTGTAAGATTGGTTTACAATATGCAAACCCTTCAACACATGGTTTGAAAGCCAAAATATTTTATCCAGAATGATTCGACTAGGGTCTTTCATGCTATCTACAATTTGGTGACGTGCTTCATATTTTACAATTGTGCCAGGAGAAAAATATTGTAGAGCATTCATTCAACGTGATAACTCATTGTATGATCCTTCCCAATCACCATAAATTTTGGCCAATGCTATTTGTTTTGCAGTCCACGCCTTTCAATACGTGATTGTATAACCAAAGTGACTAACAACCTCCTTCACGCCTTAACTAGTATACTCGGATCTGCAGATACCAAATTATCAACAAGGTCTGAAATGAATGATGAATTTAATTTACTATGATCTTGGAAAACTAACATAGATACACAAGTGTATGTTCCACTAATTTTCATAATCGCTCAATAATCGCGCTTAACGTTATAAGAAGCACGAATTCGCCACTCACATCCTACACCAAAATGTTTAAATTTGGCAATATATCTGTCTGATCTAGACTCTGCAACAACATAGTCGAACGAATTTTTGATATGAAATTCTCTAATTGCATTTATTGCGACTTCTTTATATTCAAATTGCATGCCAATAAATAAATCATTATCAATAATATTTGTTAAATCAATTGTATGTCCAAAATCATGATCAGCTTCAGAATTTGTGTTCAAGAAAAATGATGATGTAGTAGTATATGTCATACTACGAGATTAACCTCCTCCTCATCACTACACATTTCAATCTCTTCTTCATCACTAAAATCACTAACAATATATGTCACAATTAATAACATTAAAACATATAAATTTAGAAGAATGAGATAAAATGTAGTAATTGAATGATATACTAACCTCTAAAATTGGTGAATGAAATCTGACTTGAAAGAAAGTTCAGTCTGTTAGAGAGTAGAGAAATGTTTGTGTAAAGATAGTATGGTTTGTGGGGTATATATAGGGTTAGGGCTCGCCGAAAAAATTCAAACAAATAACAAACATAAACTCCTATCATGTTGCCAATTCTTATACCATAAAAAAATTGACCAAGAAAACTCCCGCCAATAGTCGGTTTAGGGAGAGAAAAAATTAAAAAATTAAAAATTCTCCCTATTGCCGATTTAGGGGGGACAGAGAAAAAGAAAAAAAAAACTCCCCCATTGGCGATTTAGGGGGAGAGAAAAAAAATAAAAAAATGAAAAATTCTTCTTATTGCTGATTTAGGGGCAGATAGAAAAAAATTATAAAAAACAAACTTCTTCTGTTGCCGATTTAGGGGGAGAGAAAAAAAGTAAATCAACAGTACAATAACTGATTTTATGAAATGTATATCACTTTAGTAATTTTTATAAAAGGTACATTAAGACCGTAATTTTTTGGTCACGGTGCACCATACAAGTGAATTTGCCCATTGTCTGACAAAACTTTTATGCTATTATTATGTAATGATCAAAAACTTTGATGGCCTAGTTTTGTAATTTTAGTTCATATCAAAATTTAATTAATAAATATTGAGGGACAAACATTATAGAGATATAATAGTATAATGTGTAAATTTATGAATTAGTTAAAGAGTGACATATCAATATCAGATTCCTCAAATACAAGCCTAACAAAACTATTGTACTATCACTATGTAATGATCAATGATAAAAAAATGATGGCCTACTTTTGTAGCTTTAGTTCATATCAGAATCTAATTAGTGCATATTGAGATACAAACATTATAGAGATATAATAGTTAATGTGTGTGTAAATTTATGAATTAGGAATTTATGTATCTATATATATATATATATATATTAAATACCTATATATAATTAGGAATTTACTAATGACATAACTAAAGTATGGTTGGCTTAGGATGTGATACATTTGTGCCTCATCTTATGTAAGAATCCGGGTTTGAGTAATGCTAATAGAAAGAAAACATCACTAAGAAAGTTAATTCTACCATTATGTAGAATAGAACAATCAGACAAGGATATATTCATTAACATTGTTAAAGTTTTTTACAATGTAATCTATCATTTATTATTCATTTTCAATTTTTGTCTCTTTAAAAAAAATAATATAAATCAATGATGAACGATATATTGATTTTATATAAATCTTTGCACTGAAAGCGTACATATAAATATTATATTCATTCAACACGAGAAAAATATATATTAAATTACAATGTCAAAGTTTTATATATTTTTAGTTATTATCTATCACTCATTTTTAATTATAATTAATTCTTCAAAAATTGATACCAACCGGTGGTGAATAATGTACCCACTGTGTATAAATTTTTATACAATACATAAATATTATTACACTTATTCAATAATCTTTTCCCTATTTATTGTTTCTCCCTTGGGACTTATAGTGATGTGGGCTGGGTTTACTAGGCCCAATACGTTTAGTAAGTTACTAACATGACTGAGCACGAAGAATGAAGGGCGATATTGTCATTTCATAGTTATAACATGAACTTGTTTTATTTATTTTATGAAATAAGCACCAAACATAAAATGAGTAACAGGGTTTGATCTGGTAGATGAAGAACAATGAACATAGTTAGGCAAAGATTGTTGCATACGCTTCGTGGTGGTGATGTCCCTTCAGAAACTTTGAAGCGAAAAGTGTTGGAATTGGATAAGAAGAGGAAAATGAGGAAGCCGAAGAGTAAGGACCAGTTCATCGTTACTGTTCCTGAATCCATGTCTTACTTGGATACTGTCACTTTTCCTATGGTCGTTTTTGCTGTTGGTGTTGCTGTTTTTGCCAAGCTTCTCATGACTGTATTCTCCTTTCTATTTACTCTTTCATCATTGCAATTTGTAGTATAATTATACTTGGTCTCATTGTTGCATACTACGTGTTTGATCATTTTACCAACTGCACTTAACCGAACCTAGTACAATGAATGGTATATTGGACCATGGAAATAGGAGATGACCACCCAATAAGTTCTTGAAAATTTAAAGGGCAAGTGTAAATTTTAGTCTCTAAGGGTCTGTTTGCGAGTTGAATTTTGGAGGAGAATGAAGATAAAGGGAAGTCTTGAGTTGAGGGCCATGAATACACTTGTGAGATGACTCTAAAGCCTTTTTTTTTTTTTACCTTCCTTTTCCTCCAAAACTCAATTCACAAACAGACCCTAAACGATTCACATGACCATCAAATAAGTCCATGGAAGGACTTGTTATCACCATTTTGAACTTTCCTGACTTATTTGATAGTCTTATTCTTTGGATGACTAACTTTGTAGCGATTGTATCTTTAGAAGACTAAATAAACGTTTTATTATAAAAGTTATTAAGCAGAGGTGTATCGAGGGGCAGAGGGTATTACATTATGGCTACTCCAAAATTTTCAAATGTTTAGTTTTTCACATAACCTTTTGCAAATATATATATATAAACTTTTTAAGTTGACCTCTAAAATAAAGTATTGTTCTTTCTTGGCTTGCTCAATGAAAATCTTCTAACGCCGCTTGTAGGTGTGTCAACTCTTAAATTATTTAGTGGGTTTAGATTTTGAAGCATTTTGGATTAAAGCAATGGTAGATATACTTTTACTTGCTCACTTCATAACAAGCATATGTAATTAATTGGTGCATGTCAGTTTGACGAATCGAGATCCCAAGAGTTACTGGAACGAAAGATGATGAAAGCTCCTGATGGTCAAGGCAGTGTGAGAATGCTCTCTCGTGAGGAGTGGGAGAAGGTTCGAGAACTCAGGCCTAGAACTCCATATGAGTCTATGCTTGCCCGCCCTAATGCAAGAATAAGAACTGGAGAACCCTTGCATCTGGTAACACACTCACACTATATGCTTTTTTATTGTCTTTATTGATATGTGCATTGCTATTGCTATTTTACCACATTTTACTGAGTTTCAAACTCTGCATTCAGTGAATCTTATTACTCTGTTTATGTTAGTTTTATTTTCCTGGCATGTTCTTCATTCCCTAATTCAAATATAGAAAATCAAAGGTGTTTATGGCTGATGGTTCCTCACATGCTATATACAGGAGGACATAAAGGATTGGACAATTGATGTTCTGATGGATGCTACTACCAGAGTTGAGGAGTATAGTAAACATGGTTCTAAGTGATGCAACTATCTCAAGCTTAACTGTCTTGTCCATTCCTTATGTGTTTTTCTCTTTCTTTCAATGCTTCATACAAATAATTTACAATGTGTGTTCTGTTGTGGGGATTTTTTGTGTTGGCAAGGCATGAATGACTCCCTCCATTACTTCATTTCATCCATGGAATATTACACTAGAAAACTGTGAATCATCAAATGGACAGATAGCATGCATATGTTTATGTAATATGCTCTTTATTGTACTCTTTGATATAAGTATGCATAGTGGTGTACACTCATCAGAGCAAAGGTGGAAATACCAAAAGGCATTTTCTGAAGTTTTAGACATTTCAAGGCTCTCAATTGCATTTTCTGAAGTTGTACTAAAAAATGTAGGTACAGATAGATGGCGGGTTTGACATGGGAAACATGGTCCTAAGTATTCTATTGATTGGTTTGTTTGTACATTTTATAATGAAGCTCTACATAAACAATGGTAGTTAATTTGTTAAGAATAATATTATCCTTTTGTCAAGGTTTTAAATTACAGTCCATGACCACAATTAAGATTGCATTATGTTTTCGTTGCCTCCTATCAATTGTATTTTTTTTTGTAATTATGATAAACACATTTTAACTGCGACCATAATTACAATCTAAAACCTTGCTTCTTATGTTTGATTTCATTTTTCATACTCACTAGTGGCTTGCCACTTCCATGGTCACACTTAATACTGGATGGTAGTCTTACTAAAAAACAAGTTTTCTATCATTTGATTCTTTAAATGTATTCTGTGTTCACTATAATGACTAAAAATTCAAGTTCCACTTTTTTGTTCCACAAGTTCTACTGTTGACAGATCAGTTGTTATAGTCATAGTAAGGTATGAGGTGACGGATACAAGTTATTTTTTGATAGGCTGTCTTTGATTTTTCAAGTTAAGTTTGAGGTATGATACTCAATAATTTATAATGATAAAAATTCTTTTTTTGACCCATCTCTAATATATGCCTATAATTATATCACCCTAACCACCACCCTCTCACTATTTCAGCCACACCTTACTATCGTTGCCCTGCTCCATCTCAGTGCCACCATTTGGTGCTACCGTGCTAGAACTTAGTCTGTTGCCCTTTGTTTCCAAATATTGATTCCTCTTCTTCCATTAATGCTTTAACTGGAATTCACTTTTCCTTCATGCCATAATGCTCTTGTTCATCTTTTATGTCTCTTTCTTACTTGTACTAGGTTTCATCGTTTTCAATTAAAATCACTTCGTTTGATAAAAAATATACTAGACAGCTTCTTGAATGATGCGTTTTATGAGATGGTTCTTGAATGGAATTCGAAGGATTGGTCCAGTCTCCATTTGAATCCAATTCCAAGATACTAAGTTGGAAAGAGGTTGGTGGTGGAGAAGGAAGATGGCGGGGTGCAATGATTGCTGGAAAATGTGATGGGTGGAGGTTGGTTGGAGTTGGAATTTGGGCAAGATAAAGAGAGCAAGTTTGACATACATTATACATTTTTATCCGATTTTTTTTCCATTTATAGTCTCAACCACTATTTTTATCATTAAATTCAATGATAATAAAGATCAATTTGTATGATCAAGCAAAGGTAGCACCTTGTATCCTAACATCACCATAAGGTTTAAGTCCCATGCAGCACGGGAAAAATAGCTAGGCTTAAAAATAGGGAGACATTTGAATGTATGAACAAATAAGGGATTAACCATACAGACGATATGCATGTTTTAAATGTTTAAGTCATCTCACAAATATATTTTATGACTCCGATATCATTTTCCTCCTCTATTGACCTCCAATAACCAACTCGCAAACAGACTCCGAAAGTCATACTATCCAATTCTTCAAAACAGGGATCTTAACTAGGTTGCTGATTATGACAGAATGTTAATTTGAAATTGATATGTATTTTATACCTTGAGTTAGTGACAGAATGTGGACTCTAACAAGCCAATTGAATTGGCACATGAGTTAGAGTAAGGCTTACAAAATATGTAATTAACTATAACTTCCCTAATACACAGGACAGAGGCTGCATAGTGTCAATCCCTCAAGGCATGGATATCACAGATGCAAATAACTATGAAGAGAAGGTATATATGAAGGAGTAGAGCTCATCTCTGTCCACAATATCCATTGCCTAAGACCGAAATTATCCAGTATCATGCCTCTAACTGATTTACAAAAAAGCTACCAACTCACAAATGTAATAGATTATGCTCTGCATCATCCATCTAAATCTATTGCTATCACAGATCCAATATTATTTCCAGAAGTTACTACATTGCCTACAAAGCCAATAAGAAAAGGTCGCGGACCTGAAAAATGAATCGGACAATCATATAGCATTGTGATCTATATTATGTATGCTAGAATTTCAACATTTGCCAAGTTTGAAGGCGTCCAGAGATACACTGCTTTAGTTTCTTTTTTTTCAACTTGTATTAACTAGAATAATCATGAACAGATACTTCACCATGTTATATATCCAAGGACCTTAAGTAAAAATGTCCTAGCAAAGAACACATATATGAAGGATAGGCAGGCCACAATTTCTTCTATACCTCTTGAAAAGCTAATAGTGAGAAATTCTTTCGGCATCCTTCAAGGCTTTGTTGGGATTGAAGTAAAGGGACTTATCAGGTAATGTCATTGAATATAATCTTCATAGTCATCACTTATCACAGACGCAAATCTCTCAAGCCATGGAAGCTGATGTAAATCCTTCATAGCGTCCATATAGGAGTCTGTGTAGCGGGGAGGAGATTCATAAGGGTGATGGTCACTAAGACTAAAACCACCATCTAGAAACCTTTGAATAAGTGCAAGCTGTGATCGTTCTTGGTCTGAGTATGCATCCATGAGCATGGGGACAGAATTGAAAGTCTCCCACGCCCATTGTTCTGATTCTTGGAGAGAGTATGAGAGCGAGTCTTCAGAGTTCTCTTCATCCCAAAATGCGCAATGACATGTCTGTTGACCATCCCTGTATTCCGCTCCACAAGAATAACAAAACTCATGACCACACCTGAAATTAAGAGACAAAATAATTAAGAACAGCATACGTTGAATGAAAGAAAAACTACAATGAATTGTAGCTAACAAATATAATCGTGACCATTTCAAATTGGGCTTGAGCAAAGTATCAAACATATGTAAATGCATTGAAATTGGATAAAAATAATTAATATTTTCTTCTTTTCTATCCAAAAATATTACGAATTAATTCCATTCTTTCCTGGAAATTGGCCTCAAAATCCTAACAGAATTTTGAATGGCAGTAGAGCAGTACTGCTTAGAACCACAGGAAAAGCTCTACAATTTCAACTTATCTCTTTGCAGTCACAAACTAAAACTTAGAAATAGTTTTTTCATATTGACCATACATAACCCTAGCCCTAATAGAGTCTTACATCCCTAATCATTCTCAGAAGCTTAGATACTTTACAATCTTTCTTAAATTTCAGCCAGCCTGCAAATATTACGTCTGCATATCTTAATCATATCAACCATAGTGCACCTACATTCGTATAGTCACTCTTCAGCAATTTCATTTCATTTTAGGGACATGGAATTCAACAAGTCTGAAATTTAAAACTTAGAACTTTGAAGCATAGAGTCACAATGCATGTTATTTATCTTTTATCATTCACTAGAAAATACATGTAAACCTTATACAAATGTACGGCGAAACTCTGCTCTGCGCTCTACCTTTTTCAAGTCATGAAATTCTATATAATCTATTACCTTTAACTCTGAGTTCTGTTCATTTTATCGTTGGGTTTAGGGATGACAATCAACTAAACCTACTCGACATTCGAAAATAGTTTGAGGCTAGATTCATTAATTAGCTCAATGGACTTGGTTAATGAACTAAATGAGTTGAACTTAAACTTATAATTGAGCTCTCTAAATAAACACCTATTCAGGTAAACTATTACAAGCTACACTGTTCCACTTTCAATATATGCAGTGAGTGCCCACACCTACGTGAGATTCACATCTGCAATTCATATATGCAACAATAAACTCTATACTGAAATTTATAGATTAATCAATATTTCTTCATTTTCCAAATAAAATGCAGAGTTAACTTACCAGCATGTCATGTGGTAACAACCATGAGTAAGCTCAATCATTCGACGGCATTGCTGACAACGCTTCCACCTTTTATTCTGAGCAAGATGGTGCAAAGTAATGTCAGTAGCATCTCTCTCCTCCTCTGGCAGATTCTGAAATTCTTCACATCTCATAGAAGAATGCCATGGAACTTTACAGTCCAGACAGATAAACCTCTGACAAACGGGGCACTCAACACAAGAATTGTCTGACTGACTAGATGAACTAGCCCTAGCTGATAAACATTCACGAGGATCAAGGAGAACAGAGCAATTTGGAAATGGACAGTAAATTCTATCTGAATGGAGAAGATTTGCTTCTGTAAGAGCTTTCTCCAAAGACTCGAAGGAAGTAAATGGAAGGAAATACCTGCACTCTGAAACAGAGATGCAATATTTGCATCCTGGTTGTGGACATCTTATAGGGACTTGACAAGATTGCACTTTTCCATCGGCATAGGTCCTCAAGCAATGTGAACAGAACTTGTGTGAGCATTTCATGGTGATCATAATTGGCAATGGCTTGTCCTCACAACAAATAGAACAACTTTCAAGTAATATCTTGCCATTTACAGGAAAAGTGACAAGTCCAATTGCTACTTTGGCTAATTGCAATGCCTGCTCTAGATCTATACTCGGAACAAGATTCAGCAAAAAAACTTCAAAATTATTGGCAAGTTCCAGAATCCTTTCTCTCAGTGCCATCAAAAGTGGCACCTCAAGATTTTCCATGCCTGTTATCTGTACAAATATTCACATTTCAACAAAATCACAGTTAAAAGGAGGTCACATGGGAAGACATGCACAAACATACATCAATGAATTATTAAAGGATATTTCCACATTTCAAAGAGATCTAAACTAATGTATTGTCATAACCAATTTACGAAATGTTATCAGTTGATATTTAAATGGTCAAAGAAAAACTTCAACATGCATGCTGCTAAATGATAATTGATAAAATACCACTACAACTAAATATACTAATTTTTATGTCCTAGTGTTCACTTGAATCATTATAGATTCATGTAAAGGTCATAGAACAAAAGATATTAAGATCAAGATCTGAAATGTTAACCTGATTGTGCAACAACTCGGAATCTGTAAAAGCATAGACCCGGCGCATCTTGTTCTGTGTAGCTTCCAGCAAACCGTCCATGAGAGCCAAGTAGTCAACTAGTGGCTCCTCGGCATAAAAATCAAGTTTTTTCTGCACTCTAATAACAGGAAGACTGGATTGTCTTTCCATGAAAACTCCAACTCCAGAAAACCCAGAAATTGAATCTTCAATCCCACCTATTGACAAGCCCTTGAAGAACAACTTCACAGAAAATTCATCAAGCTCATCCTCCAACTCTTCCACCTGAGTTTCTTTCCACGCACCTTCCTCATCTTCACAACAACTGCAAAACTCATCTTCCTCCTCATCTCTTCCAACAACACCTAAAATTGCTTGATTCTCCATTTTTTACAGAAATTTTCAACCAGAGAATCACATCAACAAATCAATTCCTTCCATGAATCCATGTCAAATTGCAACCTGCACTCACAATCCTTACAAAATTACACTTCAAAAAATTAAACCCAACAGAAATATCAAAATCCAAGCCCCACCCCACAATAAAAATGAAACCTTTTACCCCAATAAAGCATGAAAATGGATAAATCTTTCATTTTTTGGGCTTGCAAAAAAAATCAAATCAGACCCAGAAGCAAGAGAAATGAAAGGATATAAAGTATAAGGTAAATGAAGTGAAGCTTCCATACCATGGATTCTTCTTTTTCTGGATAGAATTCAACTTTATTGGTATTATTGTTATTTTAAGCAGTGATTCTGAAACATTGTCTGTAATAAAATAAAACCCTAATCTGAAGACAAAATAAAATACCTCTGGTTTGACAGCTTTTTTTTCTTTAGGTTTTTTTCCCCCACTTAGATTAATAAGAATGTGGAAAATGGGTAGAGAAAGCAGGAATCTTGAGGTACTGGTGGTGATAATAATAATAATGGCGTAAAAGTAATAAAAGCAGTTGTGGTGAGTTGCTGGCGCGTTTGACTTGTTATCAATGATTGCAATCATTTTAAGTTGGGGTATGATGCCAAGTAGAGATGAAAAATTTACTTGAATACTATGACTATGCTATCATACGTCTAGTGTAACTTTTTAATGAAACTTTAATGAAAATCGTGTATGAGTCCTGATGGAAGTGGTGAATAAAAAATGTGAGTCTTGCTTGGGGCAAGTTGTGAACCAAAAACGTGAGTCGTGGGGCAAGTTGTGAACAAAAAATATGAGTCATGGGGGAGTCGTACCTTCTATGTACGAGTTTCACTTTATTTTTTAAAGTCATACTCTTTAAAAGTGTTCATTAAAGATGATTTCTATTGAAACTTAATAATAAATTTACTCACTAGTTTAGTGGTTATTGTTTTTACATGCTAAGCTAGAAGTACATGGTTCAACACTCACACAATATTTATTTTTTATTTTATATTGTTTTATAGAAATATCTAATGAATATAATGTAATATAACAATATTGTATTAGAGTCTTTGTACAAATAATATATGTCAAAGTTATAACAAAAACAAAAAATAGGCAATAAATAGGTGTTATACCATACATCTAGCTTGCCATATAAAGTAATAACTGCTAGACTAGTGAGTAAATTTATTATTAAATTACAATAGAAATCATATTTAGGAATACAACTTTTAAAAATCGTGTTTAAAGACCACGACTTTAAAAATAAAGTAGAACTCAGCGCATGGGAGATACGACTTCCCCTAGGACCCACATTCTCGGTCCACGACTTCTCTTAAATCTTAAGTAGCATATACGATTTTCATTAAAGTTACACTAATTCTATAATTTCCAAAAAAAATTACACTAGACGTGTGATAATATAATCAAACTACATTATCCACATACATTTTCCACTAGAGATGGCAAAACATATCGCTCTCCCGTATTGTCCGTACCCGTAACTTTTGTAAAAATTAAGTAGAATTAGACATGTTTGTATTGTTTTAATGGACAATTTTTTTATCAAGTACGTTTTGAAATGGGCAAACGAGCTTGCATGGCCCGTGAGCATTATTGAATATTAAAAATAAAAAATTATATAATAAAATAAAATAAAATAAATTAAATAAAGTAGTTGAGGCATTAAAAAATACATTATATCATAATTTATTTTACTTTTCTTATTTTTTTTCTTAAATTACGCATATCGGTCGCATAGCCTAATAGAAATGCCCGCGTGGTTGATAGGCAAACGAGCAGGACGAAATGAACAGATTTTGTATGTCATACCTATAAAAATGTGGGCTATTCGATCATGCCCATGATATTGCCAGTTTTGTCATCTGGAATACCAATAATACAAACAATTCCTACTCCTAATTTGTTAAATTAACTGAAAATAATATATTTTCTTATTAAATCCTTCCACTAATTTTCGTACACACAAAAAGTGACATATGTCATAAAAGTAATATTCTATTAATTAATCATTGATTTTCAAGTAATATATGAAACTTTCTCGAAAGATTTTAGGAAGATTTAATATGAGAACGTATTATTACTCTAAATTAAGAGTTGTATGTGTAGAGAATGAAATATAATGGAGATTATTCCAGCACAAAACTATGTCGCATTTTATAGATAAAGTTTTTAATAAGAGATGAAATTATGTGGTTGTTGAATAGGATAGTGCACAACTTAGCTAACATTTGTGGATAATATCTCAACTATTATTGTACAACATTTTTCTCTTAAATATGATTAATGTTAGAGATTATTAACTATAGTAGAAATTGAGATCATATTCTCTTTGCCAGTTGTGATTTTAGTAACTTATTAATAATTTTTGTTTAGTTGATTTATAAAACATAACTTATCAATCATAAAGACGGCAAACTGACTCGAACCTCTCATTTAACTAATTTCACATTGAAATCAGATTGACTCGGTTCGATCTGATCGATTTAAGCCTAATTTTTTTAAATCGGATGGTTGGACTTTCCGAGTCAATCAATTTTTTTATTTAAAAAACAACCAAATCAATGTCATTTTAAGATGAAAAAACTTTTAACTTATTTGTAATTTCTTAATTTATATTATCGCAAAACTTTCGTTGTTTAGTTAAATTTTAAACTTATTTGTATTTTTATTGCAATTAAATCATAATAAATATATTGTTTGATGACATTTTCAACTTTGTAACATTTTATAGTAGTAAAATATTTTTGTTGGTTATTTAATTAGGTACGGTACTATTTTAAAATTTGAAATATAGAGTTATTAAATAATATTAGCTAATATTATAGATTTTTTTAGAATTTCTAATATAAACCGAATCAACTGATCCACTGATCCAATCAGTAACTCATTGACTTAATACCATAATCTAATTATTAACCGGTCTATAACACTGACAGATAGTATTCTTTAAATATAGGACAAAGTGACTAGAGTCACAAGAGTCTGCCATAAAATTAAACGAGACTCTTTTGAACCACAAACACTATCTAGACTTCTAGTTTCCTTATCCATGTGGTGGAGAAATACAGTTAGTAATATAACAAAAAACTGAAAAGTTCCTCAAAGAAATTCATTTAGCCTCTCTTTGGTAGAGGAGAGAAAGGAAAGAAAGAGAAAGAGGGAAGAGAGTTTGAAGAGAAATAAAGAATTTCTCATGTTTGGTTTGAAGAGAAGAATGAAGGAGAGAAATAAAAAGTGGATGGGAGCCACAAAAAAAACTTTCTCTCTTTGTATGGTGAGAAAGTGAGAAAAGTGATGAAATTACTAAAAAACCATTTTCATTACTTAATATTATATCATTGTTTATTTATATAAAATTTTCATAATTATTTTTTCATTTACATTTTCTTACTTCATAATTAGTGTTAAAAACTAAAATTTGAAATTCCAATAATATAATATTTGTAATAAATTTTAAAGTTATAATTCTTAATTTTTAATTAATAATAAGACATTTTTGCAAATTCTTTTTTATTGTAGGATATTTTTGTCATTCAAACATTTATATCTACTTCTTTCTCTTCTCTTTCTTTTATCTTTCTTTCATACCAAACAACACAAAAATCTACTCTATTTCTCATATATCTCTTTCTCTCATCTCTCTTTCTTACATCTCTCTTCTCTTGTTTTCTACTCACTATCCAAACAAAGCACTAATATGCATGTATTTAGAAAAAAAATCTCAATTTAATTCATTAATTAAATATAATGATCTAAACCATTCATGGTATTCATTATCAAGATTTGGGCACTAGAGATGATTTAACTCCTATAATGAAGTTCCATTAGAATTTGGTCTAGATTCATGCATTTTAGTTTCTAAAGTTAGAAAATATTAGCGAATCTTTACTAGTGGTGGATCTTGATATAAGATTTAGGGGTATAATAATATTTAATTACAACTTATAATTAAAATTAGTCGAATACAAAAATTTAATATACATGACTATTTCACAGTTTCAAAATAACATATTAATTTCAAATAATAATAATTATCAATTAAAGACATCAAATAAAAATGCAAATTCATTTAAAGTGTCTCTCCTTGTTCTTTTAAATACTTAAACCCTTCAACGATTGAATTAAAGTTAAAATTTTAAGTTATTTCATTCTCAATATAAATTAACATGTTGTCTACAATAAATTCATATTATATCTTTGTAATTTTTTTTTTATTGTATTTGTTGCTAAAAATGATTTTTGTATATTAGCTAAATCATAATAGTTAATATAAGATGAATAATTAAATCAAGAAAATAATATGTATTCACTTTTCCTATATTGTCAAAGTTGCACTTAATTGAGAGATGATTGAGAACTTTTCAAACATGACTGACTAATAATATCAATAATAAAATATTGAAATTGACATCTCAAATTATTATATTGCTTATTGAAATCAATGAGGTAGAATTTTTGCATACAAATACATATGTTATCGGTATTAAATAACTTATAAAAATCCTTCACATCTTAGGACTTTTGCTAAAAAGTTTGGCAAATGCAATATGTGATCCTCAAAATCTATTTTATAAGTATAAAATTATTACGAATTTAAATAAAATCATAGTATTATAAACATTATCAACATATACAAATATATAAGAGAAGTTGGACCATTATCTATAATTTATAGAAGAATAACATAAATACATTACACATATATATGTATAAAGGTAAAAAATATTTTAATAAATTTGAAAACAAGATTTAGGGGGTTTCTGCCCCCACCTATATTCACAAAAGTATGCCATCGACCTTACCCTTCTCATCCCAGCCTAACCTCTCTCATTAGCTTTCGAGTGTGACACTTCTCTCAATAGTGTCTTTTTCATACAATACAAATGAATTTATAGGTTGAAGTGATGGTCAATCATTATTAATATAGATTTTTGAGTATGATAAATTATTGGAAAATTTTAGTCTTCAAATTAGATAGGTGGTGGTATTTGTGGAGGGTGGCAATGGTGATGTTGAGGAGGATGGTGGTGGAGAGTATCACAATGGTGATGTTGAGGAGGATGGTGGTGGAGAGTATCACAATGGTGATATTAGCGGAAATGATGGGGTGATGGGTGGTGGAAAATGATGATGATTGTGATGGTAGTGGATAGTGTCAGGATGGTGGAAGTGGTGATGAGGGGTGGTTGACGGAGGGTGGTGGTGATGATGATTATGGGGCGTTGATAGTGGTAAAGGGTGGTTGTGGTTAATGTGGCAATATGAGTAATGTCCACGAGTCAATGCATGACCCACATGTTGCAGAAAATCATGTAAATTTAGCCAATTTGTTCGATTTGTCTAACCCATTTGTCCATTAAGCATGCGCACATCCCTATCAGGTGACACTATCGGCCAACATTTTTTGTAGAGAAATCATGCAAATTTAGTCATTTTGTTCAATTTGTCTAATCAATCTGTCCATTAAGCTTGCACATATCTATTGGAAAACATTGTGTAAAGATGAATATAAATTTTGTATCATTGATTGATTGAAAATAGTTACCTGAATTTATACAATGAGAAGCAAATCATAACGACCTTACTTGATAAGTAAGAAAACCAACTAATTATAACAACCAAGTGACTCAATATATCACGTGTGATTAAGAGCTCTACTATACTATTTCAGACTAAATAACAATGTGTAAACATCTAATTTTGTCTTAGTTATTTACAAAAAAAATTAAAACAACAAGAGAATTAAAAAATAACATTTGTAATTATATTGAGACTAGTTTTATCTTCTAATTATAACTGGTGGTTATCCAACTCCAATAATTTCATTTCAAGTTATTAATGTCGGTTTGGTTTTAAATTTATACCGTTTCACTTTTTAATTAAAGTCATTTTAACCAATATTTCATTTTTTCATTAGTAAAAAATAGTTAGGATAAGGGTGAGAAAAGTCACATTTGATTAAAGTGAGGAAAAAGAGGTCACCTACTTCTTTTCATTATTCTTGCAGGTTACAAGGTAAGGAGAGGTTAAGCAATGAACTCACCATCCCATACCTCTTCATCTATCTTCACCCACAACAGTTTCAAAATGGAAGAGTTGGAATCCAAGTCATAACATTGAAAAAGAAACCAAGCGGGCATAAGATTTTGGACAAATCTATTAATAAGAGGTAAAGTTACAAAGCATGGGGGTGGCCAGACGTCGAGAGAGAGAAGAAAAGGAAAAAGAGAAAGTGAAAGGGGAGGGAATGTGAGACAAAAGAAAAAAGCAAGCAAGGGTCAAAGAGTTCTTTCTCCACCCCTGGTGCATATTTTGGGGATGAGAACCAAACTAGAACTCCTTATGATGACGATGAAGGTTGAATGGATGGCGTGACTGCCTACTACTCACAAGCATATTACTTAGTCTGGTTTCATACACTCTCATTAAATTCAACCCAAGATCTCGTAACCTTCTACAACACCACATGTTGCTTCTTCGAATCCTAATGTGCCATGAAATACCCAGGATAATGCTCAGAGCAGGTTAAGCATGGCCATTTCATATGCAAAAGCGGCATGTGAAGCTCACCAAGATAACATCTTCTCCAACTTGCCGGCAACCATTTCAACCATCACCGTATTGACGTGGCTTTTGCTCACTAGGGTCAATATTGAATTGGTTGCCTTGGATGTGGGGGAGATATACATGAGATGTGCCTGTCCTTGATGACTCTATACCAAGACTTTCACTTTCTTAATGTGCCTCATCAACATCAAATTTACATTGCACAATCATGCAATGGAATCCTACTTATCAAAGGTTATGTACCAAACAGTTACTACGTGTGTAACCTGTTACTAAACAGTTCCCTGCCCTTGATTTTCCAACCCCATCATACCCTAACCTTGATGAACAAGAAGTTATCTTGTCTTTTTAACCTTGGAAGTCACCTCATTACAAACTCATTCTCATCAGGCACAAAAAGAATAGTTTACCATCTACCCTTCATGGAATCTTGAGCCCACAAAACAATACTTACTATACTTTTGGGATTAACATATATTACTCAAAGACAACATGTTGGAGTGGTTTTGGTACCAGTCTTCCAGCTGAAGAAGACTCTGTTTATGAGTATGGAATTTACTGCAATGGTGCTATATATTGGAATAACCAAAATGACAAGTTTGTGCATTTGGTGTGAAAAAACAATGTTTTAAATCATTCCCAATGCCACAATGTGGTCAATTTGAGGATGACCACGTTTTGTATATTGGAAGATTCTTCTGCATGGTTACTTAGATTTCACGTGAATCTTCAAGGAGATGTAGAAGGCTAGATTTGACGAGGTGTATTTGTTAAAAAGAAAGAAGAGCACACACATCACTTTCCTTTTCTCATTAGAGTTCATGGGGCCTTGCAGGTACTATTCTATCTCTCCCATTTCCCTATTTTCTTTTTCAATTATCTACCATATAAATTTAATAGTAAAAATAAATAAATTATTTATAACAATTGAATCTTAATTTTATGGAATTTTTATAGTAAGGTCATGGTTTGAGTCGTCTCTAACTTTTCCAAATATGGGAAGAAGGTCTACGACTAACATCGTCTCTAAGCTATTAATCCCAATATAATCTAAAATTATTTCATCATTTAAATAAAAGATAGAATTTTTATAATAAGGTCATTGTTCGAGTCGTCTCTAACTTTCCTGAAAATAAGAAAAAAGTTTACGGCCAACACCGTCTCTAAGCTATTAGTTCATTATCAATAATATTCTAAATATTTCAAAATTCATAAAATCAACTCCGCCAAATTTATCAATACCAAATCGACATTTTCAAATCAATAGCAATCAACCAAACTAACCAATCAATTTTCAAACCAGAACTACGTAGCCTTGATTTTCCCATTGCACTAGGGGATACGTAGGAGCAGGATGAACTCTTGTGAGACACAAATATAAAAAATTAAAAATATTTTGTTGTGATAATTAATTTCTAAATAAATAATTTTTAAGGATATAAAAGTCCATATGATTAGTGAGGGTATCTTTTTAATATGGGTGGACATAGTGCTAATACCTTCCTCGATCCATAATCGACACCCGAGCTTAGAATCTCAAGTTCAAAAGATCAAATTATCCTAATTGAGCTTATTAGAGAGTTTTCTACGCTTTAACCGCAAAAAATGTAATGACGACTCCAAATCAATAGGGAGAGGTAGAAATCGAGTTCACCTCTTCCTAAGTCGCATGGCCAATCTTCCAACCGAAAATCGAGTCGCGATACAATTTAATGATAATGAGATACATTGCTGCATAATGCATAAAAGAGATGAGCCAAGTAGATAAATGTTGTGCATCAAAGCTATCTTGTTGCACCAAGAAGACACAATCACGATACAAAGGCCTCGGTCAGGGATATTATTCCATGAGTCAGTTTTAGTTGAGCACCATAAGCTATCTGCAAAACCAAAACATATATGCATTACCCCGATCAAGCTCGAGAGTAAATATTAGTTACTCCCAGCTTGCCCAACAAGTAGCCAAAAGGAATAGGTTCTAAAGCTTTAGTTAGGAGATTAGTAACCTGTTCATGAGTAGATATTGGCTGTAAATAAAACAATTTGTTTTGTAAGTGTTGTCTTGTTATATGACAATCAATTTCAATGTGTTTAGTGTGTTCATGATTGTCGCTACCCTACTTTCATGGGTGCTACGAGAAATATGCAATTAAATGCAATAGAGTCGCCATTGATGTTTTTTAGAGGGAAAACACGAAAAATCAATTTTTGAAAATATGGTTGATTTTCTCAAAAATAGAAATTGATTTCGGAAGTCAGTTACGAATGAGGAAGGTATTAGGCACCTCATGCCGCCCGTTATAAAAACGGTACCTAGATTAGTTTTGTGGATATTTATTCTAAACATTAATTTTACCATCACATTTATTAAACAAAATAATGAAAGATAAAAACATTTTTTTTTATTTTATGGTGTCTGACAGGGAAATAACTGCTCCTATGTATCTCTAGTTGCAATAGAGAAATCAAAGCTACGTAGTTCTTTCAATAAAAAAAGGTTGATTGGTTGATATATTTTTTTTTTTAAAAAAAAAATAGGATAAGGTAACGCGATAGGGCACTGGTCCCATAATGCACTACTTCTCCTTGATTTAGTTAAGTTATTTTGAAAGTGTCAACTTAAGATAACGCGAAAGAGAACTAGTCTCATAATGCACTACCTCTCATTGATTTAATTAAGTTATTTTGAAAATGTCAATTTAGGGTAACGCTATAGGGCACAAGTTCCATAGTGCACTACCCGTTATTGATTTAATTTGGAAAATGTCAATTTAAGGTAACACGATAGGGTACGAGTCCCATAGTGCACTACCTCTCATTGATTTAATTAAGAAAATGTCGATTTAAGGTAACGCGACAGGGCACAAGTCCCATAGTGCACTACCTCTCATTGATTTAATTAAGTTAATTTTGGGAATGTCAATTTAGGATTATGCGACAGGGCACAAGTCCCATAGTGCCCTACCTCTCATTGATTTAGTTAAGTTATTTTGAAAATGTCAATTTAGGGTAACACGACAGGGCACAAGTGCCATAGTGCACTACCCGTTATTGATTTAATTTGGAAAATGTCAATTTAGGGTAACGCAATAGGGCACGAGTTCCATAGTGCTTCTCCTTGCTTTAATTAAGAAAATGTCGATTTAAGGTAACGCGACAGAGCAGAAATCCCATAATACACTACCTCTAATTGATTTAATTAAGTTATTGTTGGGAATGTCAATTTAGGGTAATGCGACAAGGCATAAGTCCCATAGTGCACTACCCCTTATTGATTTAATTTTGAAAATGTCAATTTAAGGTAACATGACAGGACACAAGTTCCATAGTGTATTACCTCTCATTGATTTAATTAAAAAAAACTCCATGTTGCATTTCCTTGTATATATAAACATTATTATTGATTTGTGAAAGCCAATAAAATAAATAGCATACATAAATAAATAAATAAAAAAACAGAATAAAAAAATCAATTACATAAATAAAAACGAAATAAAAAATAATTAAATAAATATAAACGAAATAATAAAAAATAAAAAATAAAAAAAACTAAAAAAACCCAAAACAGTAGCTAAGAAAAAAAATTGGGGGTTACAGTTTGGAAATTGGTCTAGGAATTTGAGGGTGAACTTGATTTGGAGTTTTTAGGGTAAAATTAATTCGGGGTTTTTAGGGTAAAATTAATTTGAGGTTTTAGGGTAAAATTAAATTGGAGGTTTAGAGTAAGGGTTTTGAAATTGGTTTGAGAATTTTAGGGTAAAATTAATTTGGGGATTTAGTTTTGAAATCAATTTAGGGATTAGGTTTTGAAATCAATTTGGAGATTAAGTTTTAAAATCAATTTGAGGTTTAGGGTTAAGTTAAAATTAAATTGGGGTTTAGGATTAACGACATTGTGAGATGTTCAACAACAAAATTAGTTTTTAAGCACAATTACTAGACAACATACACACATTATAATAACAAAAAAAGAAGAACGAGACAAATAAGATGAAAAATACCTCTTTAGTGCTTGTGGAAAATGAAGAAGATGATACCTTTATTTTTTATTCTCCCTTCTCTTATTATCAAATATTTTTTTTCTTTCTAAGTGTGCCTCTTTCTCTTTCAAAAATTAGGGTTGCCTACCTTTTTTTTGTTGATTCCCCCCTTGTGAGTTGCTAAGTTAGGTATTATATAGGGGGTGGGGATTAGGGTTTCTGGTTGGGCTAAGGGAAAAGTCCAATCGCCACAAACATTTAAAACTTTGATTTATCCCTATTTTTATTTTGAAATTTTTACCCCGGTCAAAATTGGGTGTTTAGAGTTGCCCCTCTTTACTTGCTTTTCATTAGATAACAGGAGCGACGAATGTTGCTAAAGTTATCATGGTGAGAAGGAAGTAAAGATAAAAACGACCAAATTTTGACTAGGGCATAACACACGGAGGAAAAAGCCTCAAGCTCAAGCACACAACATGAGCTCGAGGTTAGTGGGTAGAGAGCTCACGAGCCCAAAGGTTGACCAAAAGTGACCACTGAGGGGTCAAAGCACAATCACGCAACCGTTGAGGGGTCGGGGTGCAAAACGATAAAAGAGACCACTGAGTGATCGAAACACAATCACGCGACCGCTGAGGGGTCGAGATGCAAAAGGATAAAAGAGACCACTAACGGGTCGAAGCACAATCATGCGACCGCTGAGGGGTCGGAGTGCAAAAGGATAAAAGAGACCGTTGAGGGGTCAAAGTACAATCACGCACCGTTGAGGGTTCGAGGTGCAAAGAGATAAAAGAGACGGCTGAGGGGTCAAAGTACAATCACGCAACCGCTGAGGGGTCGGGGTCCAAAGGGGAGACCACATGAACACACGGATAAAGAGGAACTCTGGGTCGAAAATACGATCAGACCACTTGGGGTCGAGACACAATGACGAGACCACTAGAGGGTCATGTGTAAAGGGAGACCACGAGAACGCATGGATAATGAGGAACGCTGAGTCGAAAATAGGATGAGACTACTTGGGGTCAAGACACAATTACGAGACCACTAGGGGGTCATGTGTGAAGAGAGACCACGGGAACACACATATAATGAGGAAATCTGGGTAAAAAAATAGGATGAGACCACTTGGGGTTGAGACACAATCACGAGACCAGTGGCGTGCCAAGTGTGAAGAAAGACCACGGGAACGCATGGATAATAAGAAACTCTGGGTCAAAAATAGGATGAGACCACTTGGGGTTAAGACACAACCACGAGACCACTGAGGGGTCAAGTGTGAAGAGAGACCACAGGAACACAAGGATAATGAGGAACTCTGGGTCAAAAATAGGATAAGACCACTTGGGGTTGAGACACAATCACGAGACCAGTGGGGCGCCAAGTGTGAAGAGAGACCACAGGAACGCATGGATAATGAGGAACTCTGGGTCAAAAATAGGATGAGACCACTTGGGGTCAAGACACAACCACGAGACCACTGAGGGGTCAAGTGTGAAGAGAGACCACAGGAACGCAAGGATAATGAGGAACTCTGGGTCAAAAATAGGATGAGACCACTTGGGGTCAAGACACATTCACGAGACCAGTGGGGTGTCAAGTGTGAAGAGAGACCACGGGAACGCATAGATAATGAGGAACTCTGAGTCGAAAATAGGATGAGACCACTTGGGGTCAAGACACAATCACGAGACCACTAGGGGTTCAGGTGTGAAGATAGACCACAGGAACGCACGGATAATGAGGAACTTTGGGTCAAAAATAGGATGAGACCACTTGGGGTCAAGACACAATCACGAGACCAATGGAGGGTCAAGTGTGAAGAGAGACCACGGGAACACACGGATAATGAGGAACACTGGGTCAAAAACAGGATGAGACCACTTGGGGTCAAGACACAATCACGAGACCACTAGGGGTTCAAGTGTGAAAAGAGACCACCACGAGAACGCACGGATAATGAGGAACTCTAGGTCAAAAATAGGTTGAGACCACATGGGGTCATGACTTCTTCTTCTTCTTCTTCTTCTTATTCTTCTTATTCTCCTCCTTCTCCTCCTCCTCCTCCTCCTTCTTCTGCTTCTTCTTCTTCTACTTCTGCTTCTGCTTCTTCTGCTTCTGCTTCTGCTCCTTTTCCTACTCCTTCTCCTTCTCCTGCTCCTTCTTCTCCTCCCCCTCCTCCTCCTTCCTTCTTCTTCTTCCTCCTCCTTCCTCCTTCCTCCTTCCTTCTTCTTCCTCCTCCTCCTTCCTCTTCATTCTTCTGCTCCTCCTGCTTCTTCTTCTCCCTCTTCTTCTCCTCCTCTTGCTTCTTCTTCTCCTCCTTCTCATTCTTCTTCTGCTCCTCCTCCTCCTCCCCCCTCCTCCTCCTTCCTTCTTCTTCCTCCTCCTCATTCCTTCTTCTTCCTCCTCCTCCTTCCTCTTCTTCTTCCTCATCCTCCTCCTCCCTTCTTCTTCTTCTTCTTCCTCCTCCTCCCGTCCTCCCTTCCTCCCCCTCCTCCTCCCTTCCTCCCTTCCTCCCTTACCTGAGATAAGATGATTATCAAAAGTGGTTTGATGACTTATTTGGTTGATGATGTGATCATTGTTGATACTTAGTTGTAGTGTTTGGTCTTGATGCTCATCATCATTCTCCTTATGGTCTATGTTGTTGACACCATTCTTGGCCTCATGCTTAGTAGATATATTGTTGATAGATCCATTTTCTGGTTTGGATTTGAACTTGAAGTTGGGAGGGAAGCCATGCTCTAAGTAGCATGTTTCAACAGTATAACCCTTTCCCACAGAATGAGCACACTTTGTTGTTGGTGTTTGATCCAGGTGTCTTGCCTAGAATCCCCGTGACTCCATTTCCTGTATACCTCCTTGCTGGTTTGTTATTGTAGCCTGGATTATCCCTTCTTGTGCTTCTAAATCCTTGGCTTCTCCATGGTTTGTTGGAGTTTATTGAGTTAACTATGTTCTTGCCTTTATTGCAAGTTGTTCCTTCATTTTGTCTTTCCTATTGTATTACCAAAGAAAAAAGCTTTGTTTGTGCTCTAACTGTTTTGTATTGCTCACTTAGACCCTTGAGAATGCAAATAACTTATTCTGATTCCCTGTAATTTCTGATAGCTTTCAAAGCATCGTAGCTGCATTGGATTCTGCAAGTACATTTGATAACGAGTCTAAGGGAATCAAACTCATCCCACAAGATCTTCAAATTAGTGAAGAAGGTTGATACACTTCTTCACCTCGATGAAGGTAATATGGATTCTGTGTCGGATCAGAAATTATGTAATTGTGGTTGGTTTGATCTGATTGAGTGTCCATGGCCACTGATTGCGAAAGATTGTTGGGTTGGAATGAAAGAAGGAATAATTTTGTTGGATGAATGTTGAAAGAAAAGAGTGGTGCATTGGAAGAATAGAAGAAGAAATTCAAGAATGGGAAGAAGAAGATAATGTGTTGTATTTGAGAAAGATTGGTGCAACAGAGCTCTGAAAAAGAGAGCTCTGATACTTGTGAATACTCATTTTTGTTCGGCCCTGAAAAAACCCAAAACGTTTTTAAATAAAAAATAATAGAATTCCAAAAACAGTTTTCTAAAAGTAATAAAACTAAACCAATTGTTAAGGTTTCTAAATCTAAGCGATTATGTTAACTAGAATAACAAAGGTAAAATAAAAAAAGTCAAACCAATTATAATAATGTTCCTAAATATAAATTATTAGGTTAACCAAAATTCAAATAAAAATAACTGAATACTCAAAAAATGATTTTTCAAAGTTATTCCAAAAAAATATAATAATAATTAATAAATGATGAATGAATTAAAGATTTAATTTCATCAATATTTGATTATCAAATAAGTTAAAGATTTGAAATCATGTAAACTTGATCAAATCACATCAATTTATTTAGGTTGCATGAATCACCTTAACAAGAGTTAAATATTTAAAGATTCGACAAAAAAATAAAATAAATCAAATATTTAATTATGAAAATATAAATCGTATCGAATTGATTGAGTTGGATTTTTATAATTACGATGTGAATAAGGTAAAAATTTCCTTTTGTATATCAATTTGATTTGTAATAAGGTTAATGATCCTTCAAATATTCCATGAAAAAAACGTATCCAATAACAATAATTTCGAGATTGGGTATTTAGTATCTCGTGTGATATTTATAAGATTTAGAATCATCAATTTTACCTTCTATAATAATCTTAAGTTGATGCAATCACTAAAAATAGGATTTCGACTAATTATTTTTTACTCGCAGGGGTATTACAATAATTATTATTAATTACTAAAGGGTATATTTTTCAGTATCATAGAACTCAAATAACACTCAATTTGGATTTTGATTTTTAAATAATTTTAAATTTGAATTATTTGTATGAATGATGATTTATTGCAATTTATATTTTAAGCATGTATTGAAATTCATTACAAAATAAAATACACACACTCCTTATTTCCTAAAATAAAACAAGGAAAAACTTCACCAAAATAAATGAGATTATATGCCATAATAGAGGAGGATTCCTCTCCTATTTCAAATTAGGAAAAAATATTTTATCATTGATTTCAAGATACATGCGTGACACTATAAATAGTGCACCTTCCCTAGTGAAAAAAATAGGGGATTCCACATAAAAAAGCACTAAAAAGACAAATTACATAAAAATGCCTCAAAAAATAGTTCTCTCATACTAGTCCACATATTCGTTGACCAACCACTCATAGCCAATCAAATCTCGAAACATCATGCGATTGTAGTGCACCATGTCGCTCCAGATTACTACTCTCACGTGAACATAAGATTATTCACATCTAAGTACACCGTTCCTCACCCAACGTGTGTCGATCTACCACATGGTCATATTCTCCACACTTTGCTGTGTTGGCCAATCTGGTTCTGACACGTCATCGAGCCTATTAAGTCATTTGTCTTTTGTTCACATTGTATCTCTACTCCCTTTGCAAGTTTCAACAAGTAAGTACCTTCATTTTTCTACAATATGTATATGATAATTGTACCAACTTTTATTGCTATCATTGAAGAAATAATTTTACTAATAATTTGGACAATGATATTATTCAAAAAAATAATAATAACATTGTTATTTGATAAATTTTATTTTTTATAACAGAAAGTCAAGGAGATATCTATTACATAGGACTAAAGAACTATGTAGCCTTGATTCTATATCTAAAAGAGGGATACATAAGACCAAAGTTCATCTTGTCAGACACAATTATAAAAAATAAATAAATTTGTTCATTTTTTAATAATTAATTAAATAACCAAATAAACTTAAAAATATAATAAAGTCATATAATTTAAATGAAGTGTACCGCTTAAGACGGGTAGGTTTGGTGCTAATACTTTCCCTACCTTGAGCTTAAAATATTTTTTTACATTTAAAATGTAGTGACGACTCTAATAAAATCATGCAACCGAAAATTGGGGCACGACTCTGCTGGGGACTTTTTTGGAAGAGTCTGGCCAATAATTTTTAAAATGTATGACTAATTATTTATTTAATTTTTTATCTGGTTATGTAATTTTTATTTTCTAACAATAAAACAATTTGTAGTTATTTATTACTATTAATTGTATGTTTTGAATATAATGTATGATCTATTTTATGATTGTGATTATATTTCATGTACACTAGTTTTGGCGCACACATATGCCCTACACCCGAGTATTAGTGATACATTTTTGGATAGTAGGGAGACTAGCCTCACTGGTCATGACATTTGCTATTTCTAAGTGTTGGTGATGTGAACCACTAATATTGTTACCAAATATTATGAGTTAGCCGCTCGAGCTGAGATCTTGTTTCTAACATCATAATATTTGAGTTTCTCTATTGGAGAGAGTTGCAATATGGACACCTTATAGGAAGTCTAGAGCCTGCCAATGGCGTCCATTATATGTTAGAACTCTATCTTAGGATGTTGTACTTGTTTTGAATCTTGTGATTTGTATCGTATTTGTATTATAGCATATTGTTTGGAATTTTGTCATGTAAAATAAAAATAATATAAAATATCACACCCTTGAGGGAAATTCCTATTCCCCTAACAAGGAGATTATCATAAAAATAAATAATACAATTTATTTTGGCCCTAAGCTAGCCTGAACGATAAAAATAAAAGACATAATTTAAAATATATATATACACGTTCAAATCGTAATGACGGTAAACCACCCTCAAGATAGGTTCCATTACCCTAAGGGGCATGCTTTCTCTACTTTTAGACATTTCGTTCATCATGCATTAATAAAAAATACATCATTCAACAAATTCATCCATGAATGCATAAACATAAAAAGTACGTATTCAAACATTCACTCAATTATCCATTCATTTATGCATTCAAAAAATAAAAATATATTCTTTGATTGATTTATGCATTCAAAAATAAAAAAATTCATTGATTGACTTATGCATTCATTCATGCATTCAAAAATAATTTTTTTATTGATTGACTTATATGTACATTCATACATACATAGATATATGAAAATTCACAATCAACTACTTATGCATGCATTTATGCATTCATCATAAATACATACATTAAAAAAAACATATCATTCAAAAAAAATCATTCCATCCATGCATACGCTAACTCAAAAAAAACTATCGTTCAAAATAATTCATTCATGCATGCATATAAAAAAAATACATCATTCATACATTCTCTTATTTATTTATATATTCATCCATTCAGTCATGCATCAAAATTATATAATTCATGCATTCATCATTCATGTAAAAAAACACATATAACTCAAACATTTATTCCTTCATTGATTCATTTCACTACTTATTCATGCATTCAAAATGAAAAAAATACATAATTTAAACATTCATTGACTTTTGTCTTCATACATTCACTAAAAAAAGAAAAGTACATTACTGACACATTCATTCATGTATTTAAAAATGAAAATTCATCATTCAGTTATACATTCAAAAAGGAAAATTCATCATTCAATTATGCATTCAGAAAGAAAAATAAAAATTCATTGACTTATGCATTCATTCATGCATTAAAAAATTATTATTCACTCATTCACTCATGTATACATAAATACATCATTTAGTCATATACCCAATTATTCATACTCATCAAAAAATAAAAATAAAAAATTCAAAAAGAGAAAACATTCATTCATGAAAAGCCCATCATTCATACACATATTTATTTATACATTCATTCATACTTAGATTCATAAAAAAAAAACTTCACCAAAAAGTTGTATCATTTCATTAACTATTTTTGATATCTTCCTTAATTATCATTAACTGATAAATTCATACATACCGTAACCTTCATGCATTCAAAATCATTTACATAATAAATTACATTTTCTAGCATATCATGCATCATAAAAAAAAAATTATACGCATTCCGATATTCCATGCATCTTAAAAAGATTTGCATTCTCAATCATTCATACATCCCAACAAATGTTAGGTATCAGTGACGGAATACACCTAGAAGGGGGGGTGAATAGGTGTGGCGGAACTCAATTTCCACTTTTCTGGTTTTTACACACTTGCTGAAAAATGCCCAGTTAATCGATTAACAACTGGTCTTAATCGATTAACCAGTAACAAAAATAGAATGATCAAAACAGCAACTGGCACGGTTATTAACAAACACAGAAACAAATATACAACAAATACTTTTGTGCAAGATTAAAAAGAACATAGCAAGGAACAAATATGCAAAATATTAGTTTCAGATTCACATTAAAACATATTGAAACATAAAAGAGAAAAGGATAGAAAAGATTGTGCAAGGATTTTATCCTGGTTCGTTTTGCTGTTCACTGTAAAACTACATCCAGTCATCCCCTCTGATTTGGGAGATTTTCCTTCTTCACTATGGAACACAATGTACGTTACATACAAGCTTCCAATTACAAAACATGAAAGCTCCCTTCTTGGAACCCAAAGAACTTCGGCACCCTTGGTTTGACCTTTCCCAAAACCGCCTCCCAAGAAAACCTTTCTTATGCGATTCGGCCCCAGCCAAGGTATAGCTCTTTATCCCAAGACCTCCAAGTCTTTGTGTGAAGAACACCTTACCTAACCGCAGCTAGGATTTTCCCAATCCTTGAATACAAAGCTTTGAGTTACTAATGAGTACTTTTAAAGAACTATCTTTTTATTTTCAAGAAACACAAGAATAATGCAAGAAAGCTTTTGAAAGAAACATGCAAGATGAATGTGAAAACTAAAGCTTTAGCATGATCTAATCTTTCTCCTAATTCAACACTTTCTAATAGATTCTAACAATGATGATCTATATCCTTTCTCTATGTGTTTCTCTCTTTTTCTTCATAGCCGTTTATGCAATTAAGCCAGTATTTATACAAAACAAAATTTGGCTCTCAAAAACGGTTTTTTAGTTATGTTGTTGAAACATCATAAAAACATACACGTTAATCGATTAAGCCATGAGGTTAATCGATTAACCAATGTATTTTTAATACAAGATTAAATGGTAAAATTCTTATATGTTATATGCTCATGCAGTATATGATTTCCAAAATATAATACCTTTAATGCATAAAATAAATGTATATAAATGCATGAACCTAATTATCATATATTTATAGATGATGTCTCATTTTAGTGGATTAATTACTTTATTAAGTCTCGTGAGACTCACACCTAGGTTTACCTAATCTAGACTCAATATCTATGGCAAACATCTTAGACTTCTAAAAAGATAATAAAT
>NC_032025.1:10186708-10194643 GCF_001865875.1 Lupinus angustifolius | reverse complement strand
GAGCCATCTTCAAGCTTTAACTAATTCCTTGTCTTCATCAAAATATAGGCAAACATTGCTAATGCAATCCTTGACGCTTTGCACTCTCAACAAATGCATAATCATACACATTCCTTGCATCATTTTTGAAAGTGCAAAGTGTCAAGGATAGCACTAGCATGTTTTTGCCTATATTTTGATGAAGACAAGGTTCTAACAAAGCTTGAAGATGACTCAACAATCAATAGGCCTTATGCTCATTTGGTCATGTCTAGACTATGATGTAAATTGAGTCTATAATCTAAGTAGTCTGGGATGTGTGCTGTAGTAATTGAGTATAGGTTAGGTGAACCTAGATGCTAGTCTCTTAAGCCATCTTAATTGTCATATCATATTCATAAGATACATCATCTAGTTAATTGTATGTTCATGCATCTATCATACATGTTATATGTGCATATTAGGCATAATATAATTGGTAAAGCATGTATATATATTGCGCATAACATATGAGAAGTTTACCATTTTAAACATATGCATAAATGTTCCATCTAATCGATTAACGTGGTAACTTAATTGATTAACTCAACTGATTTTCTTTTAAATATGTGTTTTCTGTTTTAACTGAACTCTTTATCTTGTCATATTTTAAGCATTATTGTGCTTTGTATACCTTGTTGTTTAACGTGTTTTTGTGTAGTCTGGATTTGTCTCTTGGTGTGAGATCACCACAGATATTGAGGTTCTTCACCAAGGCTAGGAGGTCTTGATTTGAGGATAAGAAACTTGGCTGGGGCTAGTTCGCGAGAAAGGCTTTCTCAAGAGGCGAAGGGTAGAGTCAAACCAAGGATTTAGAGATCCTAGATTTCAAGAAGGGAGCGTCCTATGTGTTTGTAATTGAATTGATATTTGTATCCATTTTTCAATATTGTGAAGAAAGAAAATCTCCCTGATCCAGAAAGGGAGGCCTAGATGTAGTTTGCAGTGGACCGCAAACGAACCAGGATAAAAATCCTTTTTGCACTGTTCTTTCTCTCTTTATCTTCTTTATTTTTCTTGCCATTGTAAATTGAATATTTAACTGAAAAGTTGGATATTTGTTTACTGCCATTTACTTCATAATTGTGCGTAAAAATATTTGTATTATATCCGTTCAATTTTATTTTAATTACTGTGCAATTTGCCTGTATGATCATTCTGTTCTGTGCAATAGTTAATCAATTAAACCCTGCTATTAATCGATTAGCTGGACTTTTTTCCAGCAGTTGGGTTTTGGTTCAAGAAGCGGTGATTGTTAACCGCTACACCTATTCAACCCCCCCTTCTAGGTGTTCCTAGACCACTGATACCTAACAAGTGGTATAAGAGCTAGTATAACGTGCTAGCTCAACCGCATCTGCATGATACGAAGGGAATTAAAATGGGTTCCACCAACCCCTTTGGCGGTGATGGCGCGTCCATTAACCGCCCTCCCGTATTCAGTGGCGAGGGTTACGCCTACTGGAAAGTCCGAATGAAAATATTCATTGAGGCTATTGATTCAGATATTTGGGAATTCGTAATTAGTGGCCCCTTCTCCCCACTTCAGTTAGTGGATGGCGAACCGAAAGAAAAGCCAAAAAGCTTATGGACCGATGAGGAGCGCAAGAAGGTCCAGTTCAACCTTCGCGCCAAGAACATTATTAAATCGACCCTATCCTACAATGAATTCTTTCGGGTGTCCCAATGTCAAAGTGCCAAGGAAATGTGGGACACTTTACAAGTGACTATAATAGATGAGGCTTGCGGATCACGTAGCAAGGATACCTCATATGAGGTATGTCTTCGAACACACGGACAAAATTGGTATCTTGATAGCGGCTGTTCGAGACATTTGACTATGGACAAGGCAAAATTCCTAGACTTGTCGTTGTAAGAAAAAGGATTCGTCACTTATGGAGACAACAACAAAGGAAAAATCTTGGGCACCGGGAAGATTGGCAACTCAACCCACACAATAATCGAGACGTTCTCTACGTAGACGGTTTGGAATACAATTTATTGAGTATAAGCCAATTATGCGACAAAGATAATATTATGTCTTTTGATTATGACTGTTGTATCATCCGTGATGAATTATCTAATAACATTAAGTTTGTTGGGCATCAGGCAAATAATATCTATATGGTTAATCTGGAGGATGTCACTTCCCTTTTCTCAAAATGTCTTATTTCAAAGGAAGATGACATCTGACTTTGGCATAGACGCGTCGCTCACATACACGTGAAGCATTTAGAAAAATTATCAAAAAATAATTGAGTAATTGGTCTTCCAAAACTCGATTTTGAAACTCAAGATTCCTGTGATATGTGTCAGAAATGTAAACAAGTCAGGAACTCTTTTAATAAAAAGAATGTGATATCCACTACTAGACCATTAGAGCTTCTCCATATGAACTTGTTCGGACCATCATAAATTATGAGTTTTGGTGGGAGCTATTACGCCTTAATTATTGTCGATGATTTTTCTAGATTCACTTGGACTTTATTTTTAGCATCAAAGAGCGATGCTTATAAATCTTTTAAATGTCTAGCCAAGCAAATGCAAAACCAGTCTAACCTAAAGATTATTTACATTCGATCTGACCATGGAGGAGAATTCGAAAATCATAAATTTAATAAGTTCTGTGATAAACATAGTATTATGCATCAGTTCTCAACACCACGTACCCCTCAACAAAATGGAGTTGTTGAGAGGAAAAATAGAGTTCTTGAGGAACTCGCAAGGACTATGCTAAATGGAAGCAAAGTCCCAAAGTATTTCTAGGCTGATGCAGTTTACACAACATGTTATGTAATAAATAGAATATTACTTAGACCTACTTCTTCAAAGACACCTTATGAAATTTTTAAAGGTCGAAAACCAAATATTGCTCATCTTCACGCTTTTAATTGCAAATGTTTTATTTTGAATAATGGAAAAAGAAGGAAAATTTGACTCGAAAGCTGATGAGGGCATATTTTTTTTTGATATTCATTACATAGCAAGGCATTTTGTGTGTTTAATAAATTTACCATGCAAGTAGAAGAGTCTATTCATGTCCATTTTGACGAATCTTCTCCAAAAGAGAAGAGAAAGGTCGTTTATGATGATGTTTCAGGTACACTTGAAGAAGTACCATACCAGGAGATGGAAGAAATCCAACAAGAAGCAGAGCAAACAGAAGCAGAGCAACATCAGGAAATGCCTATCGCGTGGAAAACTAAAAAGGATCATCTACTCGATAAGGTGCTAGGTGATATAACTACGGAAGTTGTAACCCGTAGCTCTTTACGAAACTTTTGTAATTTTGTTGCATTCGTGTCTCAAATAGAGCCTAAGACCATCGATGAAGCCATCGAGGATGTACACTAGGATATAGCTATGCAAGAAGAGCTAAACCAGTTTGAGCAAAACAATGTATGGGACTTGGTCCCCAAACCAAAAGATTATCCCGTTATTGGCACCAGATGGGTCTTCCATAATAAGCTAGATGAATCTGGATTAATAATTAGAAATAAGGCTCGTCTAGTGGCCAAAGGCTACAACCAGGAGGAGGGCATCGATTATGATGAGACCTACACTCTTGTAGCCAGACTTGAGGCCATTAGGATGCTCTTGTCATTTGCATCAAACATGAACTTTAAACTTTTCAAATGGATGTTAAAAGTGCCTTTTTAAATGGATATATTCAAGAGGAGGTGTACGTAGACCAACCTCCAGGGTTGGAAAACTTCAAATACCCGAACCATGTATATAAACTCAAGAAGGCCTTATATGGCCTAAAACAGGCTCCCAGAACCTAGTACGATAGATTGAGTTCATTCCTTCTAGAAAAAGGGCTCGAAAGAGGTTTGGTCGACACCACTCTATTCATCCATAGATCTGATAATCATGTTTTACTCGTACACATATATGTTGATGATATTATCTTTGGATCTACTAATAACATCCTTTGTAAGGAGTTTTCTGAGTTGATGTAGGCGGAGTTTGAGATGTCGATGATGGGTGAGCTGACCTTCTTTCTTGGACTTCAAATCAAACAAATGTAAAGTGGCATCTTCATCCATCAGTCGAAGTATTGCAAGGAATTATTGAAGAAGTTCGACATGGAGCAATGTAAGGACGCATCTACACCTATGACATCTGCATGTTATCTGGACAGAGATGAAAAGGGAAAAGCAATTGAGGTAACCAAATATCGCGGGATAATCGGCTCCTGTAAGGACGCATCTACACCTATGGCATCTGCATGTTATGTGGACAAAGATGAAAAGGGAAAAGCGATTGAGGTAACCAAATATCGTCGAATAATCGGCTCCTTATTGTATTTAACTGCTAGCCGCCCTGATATTATGTTTAGTGTTTGTATGTGTGATAGGTTTCAAGCTTTGCCAAAAGAATCACATTATATTATTGTAAAACGCATCATGAGATATCTAAAAGGAACTATTCATATGGGATTAATGTATCCTAGGGATGCTTCACTATCCTTGGTAGGTTATTCCGATTCTGACTTCACTAGGTGTAAGTTGGATCGTAAAAGCACTAGTGGGACTTGTCACCTATTAGGCAGCTCCCTAGTTGCATGGCACAGCAAAATGCAAGCGTGCGTCGCTTTGTCCACCGCTAAAGCGGAATACATTGCCGATAGTGTGTTGCGCTCAAATTCTATGGATGAAGCAACAACTTAAGGACTTTGGGCTTATATTAGGTAAGATCCCTATTAAATGTGATAACACGAGTGTCATTACCTCTCCAAGAATTCCGTTTTGCATTCTAGAACTAAGCATATTGAAATAATGCATCATTTCTTGCGTGATTATGTTAAAAAAGGTGATTGTATATTAGAATTTGTTGAAACAACTAAACAAATGACATATATTTTCACCAAGCCCCTATCACGAGATACTTTCTATGTTCTTCGAAGAGAACTAGGAATCCTTGATGAAAAATATCTCAATTAATAATTTCTTTCTTTGCCTTGCATGATCCCTTTTTTTTATGTTTTGTAAATGATGATTGAATGCTTATAATTCCATTGTATAAATCCATGATTTTGTGCTTAAAAGCTCTAAATATATGTGATTGCTTAAACATCAAATTATGAAATTAAGTTTGAAATCCATGCATGCTTTTAAAAACATTCAAAACGCTGAAACTAATGCATTTAATCGATTAAGTAACTCATTTAATCGATTACCTGGGCCAAAATTTTTAAAACTGGCATTTTCAGCTGAGGTTAATCAATTAAGAGATGTTGTTCATCGATTAACAACATCAGTATATCAGAAACAGAAGCGTTTCTGGAAAATTTTCAAAACCCCATTCATCCCCTTTTCTCTCAGATCTCAGAGGAACAAGTCCAACATCATCCTAAGCTTAATCCTAGCCCTAAACTGAATCACCCTACTGCATTTTTCCTCCATAAACCGTCTTCCTCATCTCCAATTTCCAAGCATTTGTTTTCCCCCAAATTCAAAACCTTACCCTAGGTTTTTCCTCAACCTTCCTTTAAACCTCCATCACTATTTAGTATTTGATTGCTATGGATAAAGGACGTGGAAAGAGAATCAAGACAACCGCACAACGTCCACCGCGTGCTCCAAAAACCGTGCCTCCTCCACAACCAAGGCAGAACCGCGGGGACCCATACTACTCTTTAATTCTACAAGGAACTTAGTTGCAGAAATTTCAGGGAAGAAAATCCACGTATATCTGGTTTACGAATGTGACTTGGCTTGCGGAACAGAACTTCGAATTTTCGCATGGCTTACAAGCTCAAGGGGCTGTCCCCTTCTTGGAATTGAAAGGTAATATTTACCCTGCTCTAGTTAGGGAGTATTACGCAAATTTTAGATATAAAGATGGAAAATATTGTTCGATGGTAGCTGGAAATTTGTTTGAGATTAACGAAGAAATCTTTATGAATGTGGGTGGTTTAGCCTTTTCTGGTGCTAGTTTAAGTGATTGTGGTTGGGCAAACGACAACCTATTTGATGTTGTTGAAATGTATAAGTCGTGTTTGCGTAGACCTCAACTCTATGTCCAAGGCGAATTAACAAAAGTTGGGTCAATGTCCATAGAGAACAGACTCCTACACTACTTGATTGCCTATATAATGATTCAAAGAAACACAAATCATGCACAACCTACCGTGAATGATTTGAGGTTTATGTTTGTTGTGAAGGAGAACGTCATGATAAACTGGCCTGATGAAATTCTGAAGGTCATGTATAGCGTCTCAGTCTCTCAATCAAGACTACTTCCATATAATATCTTCATATCCCGAGTAATTGACTATCTACACATTGATATTTCGGATACTATAGTGATGGACTGCTCAGACAAGGATCACTTTATTGGTGAGAGCTTAATTCACAAGATGGGCATCTCAAGTATGGCAACACTTGGCAATATCAAGAGGCCTTCAACAATGCCAACCTTGATCCTTCCGGTGAAGATGATCAAGACATGAATCAAGAGCCATTTGCTGCAACTCAAGGAGAGTATTCAGGACACACATCACAAGAACCTACGTTTGGACAAGCTTATATAGATTTTATGGAACAACGTCTCAATAATAGGATGGACCTTCACTTTTAGTCTCTTAAGGATTCATATCATACGGATTTGGAAAATTTTGAGGAACGTCAGAGTGCATACATTGACAACCATTAACAATCCTTGCGGAACTATATTCAGTCTACTAATGAGTCTCAAAATAGAAGAATGATTGCTGAGTTCAATAAGCTGAGTGTCTTCATCAAGGGTGGTTGTAGTTCGTCGACTTCTGACATCCAGAATCCTCCATCTCATCCTTAGATAGGAAAACCTTAGAGCCTTAGTTTAGTCTTCCTAGCTAATGGACCTTGTGGATCCTGTTTCCTCTTGAGATCTTATGTTTTGTATTGCATTGCTGTTTTTAATTTGGATTGTAACAACTCTATATCCACAGCTGAACTTCTGTTTTACATTTTGTGGTAAAATGTTTTCAAATTATGTCGTTAATACATGCTTGTTAATTATGTTGCATATAGCACTTTACTTTGTTTGAAATGAATCTTGATCATGATTGGTATATGCAATTATCTTGAATGATTGTGCCTTTTTCAAACTGCTTATATATATCAAATGCGTAATCATCCCATGCTTGATTAGCTTATGCATAACCCTTCATGTCATTCAAACTGTTCTGTGGCTATCTACTATCAATTTAATCGATTAACGGTTTCACTTAATCGATTAAATGATGTAAAAACTGTGAATTTGTTCATGCTTCTTAACAACTAGTTAATTAGTTACATACCCAAGGTTAATTGATTAATTACAGTTTGTCTAAACCATAATAACTCTCCTAACTTTTGACTAGAATTGAATACGTTTATCTTTTTGATAATGTCAAAAGAGGAAGAAAGGTTGCTTGCTGTGTTACATACATTTTGCAGGTTGTATAATGCTTTTTGCAGGTTGTTCTACCAAGCTTCCGTACATAACTTTTCTTACCTACAAGGAAGCAATGCGGTAACTTTGTTCTCAGAAAAACAACCTTAGTCAACCATTCTACAAAATCATCATCAAGCTTACTGTTTTTGTATAATTTTGTATCCATTCTTATCTTGCTCACACGCTCATGATTAGATTTTGTTAGAGAGAAATCATTTGTATACTGATATTGATTAACTCATTTAAATCTTGATGGCTTAAGTGGTTAGTAAAAGGGTTAATCGTTGCGTCTTTATCTTGTCATATTTTAAGCATTATTGTGCTTAGTATACCTTGTTGTTTAACGTGGTTTTGTGTAGTCTGGATTTGTCTCTTGGTGTGAGATCACCACAGAGATTGAGGTTCTTCACCAAGGCTAGGAGGTCTAGATTTGAGGATAATAATCTTCGTTGGGGCTAGTTCGCGAGAAAGGTTTTCTCAAGAGGCGAAGGG
>NC_032025.1:10162787-10186608 GCF_001865875.1 Lupinus angustifolius | reverse complement strand
GCCTGTCTGATCATTCTGTTCTGTGCAATAGTTAATCGATTAAACCCTGCTGTTAATCGATTAATTGGACTGTTTTCCAGCAGTTGGGTTTTGGTTCAAGAAGCGGTGATTGTTAACCGCTACACCTATTCAACCCCCCTTCTAGGTGTTCCTAGACCACTGATACCTAACAAGTGGTATCTGAATGGAATTAAAATGGGTTCCACCAACCCCTTTAGCGGTGATGGTGCATCCATTAACCGCCCTCCCGTATTCAGTAGCGAGGGTTACGACTACTAGAAAGTCCGAATGAAAATATTCATTGAGGCTATTGATTCGGATATTTGGGAATTCGTAATCAGTGGCCCCTTTGCCCCACTTCACTTAGTGGATGGTGAATCGAAAGAAAAGCCAAAAAGCTTATGGGCCGATGAGGAGCGCAAGAAGGTCCAGTTCAACCTTCGCGCCAAGAACATCATTACATCGGCCCTATCCTATGATGAATTCTTTCGGGTGTCCCAATGTCAAAGTGCCAAGGAAATGTAGGACACTTTACAAGTGACTCACGAAGGCACTAGCAAAGTCAAGCGCATCCGGCTAAATGCGCTAACTCATGAATCAATCAGCAATATGCAAAAATGATTCACTCACATTATTAACCATCTTATCACTTTAGATAAGGTGTTCACCAAAGGAGAGCTCACTAATAAAGTCTTACGATGTCTTGACATGAGATGGCAACCTAAAGTAACAGCAATCATGGAGTCCAAGGATCTAGACTCCATGCCTTTGACAACACTCTTTGGAAAGCTTCAGGAGCATGAGATGGAGCTTGAGCGTTTGACAATGCATGAGGAGTCTGATCGCAAAAGGAAGGGAATCTCTCTCAAAGCTTTAACATCACAACCCATTGAAGAGATAGATAATGAAGACTCCGATTCAGACATTGACGAGGAAATGCTAAACCTCCTAATACGAAAATTTGGAAATTTCTTGAGGAAGAAAGGGGGACTTAGACGATTCCAAAAGAAAGAAGCGCGTGAATCAACAAAGAAAGGCAAGACAAAAGAGCGCTTCACTTGCCATGAATGTGGTAAGTCATGACACATGAAGTATCAATGCCCCACTTACCTGAAAAGAGTTGATTCAGAGAAGAGCAATCCCCGAGACTTCAAGTTAAAGAAAGCATACATCGTCTGAGATGTACTGGAGGAAGAAACAACATTAAGCACCTCGAATGAAGAGGAGACCGTGAAGCTATTCTTAATGACTATAACAGATGAGGCTTGCGGATCAGGTAGCAAGGATACTTCAGATGAGGTATGTCTTCGAATACACAGACAAAATTGGTATCTTGATAGCGGCTGTTCGAGACATATGACTGAGGACAAGTCAAAAATTCCTAGACTTGTCGTTGAAAGAAAAGGGATTCATCACTTATGGAGACAACAACAAAGGAAAAATCTTGGGCACCGGGAAGATTGGTAACTCAACCCACACAATAATCGAGAACGTTCTCTACATAGAAGGTTTGGAATACAATTTATTGAGTATAAGCCAATTATGCGACAAAGGTAATATTGTGTCTTTTGATTCTGACTATTGTATCATTTGTGATGAATTATATAATAACGTTAAGTTTTTCGGGCGTCGGGTAAATAATATCTATATGGTTAATCTAGAGGATGTCACTTCCCTTTTCTCAAAATGTCTTATTTCAAAGGAAGATGACATTTGGCTTTAGCATAGACGCGTTGCTCACATAGATGTGAAGCATTTAGAAAAATTATCGAAAAATAATTTAGTAATCGGTCTTCCAAAACTCGATTTTAAAACTCAAGATTCCTGTGATATGTGTCAGAAATGTAAACAAGTGAGGAACTCTTTTAATAAAAAGAATATGATATCCACTACTAGACCATTGGATCTTCTCCATATGGATTAGATTTTGATAGAGAGAAATCATTTGTATACTGCTATTGATTAACTCATTTAAATCTTGATGGCTTAAGTGGTTAGTAAAAGGGTTAATCTTTGAGTCTTTATCTTGTCATATTTTAAGCATTATTGTGCTTAGTATACCTTGTTGTTTAACGTGTTTTTGTGTAGTCTGGATTTGTCTCTTGGTGTGAGATCACCACAGAGATTGAGGTTCTTCAACAAAGCTAGGAGGTCTTGATTTGAGGATAAGAATCTTGGCTGGGGCTAGTTCGTGAGAAAGTTTTTCTCAAGAGGCGAAGGGTAGAGTCAAACCAAGGATTTAGAGATCCTAGATTTCAAGAAGGGAGCGTCCTATGTGCTTGTAATTGAATTGGTATTCGTATCCATTTTTCAATATTGTGAAGACAGAAAATCTCTCTGATCCAGAAGGGGTGGCCTGGATGTAGTTTGCAGTGGACTGCAAACGAACCAGGATAAAAATCATTTTTGCACTGTTCTTTCTCTCTTTATCTTCTTTATGTTTCTTGCCATTATAAATTGAATCTGTAATTGAAAATTTGGATATTTGTTTACTGCCATATACTTAATAATTATGCATATAAATATGTGTACTATATCTGTTCAATTTTGTTTTAATTACCGTGCAATTTGTCTGTCTGATCATTCTGTTTGGTGCAATAATTAATCGATTAAACCTTGATGTTAATCGATTAACTGGACAGTTTTCTAGTAGTTGGGTTTTGGTTCAGGAAGTTGTGATTGTTAACCGCTACACCTATTCAATCCCCCGCCCCTTCTAGGTGTTCCTAGACCACTAATACCTAACAATTTTTAGTTATAAGTTGCATCCCAATTCATGTAACATGATAAAAACAAAAAATCACTTTATGCACATCATGCAACAATAAGAAATAATATTTCTACATGCATTTCATGATCCCATTTCAAAGGACACTCATATCTTTGAGTTGGTTTTAATAATGATATTGTTAGACTCGACTGAGAGAAATCAATATAGAAACTGAACATATTCAAAAAGATAGAGAACTCTCAGTTTGTGGTTGAGTTCATACTTGATAGTGCATTGTCCTCAACCCCGGCTAAATTGGAGACAAATTTGAAAAAAAATTCTTCTCACTTGAGGACCCCAGTCAAGGTTAAACCATTAATGCATTCACTCAGAAAGATTTACTTTCAAATGCATATCTTTTTAACAAGTATATATTAATACATTGATCATGCAAATTTCATCATCTCATACCTCACCTTACCTTCCCACACTACACTCTACCAATCATATTTACAAAAAAACACATAACCAAATAAAATTAATCTATGCATTACTATGAGATATTTGATTCAAAAATAAAATGGAGTATGATGCAAATGTAAGAAAAAAAAAGATGTACATTTTCAGGAAGGTTTTTTCGATGACACAAGACATTTTTTTTTGTAATTGCTAAACACCATGGAGATATCCCTAGTCACCCCATTTGAGCCAGACATATAAAAGGAGATAATTTTTTAATAATCCCAATATTTCAATAGCCCGAGAGGGTAGTTTTTCAATCATTTTCCTTGACATTCAACTATTAAAAGGAAAAAATTATTTTTTCACAATACATGTCGTCGAAGGATATGAAGATACAAAGAGTATTCCTCTACTAAAAGTGCAAAAAAAAAGAGAAAAACAAAAGCCCGTTGAGAATCTTCAATTAATATCTAAGGCAAAATTTAGGGCAAACTAAAGTGCAAAATGAATAACCACAAAAGGAACCATTCATAAAAAAAATTATCGCCTTAATCTTAGGTCATCCTTATCAAAACCTAAAAAATTCTCTTAGTAGTTGAATGTCATGCTAGAAAACTAGTGAAAATATGACAAATAAGAAAGGTGAAAGGTGGGTATGAGAAAGACATGTTTTGAGCCTTATATCCGTTTCTTGAAAACCATTAGCCAAACCACGGTATTAGCTTAAAAAGACCTTGTCGATGACTTATTTGCATAAGATGCACATCATAAAGAAAAATGTTGAATCTACTAAACTCATAAAATTTTGATAACAATATTTCATCTTTAATGCATAAGTTAAAATTTATTTTCTCACTATTATCATAACTTCACCATCACTCATAAGCCAAACATCAATTCAATTCTATCATAACCACATCATCTACATTAGCCAAACCTAAATTGAATTTTATCATCATCATCATCACCATATCTACCCAAGTCAAACCCAAATTAAATTTTATCATCACTACCACATCACCACTTATAGCCCAAACACTTACCAAAGTTTGCATTGTATATAACCAAGCATTCAAAATATGCATCCCTACATTATTCTTCTAATGAGCACAAACAAACAAACAAAACAGTGCATTGCATATAACCAAGCATTCAAACATGCATCCATACACTATTCTTCCAATAAGCGCAAACAAATCATTGCATTGCATATAACCAAACATTCAAACATGCATCTCTACATCATTCCTCAAATAAACATAAATAAACAAACCAAAAATTGTATATCATACATCTCAACATACATTTCTATACAATATTTGCATTAACAATCAGTGTGGAACATTATATTCCTCAAGTGAATTTTCTAGCTTCACAAAAAAAAACCTCCTTATGACAACACAGGTGCATCAGCAAGTCCCTGATTCTTTATGGCAGCATGAATACCTCAACAAATCCCTGATTTCTTATGGCAGCATGGGTGCCTCAGCAAATCCCTGATTCTTTATGGCAGCACGGGTGCCTCAACAAATGCCTGATTCTTTATGTTAGCATGGGTGCCTAAAAAATTCCCCGATTCTTTATGGCAGCACAGATGCCTCAAAAAATCCATGATTCTTTATGGCAGCACGCATGCTCAGAAAATCCTTGATTCTTTATGACAGCACGAGTGCCTCAGCAAATCCCTGATCCTTTATGGCAGCATGAGTGCCTTAACAAATCCTTGATCCTTTATGGCAACATGGGTGCCTCCCCAAATCCTTGATTTTTTATGGCAGCACAGGTGCCTTAGAAAATCTCTGATTCCTTATGGCAGCATGGGTGCCTCAACATATCCTTGATTCTTTATGGTAGAACGGGTGCCTCAACAAATCCCTGATTTTTTATGGCAGAATGGGTGCCTCAACAAATCCCTGATTCTTTATGGCAGCACGGGTACCTCAGCAAATCCCTGATTGTTTATGGCAGCATAGGTGCCTCGGCAAATCCCTGATTCTTTATGGCAGCACGGGTGCCTCAGCAAATCCCTGATTCTTTATGGCAACATAGGTACCTCGGCAAATCCATGATTCTTAATGGCAGCACGGGTGCCTTAGCAAGTCCTTGATTCATTATGGTAGCACAGGTGCCTCAACAAATCCTTGATTCTTTATGGAAGTACGAGTTCCTCGTCAAATCCGTGATTCTTTATGGCAACATGAGTGCCTCCGCAAATCCCTAATTCTTTATGGCAACACGGATGCCTCAGTAAATCCCAAATTTATTATGGCAGCATTGGTGACTCAGCAAATCCCTGGTTCTTTATGGCAGCATGGGTGCGTCAGCAAATCTCTGATTCTTCATGGCAGCACGAGTTCCTCAACAAATCTCTAGTTCATCAAGGTAAGTGAAGGAATTGCCTCCACAAATCGTTGATTCATTATGACAAGCGAGGGTGCCTCAACAAATCCTCGATTCTTTATGGCAGCATGGGTGCCTCAGGAAATCCCTGATTCTTTATGACAACATGGGTGCCTCAGCAAATCCATGATCCTTTATGGAAACATGGGTGCCTCAAAAAATCCATGATTCTTTATGGCAGCACAGGTGCCTCAGCAAATCCTTGATTTCTTATAGCAGCACAGGTGCCACAACAAATTCCTGATTCATTATGGCAGCATGGGTGCCTTAGCAAATCCATGATTCTTTATGGTAGCATGAGTGCCTCAACAAATCCCTGATTCTTTATGGCAGCACACGTGCCTCATAAAATCCCTGATTCTTTTCGACAGCGCGAGTGTCTCAACAAATCCCTGGTTCATCACAACAAGCGCGGGAACTGCCTCAACAAATCTCTGGTTCATCAAGGCAAGCGCGGGAACTGCCTCAACAAATCCCTGGATTATCACAGCAAGTGCGGGAACTGCCTCAACAAATCCATGGTTCATCATGACAAATGCGGGAACTGCCTCAACAAATCGCTGGGTCATCATGGCAAACACGAGAACTGCCTCGACAAATCTCTGGTCCACTAGTAGAGCATCGATCTACTTCATCAAAATTCGGTACTCTCTCAAGGGCTTTCTCTGAGCCTTGACAAATTAGCGTTCATTTCTTTACTGGTTACTTACTATGATACCTCTCAAACTTCATTTTATTTGCTATCAAGTAAGCAACAAGTAAATAGGGGCAACTGTGAACACCCATTTTTGTACAGCCCAGAAAAAACCTAAAACTTTTTTAAATAAAAAATAATAGAATTCCAAAAATAGTTTTCTAAAAGTAATAAAACTAAACCAATTGTTAAGGTTCTTAAATAACTAGAATAACAAAGCCAAAATAAAAAGTCAAACGAGTTATAATAAGGTTCCTAAATCTAAATGATTAAGTTAACCAAAATTCAAATAAAAATAACTGAATACTCAAAAAAAGATTGTTCAAAATTATTTCAAAAAATATAATAATAATTAATAAAGGATGAATGAATTAAAGATTTGATTTCCTCAATATTTGATTATAAAAAAAGTTAAAAATTTGAAATCATGTAAACTTGATCAAATCACATTAATTTGTTTAGGTTGCATGAATCACCTTAACAAGAGTTAAAGATTCGATAAAAAAAATCAAATATTGAATTATAAAAATACAAATCGTATTGAATTGATTGGGTTGCATTTTTATAATTACAATGTGAATAAGGTAAGAATTTCCTTTTTTATATGAATTTGATTTGTAATAAGGTTAGTGATCCTTCAAATATTCCACAACAAAAACATATCCAAAAACAATAATTTCGAGACTGGGTATTTAATATCTCGTGTGATATTTATAAGATTTAGGATCATCAATTTTACATTATGCAATAATCTTAAGTTGATGCAATCACTAAAAATGGGATTTCGACTAATTATTTTTTACCCGCTAAGGGTATTATAATAATTATTATAAATCACTAAAATGTATATTTTTCACTGTCATAGAACTCAAATAACACTCAATTGAGATTTTTAATTTTTAAATTCGAATTCTTTGTATCAATAATTATTTATTACTATTTCTATTTTAAGCATGCGTTGAAATTCATTACAAAATAAAATCCACACACACTCCTTATTTCCTAAAATAAAACAAGGTAAAACTACACCAAAATAAATGAGATTATATGCAATAATAGAAGAGGACTCCTCTCCTATTTCAAATTAGGAAAAAATATTTCATCATTGTTTTCAAGATACATGTGTTCCACTATAAATAGTGCACCTTACCTAGTGAAAAAAGGAGGGGATTCCACACAAAAAAGCACTAAAAGGCCAAAAATTCTATATAAAAATTACGGACAAGAATTACACATAAAAATCCCTCAAAAAAGAGATATGCATACTAGTCTACATATTCGTTGACCAGCCACTCATAGCCAACCAAATCTTGAAACATCATGCGATTGTAGTACACTACGTCGCTCCAGATTACTACTTTCACATGAACATAAGATTATCAACATCTAAGTGCACCCTTCCTCACCCAACGCATGTCGATCTACCACGTGGTCATATTCTCCACACTTTGCAGTGTTGGCCAATCTGGTCCGACACGTCATCGAGTCTAGTAAGTCATTTGTCTTTCGTTCATATTGTATCCATGCTCCTTTGCAAGCTTCAACAAGTAAGTACCCTCATTTTTCTACAATATATGTATGATAATTGTAACAACTTTTATTGCTATCATTGAAGAAAATAATTTTGCTAATAATTTGTATAATCATATTGTTCAAAAATTAATCATAACATTGTTATATGATAAATTTTATTTTTTATAATAGAAAGTCACGGAGATATCTATTACATAACAATTACTTAATAAGATCAGTTATTTCAAATCAAATAAATATCACCATAAATTAAAGTAACAACCAAATTTTTATTAGCACGATCATTAATACAACTAATAATTAATTAAAATACTTTCCATAAATACACAAAAATAAACATTTTCATTAATAAAATTTGTCAACCACATAAAGGATAGAGGGACGGTCGCCTTGAGGCCTTCTTTCTTCTAAACTCATCATTCGGACGGTCGCGCTACACTGCTCCTGTCCTTAATTAAAATAGCCAACCAATAAACGTTTTTCTACCAAAGAACTACGTAGTCTTGATTCCCTATCTAAAAGAGGGATACATAGAACCAAGGTTCATATTGTGAGGCACAATAATAAAAATAAATAAATTTCTTCCTTTTTAATAATTAATTAAATAACCAAATAAATTTAAAAATATAATAAAGTCATATAATTTAAATGAAGGGTACCGCTTAAGGCGGGCGAGTAGGGTGCTAATATATTCCCTACCTTGTAACCGACTCCCGAACCTAGATATCAAAATTCCAAAAGCCCAAGGTAATTGGGCTTAAAAGATTTTTCTACATTTTTAACTATAAAATGTAGTCGCGACTCTAATAAAGCCGTGCAGCCAAAAATCGGTGCGCGACACAATTTTCGGCTGCACGACTATACCATATTGGAAAACATTGTGTAAAGATGAATGTAAATTTTGTATTATTGATTGATTGAAGAAGTTACAATAGTCAGCTGAATTTATACAATGAGAAACAAGTCATAAAAACCTTACTTGATAAGCAAGAAAGCCAACTAACTATAACAACCAAGTGACTCAATAGAGCACGTGTGATTAAGAGCTCTACTTCACTATTTCAGACTAAATAACAATGTAATGATAATGAGATATGCTGCTACATAATGCATAAAAGAGATGAGCCAAGTAAATAAATGTTGTGCATCAAAACTGTCATGTTGCATCAAGAAGACATAGTTACAATACAAAGGTCTCGGTCATGGATATTATTCCATGAGCCAGTTTTAGTTGAGCACCATAAGCTATCTGTAAAACCAAAACATATATGCATATTTCATTAATTTCCCTATTAGCCAATTTATCTAACCCATTTGTCTATTATGATGTTCTTTAACTTAATATAACATATAAATGTTTCTTTGTTTTCTCTTTTTAATTTTATAAAACTTTTTACCTTTATTTATATTTATCAGTATCCACAAGCAACTCCATAGCATGTTTTAAAACGAGTAGTACATAAGAATTTGTCAGGTAGCATGTTTTAAAATGAGTAGGACATAAGAATTTGTTAGGTAGGTGTAAACGACTATACTTGCACCCATTTTGATTTGTGAGTATTTCACGAGCACCAATTAAACAGCTTAGACAATACATTTTGCCATTACTAGTTGTGGTGGAGGACAGTAGTGGTCATAGTGATGGTGATCAAAGTTGTGAAGGCAGTTCTGGCAGGGTGGACATCTGCTGTTCCAAAATAGTGTATCACTTGATGTGTCACTACTTGTGATTGGTCAGAAAAATAATTGATTATTAAAATTTAAATTTAAATATATTTTTTCAACCAATCATAAATAATGGCACATAGAATGACACTCTTTATAGGACAGTAGATGTGCTCCTATTCCAGCAGTAGTGGTAGTTTAATATTTGAACCTTAACCACTAGTATTCAAATGATATTATCTTATACGCATAACTCATACTCTCGTCTCTTAAGTTATTTTTAGATTGGTTTCTGGCCCCTTAAGTTTTTTTCTTCTTCAAATAAGTCACTTAAGTTCTAAACATTTAACAAAGAAATCCTTTAAATTAATGACGTCATAATAATGTTAAAAAAGTGTACACATGGCACACAGAAGTTAAAAAGTACATCTAACTAAATACTAGCCTAAAAATTAGTTAAGAGAGTTCAATAGAATTTTGCCTATCTTATAAGAGGCAATATCTTATATAATGTTACACCAAATTCCAAACACTAAATCTAATGGGGAATTATCATTTCAATATGCTTATTCTATCATGCATTCCAATACAATCCTATTACACAACTTTAACAACACAGAGTTGATGCCCAAGGTGAAGAGAAACTGTTTGTGACAAACTGTTTTTCAACTGGAAGTTTCTCAGGATGTTTGTTAAATCACAATTGTTGTATAAAAAACATGATTCATGCCAAAAAAATTCTTCATGGATTTGAATCCCATTGAAATCGCAAAAGTTAGAATAGAAGATAGTGGCTATATTTTTGCAAAATGAATAGGAATCATCATAATTACAACTTGTTCACGAATAGAAATTTTTTATTTTTGGAAATTTGAAGAAAGAGAAGCAGGAGTGATATTTTTAATTTTAAGAGATAGAGAATGTAACCAGAGAATTATAATTTTATTCATATTATCCTAAAGCTCAGGAAAATGTTTATCAATTAGAAATACTTATTTAGTTAAATGAAAAAAATAAAAGATAATCTTGTGCTGCTAAATAAAGCAAAACATTAAGGTTGAGTTTGGTTGGGTAGAGTTAGAGAAGAGAGAAAAGAGGGAGAGAGAAGTAGAAGAGAAATGAGAAATTTCTCCCATTTGGTTGAGATGGGAGAAAGAAGGGAGAGAGGAAAAAGTGAGTGACCCACAAAATTTCTTTCTCTCTACTTATGAGGAGAAAGTGAGCGGAGAAATTGAGAAGAGAAAGATAGACTTTACCCGGACAATGATCCTATTATCCCAAATTGTATCCAAAATTCTATCACAAACCATATCAATTAAAAATATTAATTAAAATTATAACATTTATTTTTAATTAATAATAAAATAACATTTTACTGTCTTTTCTCTTTATTCAAGAGACATTTTTGTAGGGATGACAATATGGGCTTGGCCCGAGGGCCAGCCCGTTCGGATAGATATTTTTAGCAGGTCGGGCTGGGGGTTTAGCCCAAAAGCCCGTATTCAACCCGTTTTGGAAGCCCGTTTTTAGACGGGCCTTGGAGGGTCGGGTCGAGTTGGCCCGTCGGGCCAACATTAAAAAGGCTGATGCAGTGTTGCAAAGATCAAACGGAGAGTGTTGCAAAAGAATTGCATGAAATGAAATGATAAAGCCAATAAGAATAAAGAGAAGATATTTACTGTCATTCATTTTTTTCTTACTCTCCTAAGTTCAATGCCTATTTTAGTCATTATTGTCCTACTTTGTAAATGTAAAATCATTAATAGATGTTCATAATATTGAAAAGTATGCACATATACACCTTTATGTCTCTACTCTCTACTAAGATATCTAAAAGAAGTTGCTTTTATTTGTAAGTTTCATAAGCCGAAATAAATTTTAAATTCTATCAATTGCTGATTTGAGTAATAAGTTTACTACATATAGGATATAGAAGCAACCATAGTGAGTTGTCACGGAACAAAAACATGTCAAATAATTACAAGTGCTATTGGTGGTCAATGTTAAACTAGGATGGTATGTTATTGTGAGATTGCAAACTTTTGTTTGTGATTTTTTATTTTAAACGACATGTATGAGCCATGATGATTATTTATTGTTGTCTAAAAGTTTTAATGGGTATTTTGAAGAAGAAAAAACGGGCCAGCCGGCCTGCCAGCCCTGCCAAATATGGGTCGGGCTGGCATTTTGAGCCCTTTTAGCAATAAGGGTCGGGTCGGGCCAGCCCATATTCTAGCAGGCCAAAGGTGGATCAGGCCGGATCGGGCTGGCCTGTGTTGCCACCCCTACATTTTTGTAATTTGAACCACAACATCATCATTTTCTTCTCATTTTCTATCCAACCAAATTAAAGAGAAAGAGAAGAAAATATTTATTTCTACTCATTTTCTCTCATTCTTCTCTTATACCAAACATCACAAAAATTTACTATATTTCCCCTATTTCTCTTTCTTACCTTTTTCTTTCTGGTATATTTCTCTCTTCTTATTTTCTCTTGTCAACCAAACAAAGCCTAATAAGTATTTAAATTACAAAATGTTAAATAATTAGGTTATTAGACTTAGTCACAAATAATCCATCAAGCACCAAGCATCCCAACACCAAAAATCCTCACACCAAACACACTGCCTCAATGTAACACCATGAATTTTCTGTATATGTTTTATTAATTATTTATTTTATCAATGATTAATTTTATAAATTAATCGGTATTGATTTAGGTTAAACCATTGTTGAGTGTTAGTCTTGTTTTGTGATTTTCTATTTTATGGTAAATTTTCATAAGTTTCTGTAACGAAAGATTTTTGAGCTGCTGTCGGACCCAAATTCGCCCGAATTCGGCCCAATAATGTGTTTTTGAGTTCAGTAAGTTGGAATCGAATTCCGATTGCGCCATTTGATTTGAAATATTATTTCGAGTCCAGATAGACATCAAGTTCGTCCAAAACGCATTTTGAAATATTTTCCACTCCGAATTCCATGTTTCGAAGTTCTAACCGTAAACCAAAATCGGGAGATTTTTAATATCCGATCGAGTATTAGCCGACAATACTCGGGTATGGTTTAATCAAGAATGTTTAGTCGAAAATTTCACATCACTTTCATGTAAGAGGTTTGCTTGTTGAACAAGCAAAAATACATATCATCTTGCACAAAATCCCTAAAATCACTCACCTATCTCTTACACAAATTAATTTTTGAAAAACCATTGACGTTTTCCCCCCAAATCAGATTTCTCTCTTTAAGGAGCCAAACCCTAGCTTAGAAGAAATCCTTGACATTTCAAATTCTTTCTTCACTTTGCATTTTCTAAAGAACTCTCAAGGTAGTTCTCATGGTTCTTCATTTTGATTTCTTCATCTCTTAAGATCTAACCATTAAATGGTTATGAAATTTTAGTATAATGTTTATATGTATGTTATGAACATTTCCAACCGTTGAAATGTTCTAATAATCTTCCTAACTCTTTTTATGTTTAAAACTTCAAATAGATATTTTCTCGAACTTAGAAAGCTATTTTGAAACCATGAACTCGTTGTGTTCGTGGGGCTATTTTTAATGTTTAAAAAGTTTGTATGTTTGTTGGTATTTGAACATGAATAAAGTTGGTGGTTGTATATGAAAGGAACCTTTAAGGAGTTTTTCTAACCATGCAAAGTTTGGACTTTTCCACTTGTTTTTTGCTTGAAAAAACATAGCCTTGGACAAGTTTAGAATGGTATATTTTTATGTTAAACTTTGATTTTGTTTCAAAGGGGATGATTTTGTTATCAAAGGAACCTTTAAAGTTTTTAATGATAAGTTGAAGGATCAAAACTTCTCTTAGCATTAGGTCTAAATCATGGCTTATATGTGTTTAGGAAAAGTTTAGTTTCTAACTTTGAAATCCAAAATGTTGATGGATGAGTTTTGTGAAAAAGTATGTTTTAAAATATTAGGAGTAAAAGTTTGATTATTAAATATATTCTTTGACTTCCAAGTTCAAGTAATGATTTGGGATAAAAGATGACTTATAAAAGTGTTGACTTTATAAACTTAAAGTGTTATGAAGTAATGGATGGTTAATTTATTATAGGATGAACATTAATAAGGTAAGTTTACTTTAAATTGGTAAGTGTAACTTAAGAAATAGTGATTTAAATGTTGTTTTAAGTATGAGATCAACACTATCAAGAAGGTGTTGAAATGACCAAGAAAACCTATTATGCAAAATATGGAATCTACTTAAGATGACTTACTTTAAAGTGGTAAGATCAACTTGGGAGATATTGATTTAAAAAATGTGGACTTGGATTAAGAAACTTACCTTAAAATGATGAAGTATGACTTAAAAAGTCTCCAGGAAAATATAAATCTATGAGGTGATAAAAGTGTAAACTTTATTAAAAACTTACCTTGGAAACACGTTTGAAATCGGGAACAAGACTTTCGAGGATAAAGGATGGTTAAAAAATATGAATCTTAGACCAGATGGATGAAAGTCGTTGAGTTCATAAATGGATTGAAGTGTTAAACAATGTTTTTACTTTAGGGTTATCATGTAAAATTGATTCGCAAATCACTAAATTGTTTTTGTGTGTTTAGTTTTGAAGCTTTCAAAGTTGGGCGATCAACCCACTCTCTCGTGAAGGAAATCAAGCACACGACAACCAATATGAGGGAGAATACATCGTGACATAGTGATATCTGAATATGACACCCAGATCTCCTAAACTATCTCAAAAGTTTGAAGTTATATTTGTGTATTAAGAAAACCCGTACTTAATCAAATATTTGCGTGCATGGATTTTGTACGGATACTTTCTTAAGTTGTATGTTTAGAATAGCTTGAAATATCAAGTATTGTGGTAGTTATCCATGAAGGAACACCACTCGAGAAACTAAAACACATAGGGATAAAAAACAACGGAAAGTTTCGATCCAGTAGTCCAAAAGGGCAAGGAAAATGGTCATGGTAACTGGACCACCTCACCCGGGCGAGCCAGCCTCGCCTGGGCGAGGGAGAAGCAAAAGTTGAGGCCCCAATTTGGCGCCTGAGCAAGCAACCCCTCATCTGGGCGAGGGCCAGACACCGTGTTGGGCATGTTCTGGGTATTTTTGGTGCCCGAGCGAATGTACCTCGCCCGGACGAGGACCATACATGTATTCTGACATATTGTTGATGGATTTGTTCCTTGAACGACATTCCCTTGCTTGCGCGAGAATCAGGAAGAAAATTGAATCTTTTTTGATGAGTTTGTTGCTTGAGCTACAGTCTCTCGCTTGAGTGAGAGACATACAATATTTTTTATTGTTTCTGATTATTTGATTGCTCATGCAATAGCCCTAGCTTGGGTGTGAAGTGTATTTACACTTGGGAAAGACTGTGACTCAGATGATTGAGTCTGGTGCCCAAAATCGATAAACTTGTACAAGTACCTTTATTCTTGCGCCTATTTAGGGCAAGGTTTCCGACTGTGATGTCGTGATTAGGGCAATGCCCAAAAAGGATTACATGATACCATGCAGCAAGGTCATCTGACCGTAAGAGGCTTGGCCATGTGATCGCCTAGGATATTTAGCGATGGTTCATAGTGGTAAGGATGTTATTCCTTTATTTCATGATGATGTAAGATCGGGTCCCACATGAAGCATTCCTTTGGGAGATGTCTTAGGTTGGGCCGATCATATAAAATATTGATTAAAAGATTTAATCGGCTAACCTCAGTTAGTGTGCCTACCCATTATGGATAATGAAGTAGTGGAGAGGAAATTTATGGGAGACGAACGAGCCCCAAGATGTTGAGAGGCGATGGTGGTGGTTCGTCAACAAAGTCTTGAGGGAGAGTCTAGGTGAGACGAGTCCCTTCTATTCCTGGATGAGGTATTCTATTGGATCAGACAGTTCTCATAGCGCAAACTAGACGATCTCTGACAAACCCTCTTTGCAACCAGGATCGATAAGAGGGATGCCCAAAAAGTGTTTGATACGACACCATCTTGAAATGGACAGTTCTTTGGAACAGATCGATCATATATCTTTGAGAGGAATAGTTTGGTGCGTTCAAATCGGCTTGTTATGGGACCTGCACTCTCGGTTATTTCTGAATAGTTTATTGGGAGGATATTGGTGTAAGGATGGATGAAACAAACATAACATTCATACATTGAGCTCGCATATAGTAATCCTCATGGTTTGAGTTATAACGTCATTCATCATTTGCATTTATGTATGTGATATATATATTGTGTATGTTATGCATGTTTGTCTGGATGTAATATTTTGTGTAATTCCATGCCGTCAATGAGCAATATTTATTAGATGTCTTACTCCTTCTTCTTTCTATTTTTCTTCCATTCGCGTTTTGTTCAGATGGATCGTTAGGCCAGGATTCAGAGTTACCGTTTTTTGATGTCCCAAGAGGGGGCATGGAGGATTGAGGGAAACAATTATACCTACGCATGCCCTTGTACCCTAGAGCTAGAGATGGTATGTGATGGATCTTCCATGCACTTTCCCTACCATCACGAGGAGCTGGAGGCTTCCTTTACCCTGGCACCTTGAAGGTTGGCACCTACTGTGTTGTCGACTCAGTCTGTGACCCCTTAGGGACCAGATGTTGCATGACCTTCTAGGAGGCGACGAACTTGAAATGACGCGATCAGTTCCCTAGTATGGAGGAGAGCCGCGCGGCGGACGATGCCAGACCTCTAGGTGGATGCAAGGGTGGTGACTCCCTTGCAGCATTCATCCTATGAGCCAGAGGAGGAGATGGCGGCGGAGGAAGAGGAGCCAGCAGCTGAAGAGGATGACTACGTGGAGTTGATCAACATCGAGGACTACATTGACATTGTCAACCTCTCCTCCGACTCGGAGATGGAGGAGAACCCCAAGTGAGTGTTTCAGCACACGTGTAGACGATGAGGCTAGCCGCTAGAAGCTATTTCCATTTCTATTTTGCTTTTTGATTAGGGTACCTATGTAGTGTATTTATTTTGTGAGTAGTTTTATTTGAGCGACGATTAGGATTTCGCCTTGTATTTTGTAACAACATTTTATGATATTCTAATAAAGTATGATTCAAAGTTATATTGAGTTTTTTTATTACCATTAGGTAATAGTTTTTTATTTTCCACATTGTATGTTACTTAGAGTCATGTTCCGAAAATGAAACGAATATAAGGAAATAAATTTTATATGGCTTCCTTATTCAAAAAGCAAAATTTACCCATTTTTTAGCAAGATTTTTTTGATTAATTTTCGAGGCGTTACACTCAACCTTACAGACCAAGTACAAAGCCAACATAACAGGCCAATCCTCCCCAACAGATCAAGCACAAGACCTCGACCACAACACTCACCAAGACAAACCACAACTGGCCAAGTTGGTGCATCAGAATAACAAACTTACCTCCCACAATTCTATTACTTGACCCTCAAGCAAACTTTCTTAACTCATCCAAAAGTTAGTTAAGTTAGTTATTTTGTTCCACTTTTAGATAGGTGAAGAATGTGAAGAGTCTATGGGTATAAAAGACCCTCATTGTATTCATTTAATCATTATGTTTTACAATTCACCTCAAAAGGTGATATTCATTCATCATTAATAAAAGAAGTGGTATTATTCATAGTTTTTAGCGTTCTTCTTTCTTGTGTGACAAGAAGCTTCCATAGCCTCTTTTTATGTTATGGTATTAGAGTTCTCTATAGGAGAGAGCTCTGCTACATTGAAAGAATGAAATGTCTTCACCAAACGACCACATAAGTATGATGAGTCAGTATATGGAACCAAATGATTCCACGGCCTCTCCCTTCTACATTCACCCCTCAGAAAATCCAGTCATAGCCTTAATAACACCCCTGCTCAATGGAAAGAACTACCACCAATGGTGCAGGGCAATGAGGATGAGTTTGATCTCAAAACAAAAACTGGGCTTTGTTGATGGAGCAGTCCAGATGCCATCAAAAGATGATCCTCTATACAAGGCTTGGGAAAGGGCCAAAAACATAGTTACTTCTTGGATAATAACGTCAGTGTCACCCTCAATCAGCCAAAGCACACTTTGGATTGAAAAAGCTGAAGATGTATGGCAAGAATTGAGAGAAAATTTCTCTCAAGGCAATCTTTTTAGAATAGCATATTTGCAAGACTCAATCACCAATCTCAGGCAATGTGAAATGAGTGTCTCAGACTACTTCACTGAAATCAAAACCCTCTAGGATGAATTTGACAATTTCATGCCATTTCCAAATTGTCCATGCAACATACAATGCATTTTCAACTCTTTAGGAAATCTCATGAAATATGCAGAAGAAGACAAAATAATTAGATTCCTAAAAGGACTTAATGAAAGTTACAACAACACAAGATCTTAGATTATCCTAAATGAACCTCTACCCAACATAAGCAAGTTCCTATGTTTAGTGACTCAACAAGAAGGACAACTACATGACCAACAACAATCTGAATCAAAGGCAATGGCACTAGGAAGCAACTGGAAAAGGGAGGACCTTCTGGAAAGACACCAACTTATGAAAGAAGTACCTCATATAACTCAAACAGAACATCATCCAATTCAGCAAACTATGGGAAAGGGAATCTCGCTCCCAACAAAAAATGGAAATGGAGTAGACCTTCTAACTCAATCAAGTTTTATACTCATTTCACAAGGAATGGTCACACTATAGAAACTTGCTACAAGATCCATAGGTTCCCTGCAAATTTTCCACTAAACAAATTTGAGCAAGCCAATTGTGTTTCCATAAACACTAAGGAGGACAAAGAACATAAACCAACTAGCAATGACATAATATTTGGTCTAAGCCAGGAAAAATTCAAAGGCCTTGTGAACCTGCTTCAACAATTTGGCACAGTTCCAACAAGAGAGACATTTAATGTTCTTTCTGTCAACATAATTGATCCAATCCTGCATTATGAATGGAGCAAAGGTATATCTAAACATATGCTTAAAAATACTTATTGGATTATGGAAAGTGGTGCCACTGACCACATATCTTCTTCCTTGTCATTATATTCATCCTTTAAGGATATTAGACCAATAACTGTAAAATTACCTAATGGTTCTCAAATTGTCACTCAAATCTCAGGCATTGTCCCCTTAAATCATAACCTGATTCTACAAGATGTTCTGTATTTACCTAGCTTCACATACAATTTGCTTTCTATACTAAGACTAACATCACAATCACCATATATATTAACTTTTGATGAATCTTTTTGTAAGATCTAGGAAAAGCACTCTTTGAGGATGATTGGTATAGCTAAAATGTCACATGGATTGTATGTCTTGAAGAGTAATATACAAAATGCTAGATATTTTACACACTTTCTTAATTCTGCCAAATGCCTTCTATACTATGGCATCTTAGATTAGGACATGCTTCTAAATCTTGTATGTACCATGTTAAGAACAATTTTCCTTATGTTTCTTATACTAAAAACCATATTTGTGATACTTGTCATCCTGCAAAACAAAGAAAATTAAGTTTCCTTGTAAGTGAAACACACTCACTCTCTAAATTTGACTTGCTACATGTGGACATTTGGGGGCCAATATTTGTTCATGGTGACAAATACTTTCTAACAATTGTGGATGACTATTTTAGATATACTGGGATTGTTTGCTTGAAAACTAAGGGAGATGTCTCTAAGACACTACAAGACTTTGTTATCATGATAGATACACAGTTTTCAATCAAGGTAAAGGCAATAAGGAGTGATAATGGAGGTGAATTCTCCATGCCTAATTTTTACTCCACCAAAGGCATAAAGCATCAAACCAGCTGCAGGTACACTCCTCAGCAAAACAATGTTGTAGAGAGAAAACACCAGCATTTGTTGAATGTAACTAGAGCCCTCCTCATTCAAAGTCAAGTTCCAAAGGTATATTGGCCCTATGTTATCAAGCATACAACCTATATTATCAAACTTCTACCTAAACCTATGATACAAGAACATGCACCCTATGAATCACTATATCAAAGAAAGCCATAAATAAATCACCTAAGAGTCTTTGGATCCCTCTGCTTCACCAGTACCTTAGCTCATAACAGAACCAAGCTTGATCCAAGAGCCAATAAATGCACCTTTCTAGGCTACAAGGAAGGAACCAAATGATATATAGTCTTAGACGTCAACTCTGGATCCCTAGATGTCAATAGAGATGTCATTTTTTATGATCATCTCTTCCCCTATAAAGATCACCAAAGCACAAAAAACCTAGACAACACCCATATGCCTACCAATTTAGATTCAGACTTCCTTCTATATGATAATTTTCTCCAAAACCAACACACTTAAGCTACACCTATCTCTCCATCAGCACATCTCTCTCCCAACATTAACCCCGTAACCAATCCACCTGAGCATAGGAAAAGCATCAGAATCTCCAACCCACCCACCTACCTAAAAGATTACCAGTGTGCCCTCCTCCAACATACCAAATCACCTTCCTCAATTAAGTACCCCATATCATCCTATCTATCATATGCCAATTTGTGTCCTTCCTATAGAACCCATGCCTTAAATATCTCAACTCATCCAAAAACTACATCTTATAAAGAAGCAACTCAACACCCTCACTAGAAAGCATCAATAAACTCAAAACTAGCAGCTCTTCAAGCCAATAACACTTGGCTCATCACTGATTTACCCCAAGACAAAACACCTATATGCTGCAAATGAGTGTTCAAAATCAAACACAAACCAGGTGGCACTATGGACAGATACAAGGCTCGCTTAGTAGCTAAAGTATTCAACCAAAAAGAGGGCATAAACTATCTAGAAACATTTTCTCCTATCATCAAAATAAGTACTGTAAAACTACTCATATCCTTTGCTTCTATTTACAATTGGAAACTTGTTCAATTAGATGTTAATAATACATTTCTACATGGTGATCTCATAGAGAATGTATACATGACCCCTCCCCTGGATTAACACACATTGCACCAAACAAGGTTTGCAAATTGCAAAAGTCCCTTTATGGACTTAAACAAGCAGGAAGGCAATGGTTTGCCAAACTTTCCACTTTCTTATTCAAAGTAGGTTACTCACAATCACCAAGTGATCACTCTCTATTCTTTAAACATTTTTTAAACAAAACTATGTCTATAATATTGGTATATGTGGATGATATTATATTGACTGATAATAATGCAACTGGACTATCTTCTATTCAGCAACTTCTTCACACAAATTTTAAAATAAAAGACTTAGGTGTTTTAAGATATTTTCTTGGTTTTGAAATTGCAAGAACTAACCAAGGCATTTCTGTCAACCAAAAAAGGTATGCCCTTGAGATTGTTTCTGATGCAGGTTTATTAGGATGCAAACCAACTCCCACATCCGTGATCAGTGGCACTCATCTCTTCCATGATTCAAGCACACTATACTCTGATGCCCCTGCCTATAGAAGAAAGATAGGTAGATTGATATATCTCACAAACACAAGGCCTAACATCTCATTTGTTGTTAATCAACTAGCTCAATTCATGCTACTCCTACTACAACACACTACACTGTTGCTCTCAGAGTCATCAAGTACATCAAGGGCACCCTGCTCTAGGCTTACTCTATCCTTTATCTTTTCTCCTACACATCAAAGCATACAGTGACAGTGATTGGGCCTCATGTCCTAACTCAAGAAAATCTATCTCAAGCTACTACATTTACATAGGCAACTCTCTCATCTCCTAGAAATCAAAAAAGTAGAAGACAATCTCTAGAAGCTCCTATGAAGCTGAGTATAGGGCAATGACATTGACAACTTGTGAAATCAAATGGATAACATACATCCTTGAAGACCTATACCTTCATCCCTCACATCCTGCTACATTATACTATGATAATCAATCTTCTCTACATATTGCTTCCAATCTAGTGTTCCATGAGAGAACCAAATATATCAAATTGGATTGCCACACTGTCAAGGAGCAATATAGTAGAGGACTGATCAAACTCCTCCATGTCCTATCCTCACTTCAACTTGCTGATGCATTGACAAAACCCCTAGGCCCTATGGAATACTCCAACATCCATCTCAAGCTAGGACTCATAAACATATGTGCCCCAACTTGTGGGGGATATTAGACTTAGCCACAAATAATCCACCAAGCATCAAGCAGCCCAACACCAAACATCCTCACACCAAACACACTGCCTCAACATTAGAGACCAAGCACAAAGCCAATATAGCAGGCCAATCCTCCCTAACGAATCAAGCACAAGACCTTGAGCACAACACTCACTAAGACAAACCACAATTGGCCAAGTTCTTGCATCAGAATAACCAACTTGGACCCCACAATTCTGTTACTTGACCCTCAAGCAAACTCTCTTAATTCATCCAAAAGTTAGTTAAGTTAATTATTTTGTTCCACTTTTAATTAGGTGAAGAATATAAAGAGTCTACGAGTTTAAAAGACCCTCATTGAATTCATTTAATCATTATGTTTTATAATTCACTTCAAAAGATGATATCCATTCATCGTTAATAAAAGAAGAGGTATTATTGATAGATGTTAGCCTTCTTTCTTGTGTGACAAGAAGCTTTCATAGCCTCTTTTTCTGGTAATGTCATATGATGACTTTCCATGCTTGAATGATGATTGATAAGATATAGATATTGTTTCAAAATTTAAGTTACAATATATTTTGTGGTGAAAAAAATTAAAATCATAATATTCATAATACTACTGATAATAAACAAATATTTGAATAGATCATGTTGAATGATCATGTGGTGCCGCTTGACATAATTCCCATAACATTATCTGTAATAATTATATAATAAATAAATTTTAAATTACATAGGTTAAATGATCAATTGATGCCAAGTGGCATTATTCTTGATGCCTGATCTGAATGATCTTTCAACTTTTTGTAATTCAGAGTTTTACCATTTTTATTTTTGTAAATATTACCAGAAGTCAATGAAATCATCTAATTAGGGATGACAAAAAATATTTATTCCATAAATATACGTAAAATATTCATAATGAGTATTCGAAAAATAGTTTATGAGTCGAGACATGTATTATGATACTTGTCCCACATATACCTACATATTTATAAATTTATTTTTAATTAATATTATATTATTATTTATAATTAAATATTTTGTTATTATTTTATAATGAATTTAGTGATTAAAGTATAATATAAATTTAATATGTAGATAAATTTTAAATCCACATAATGATTATATATATATTGATGTTTACAAAACATATAAATATATTTAAACCTAAAAATTATTGGATACTAGCATATACTCTTACATCCATCCCTATATCTAATTGTTCAATATTTTATGATTCAAATATTTACGCTTAGAGATAAGATAAAAAATTAAAATTAGAAGATATAAATCAGATAATATCAATAATTATGTAAAATAAATAGAAATGAGTAATGATACATAATTCTACTAATATCTATTAATAAAACACTTAAATTAATTAACATATGTCCATGGCAAGTGTAAAAATAATTCTTCTTTTTATTTTTTGTATTAAAAACACGTCAAATGAGATTGTTCTAAAAGAATATTGATGTCTTGTTGCATGACAACACAACACCTCTTGCATTACTAAATGAATTTCTTTATTTTTTTGGTAAAGAACTAATCTTTTTTGTGATGTGTGATTGTCTATTTTAACATGTGTCGCTCTTAAGAATCAAACACTTTACCTTTTGGTCATCTTATGGATCTAGATGAGTCTTATACCACTAGACCAATGCATTACTTGTACGAAACACCTTATTAGCAAAAAAGAAACGGACATATTCTCATACAAATCATTCTACACACACGAAAGTGACATGTGTCATAAAATGATATTTGTTTATTAATAACTAGCAGTGTACCCGTGCACTTGCACGGGTTGCTTCTTTGTTTATGCATAATGCAAATATAATATACATATATTTTATAATATCAATAAATCATGTATTGAACCATTATATTTTTTTCCATTCATATAGTTGCAATATTAACATTGATTTTTGAGTGTATATGTAGAATATTAACAATTATAAATGCGTTTGTATAAGCATTTATTTGTTGAAAGTGTGATTATAGAAAATATTTGATTCTAAAATAACTCAATAAATAAAATTCAAATTGTATTGGATTAATATCTCACTTCTATATTCTCTATATAAAATTATAAATATAAGGACTTATTTTTGCATCATATCTGTTGTGATTATGTTTATAAGTATCATATAAAGTCATAAGGATTTTTTAGCATATCTCTTAAATGTTTATGCTTTATTTTAGATTAATGTTCATTATGTATAAATATTTGAATATATTTTTAGCATTCAAATATTGTATAATTAAATGTTATT
>NC_032025.1:10161648-10162687 GCF_001865875.1 Lupinus angustifolius | reverse complement strand
ATTTTAAAAAGTTATGATTTTTAATCTTCTGAATCTATTAATGCTAATAATATCTTCTTTAGTAATTTCAAAATATGAAATAGTCTTAATAATTTTTTTTACTTGAAATAGTCTTGATGAAAGAAGAGTAATCATTTCCTTCAATAATTGTGTCATTAATGGTATGATCTTGCTTCCACAAGAATTGGTAATAGAATTATTATGATAATTATAGTCATTGCTATTAATGCTAATAATATCCTCATTGGTAACATGTTTTTGGTTGGTTAGATTTTTAATTTTGTGGGTCACCTTAAAATTAGGCATTAAAGTTGAAATCGAATTATTATCTTACTGTTGGCTAAGGAGGAAAATGGATTAACATCTCTCAATTTAATTTAATTAATATTGACATATTGTTTCTTAGAAATCTTCTTTCTAGTAAAGCAAATTTCTAAAAGTAAAGCAAATTGTGAACAACATAGGATAATACAATATTGTTTTTCTCTAACAATAACTAAAAGAGGGAGAGATAAATAAGTATGAAAATAAAAGGAGATTGTGGAAATTAAAAGTTAATATTTTAAAAGCTAGCAATTATCATTATCATTATTAGAATTTAATGTTTTGAAAACGTTAATTTTTCCCTATACAATTATTATGCACGTTAACTTTTTTAGGTAGCAATTGTTAATTTAACCACATTAAATTTTGGGAAGTTTAATATTTAAAGCATTTAATATTTTGAACATTTTATGTATTCAGATTATAATAATAATAAGCATTTAATATTTTGAACACATTGTGTATTCAGATTGTAATAATAATGTAAATCATTTTAAATTATTGATAGTTAACACGTTAATAATAGCCAAAATATTAAATGATTTATGCAAAATATTATTTAACCATGTTAACTTTTTGGAAGTTTAATATTTGAAGCATTTACACACGTTATGTATTCAGATTATAATAATAATATAAATTATTTTGAATTGTAGATATATAACTTTTTTATAGCCAAAATATTAAATGATTTATGCAAAATATTATTTAACCA
>NC_032025.1:10158836-10161548 GCF_001865875.1 Lupinus angustifolius | reverse complement strand
TTATGTATTAAGATTATAAAAATAATGTGTAATAATAATGTAAATCATTTTGAATTATTGATAGTATTCTTCTTCATATATAGTAATGCTAAAAATCGAGAAACAGAGAACAAAGACATTATATTGTGTTATTGACAATCCAAACAATACAAATTTCTAAGAAAACAATTAAATAAGGTAATAAGGTTTTTTCAAGAGCACAAATATTGAGCCAAAACAAGTGTATTAAACAATATATATTAAAAATCTTCGAATGGAGAAAATAAAATACAAAACTCATAAGTGAGTGGATAACTAATGATAAAGCAAAAAATGAAGGTATCAATAACTAACAATGATCTTTACCTTATTTTAGAGGATGATACACTCTAGGTGTTTCTGAAACATGCAAAACAAAAAAATAATAATGATTGTTTGAATAAAAAAGTGTATAAATAAGATAAGAGATGCATATAGAGAAAATTAATTTGCAGAAATGTTTTTGGGGAGAACCAAACTATAAATAAAGAGAGAAAATGATAACAATGAGATAAGATGAGGACATAAATATATTATTAACAAAAATAAATAGACAAATAAATATAATATTGTAAGTGAATATATAATGAAAGTGCAAAGTGTCAAGAATAGCACTAACATATCTTAGCCTATGTTTTGATGAAGACAAGGTTCTAACAAAGCTTGAAGATGGCTCAACAATCAACATGCATTGTGCTCATTTGGTCATATCTAGACTAGGAGATAAATTGAGTCTATAACCTAAGTAGTCTGGGATGTGTGCCGTAGTAAGTGAGTATAGGTTAGGTGAACCTAGATGCTAGTCTCTTAAGCCATCATAATTGAACTACCATATTCAAGAGATGCATCATCTAGTTAATCGTATGTTCATGCATATATCATACATGTTATCTATGCATATTAGGCATAATATAAATGATATAACATGTATACATATTGCATATAACATATGAGAAGTTTGCCTTGTGAAACATATGCATAAATGCCTTAGTTAATCGATTAACGTGGAAGGTTAATCGATTAACATAACCAAATTTATGTTGAATATGTGTTTTCTGTTTTAACTATTTTGGATGTCATTCTGTAAGTCCGTTAATCGATTAAATGGTAGTGTTAATCGATTAACGTGTCTGTTTTGTGTTATAACTGAAATCTGTTTTTGCTGTTGTAACTGCTTAACTGTTTAACTGTTTTTGCAACGGCTTAAACCACTTATTCTCCATGCTATAAATACAAGGCTTCACTTGGAACTCAGTAGCATTCATTCTATTTGTTTAGGACTGTATTAGAGAGCATTTTGCATTCGTATTTTTACTAGTATTTTGCTTGAGAGTTGCATGAGTGAGAAGAGAGATTATGTTGTTTTTCTGTAACATGCTTTATGTTTCTGCATAATTTGATATTCATTTGATATTACTCACATGATCATGCATTAGATTCTGATTGAAAGAAACCTGTTACATATTGTATTCTGATTAACTGTACAGTTTTTCCAGTATTTGGATTGTTGTTAAAAAGCGGTAGTTTGTAACCGCCACATCTATTCAACCCCATTCTAGGTGTTCCTAGACCACTGATACCTAACATAACTAAATATATATATATATATATATATATATATATATAATTTTGTAATTTATCTTTCCATAAATAATTACTAACAAAACATTAATCTAATTTTGTAAGGTCTCACTAGATCAATAAAATTGCTGGAAAAATATATCTACAAAATAATGAAATTAGTGAGAACATGTCTATAAAATAAGGAAATCAATGAAAATTATACAAAAAATCAATGATATAATAAGAAAAGATCCACAAAATAAACCAAAAAATCAATGAAAAATGTACTAAAGATCATATTTATAAAATAAATAAATAAATACACTCTAAAGATGATGATTGAAAGAGGAAAAAATATGATAATGAAGAGACATGACAAATATGAGAAATAAAATTGGAGAAAAAGAAGATTGTTGAGATAAAAGAATGTTGGAAGAGAAAGAGAGAGACATAGACCTAATAATAATTCAAATGCAATTTAAGTAGTCATAAAAAATGCAATAATTATTTATTAAATGCAATAATTGTTAAGGAAGAACAAATATAGTGTGGGAATGTACATATAATTACCATGGAACCATTAGGAGGGGGAAAATGAAGGATGAGATGACATGTGGCAATTGATGAGGTGGCGTGAAGGAGGAGATGCCATGTGGCAATTGATGAGGTAGTGGACGTTTATTTTGTTAAATAGTAAATAGATAGATTGGCTTACAAGCTGCATGTCACTTTCTTGTAGATATTTTTTGTATTACCAATAGTATCATCTTACCTTTGTGGTAAGGAACTAATCTTTTTTGGAATGTGTAGATGCTCCTCCAAACAAGTGTTGCTCACAGAAACCTAACCCTTGACATTTTGATCATTCTAAAAATTTTGAAGGATCTTACACTATTAGACCAACACCTTATTAATACTTTCTTGTAGGTATAATAATTAGAATGAGCATTTAGCATAAGGATATATCAATGCTCTTAACAAAAATAATAACTATAGTGATTTACATTAAATTGAATGCATTTTTTCTAAATATGTTATTTATCTTTCCATAATTATTACTTTCTTTCAATTATTTATGCAATTGAATAAATTATTAAATATGTAAACTTAAATAATTACTAAATATATATA
>NC_032025.1:10155327-10158736 GCF_001865875.1 Lupinus angustifolius | reverse complement strand
TTAGATCTATAATATATATATATATCAAACAATAAGTGTTTGATTCTTATAAGCTTACTTGTTGAGATGGAAAGTCACGTACCTAGGATGAGTTAGTTTCTTATCCTTTGGATAAAAGGATGACCTTAATTATACCAAATATTTTTTTGTGTACTTAATACAAAATATTTTTTTGGTGCTATGAAATACGAATAATATCACCTCACCTTTTTATGTAAGAAACTAATTTTTTCGGGGTGTGTGACTGTTTCTCCCAACAAGTGTCGCTCTCAGGAATCGAACCCTTGACCTTTTGATCATCCTGAAGATCTACTGGACTCTTAGATTACTAGACTAATGCATTGTTGGTATTCAAAACAAAGTATGATAATGAATGATAGATTTTAAGATCCAGTAAAAAATAAAAATGATCTTTATCTTTACCATTTTAGTTTGTGCTTGCAAATAAAAAGGGGACGTGGACATATCCACATATCATTAGATTGATTATTTATGATGTTTTACTATCATCTTAATCTATCTATCTATACATAATATCTTAGAATGATCACATGAGATAAAATAAAAAAATAAAATTATAAGATATAAATTAGATAATATCAATAATTATGTAAAATAAATAGAAACAAGTAATGGCACAACATTCTACTAATATATGTTAATAAAACACTCAAAATAATTAACATTAAGTTCATGGCAAGTGTAAAAATATTACTCCTTCCATTTTTATTTCCAGTTAAAAATAAAAATGATCTTTATCTTTACCATTTTAGTTTGTGCTTGCAAATAAAAAGGGGACGTGGACATATCCACATATCATTAGATTGATTATTTATGATGTTTTAGGGTTTAGGGTTTAGGGTTTAATATGATGTTTTACTATCATATTAATCTATCTATCTATACATAATATCTTAGATTGATCACATGAGATAAAATAAAAAAATAAAAGTATAAGATATAAATTAGATAATATCAATAATTATGTAAAATAAATAGAAACAAGTAATGGCACAACATTCTACTAATATATGTTAATAAAACACTCAAAATAATTAACATTAAGTTCATGGCAAGTGTAAAAATATTACTCCTTCCATTTTTATTTATTTTTTGTATTAAAAACAGGTCAAAATGAGATTTGTTCTAAAAACAATTTGATGGCTTGTTGCATGACAACACAACACCTCTTGTACTACTAAATGCATTTCTTTATCTTTTGAGAGGAATTAATCCTTTTCGGGATGTGCAACTGTCTTTCTCAATATGTGTCACTCACAGGAATCCAACACTTTACTTTTTTATCATCCTAGGGATCTAGAGAGGTCTTATACCACTAAACCAATGCATTGTTTGTACAAAATACCTTATTAACAAAAATAAAAGGATATATTTTCCTACAAATCATTCTACACACGAAAATGACATATATGATAAAATGATACTTTGTTTATTAATAATTGTCTTACAAGCGACATGTCACTTTCTTGTAGGTATTTTTTGTACTACCCCATACTTTTAGGTAAAGAACTATCCCTTTCAGGATGTGTGACTACTCCTCCGAACAAGTGTCACTCTCAAGAATCTAACCCTTAACCTTTTGGTCATTATAAAAATCTAAAATCACCTTACACTATTAGACTAACACTAGTACTTTCTATATGATAATTAAAATGAGCATTTAGCATAAGGATATACCATAGCTCTTAATAAAAAATAATAACTATAGTGATTTACATTAAATTGAATGCATTTTTTCTAAATATGTTATTGATCTTTCCATAATTATTACTCTCTTTCAATTATTATGCAATTGAACAAAATATTAAGTATGTAAACTTAAAAAATAATTACTAAAACTGTATTGAACTACCAAATGTAACAAATAAAAAGAAATAACAAATTTCTGTAAATAAAACAAATAAATAGGAAATAATATATATATATATATATATATATATATATAGAAAATACTATAGTGATTTACATTAAATTGAATGTATTTTTTCTAAATATGTTATTTATCTTTCCATAATTATTACTTTCTTTCTATTATTTATGCAATTGAATAAATTATTAAATATGTAAACTTAAAAATTAGTTACTAAAATTGTATTGAATTTCCAAAAGAAACAAATAAAAAGAAATAAAAATTTCTATAAATATAACAAATAAATAGGAAACGATATATAAATATAAAATAGTATAGTGATTTACATTAAATTGAACGTATTTTTTTTCTTCTAAATATGTTATTTATCTTTCCATAATTATTACTTTCTTTCAATTTTTATGCAATTGAATAAAATATTAAATATTTAAACTTAAATTTTTTTACTAACCAACACTTTACTTTTTTATCATCCTAGGGATCTAGAGAGGTCTTATACCACTAGACCAATGCATTGTTTGTACAAAATACCTTATTAACAAAAATAAAAGGATATATTTTCCTACAAATCATTCTACACACGAAAATGACATATATGATAAAATGATACTTTGTTTATTAATAATTGTCTTACAAGCGACATGTCACTTTCTTGTAGGTATTTTTTGTACTACCCCATACTTTTAGGTAAAGAACTATCCCTTTCAGGATGTGTGACTACTCCTCCGAACAAGTGTCGCTCTCAAGAATCTAACCCTTAATCTTTTGGTCATTATGAAAATCTAAAATGACCTTACACTCTTAGACTAACACTAGTACTTTCTATATGATAATTAAAATGAGCATTTAGCATAAAGATATACCATTGCTCTTAATAAAAAATAATAACTATAGTGATTTACATTAAATTGAATGCATTTTTTCTAAATATGTTATTGATCTTTCCATAATTATTACTCTCTTTCAATTATTATGCAATTGAACAAAATATTAAGTATGTAAACTTAAAAAATAATTACTAAAACTGTATTGAACTACCAAATGTAACAAATAAAAAGAAATAACAAATTTCTGTAAATAAAACAAAGAAATAGGAAATAATATATATATCTATATATATATATATATAAATAGAAAATACTATAGTGATTTACATTAAAGTGACTGTTTTTTTCTAAATATGTTATTTATCTTTCCATAATTGTTACTTTCTTTCAATTTTTATGCAATTGAATAAAATATTAAATATGTAACTTAATTTTTTTTTACTAAAACTGTATTGAACTACCAAATAAAACAAATAAAAAGAAATGACAAATTTCTATAAATAAAACAAATAAATAGGAAATAATATATCATATATACATATACTAACAAAACATTAATCTAATTTTGTAAAGTCTCATTAGATCTATAATATATATATATATCAAACAATAAGTGTTTGATTCTTATAAGCTTACTTGTTGAGATGGAGAGTCACGTATCTAGGATGAGTTAGTTTCTTATCCTTTAGAT
>NC_032025.1:10125998-10155227 GCF_001865875.1 Lupinus angustifolius | reverse complement strand
ATTTTTTTGTGTACTTAATACAAAATATTTTTTTGGTGCTATGAAATACGAATAATATCACCTCACCTTTTTATGTAAGAAACTAATTTTTTTCGGGGTGTGTGACTGTTTCTCCCAACAAGTGCCGCTCTCAGGAATCGAACTCTTGACCTTTTGATCATCCTGGAGATCTAATGGACTCTTAGATTACTAGACTAATGCATTGTTGGTATTCAAAACAAAGTATGATAATTAATGATAGATTTTAAGATCCAGTTAAAAATAAAAATGATTTTTATCTCTACCATTTTAGTTTGTGCTTGCAAATAAAAAGCGTACGTGGACATATCCACATATCATTAGATTGATTATTTTTAATATTTTACTATCATCTTAATCTATCTATCTATATATAATATCTTAGATTGATCACATGAGATAAAATAAAAAATTAAAATTATAAGATATAAATTAGATAATATCAATAATTATGTAAAATAAATAGAAACAAGTAATGGCACAACATTCTACTAATATATGTTAATAAAACACTCAAAATAATTAACATTAAGTTCATGGCAAGTGTAAAAATATTACTCCTTCCATTTTTATTTATTTTTTGTATTAAAAACAGGTCAAAATGAGATTTGTTCTAAAAACAATTTGATGGCTTGTTGCATGACAACACAACACCTCTTATAATACCAAATGCATTTCTTTATTTTTGGGATGAATTAATCTTTTTTGGGATGTGCAACTGTCTTTCTCAATATGTGTCACTCACAGGACTCGAACCTTTTACTTTTTTATCATCCTAGGGATCTGGAGAGGTGTTATACCACTAGACCAATGCATTGTTAGTACAAAATACCTTATTAACAAAAACAAAAGGATATATTTTCCTACAAATCATTCTACACACGAAAATGACATATATGATAAAATGATACTTTGTTTATTAATAATTGTCTTACAAGCGACATGTCACTTTCTTGTAGGTATTTTTTGTACTACCCCATACTTTTAGGTAAAGAACTATCCCTTTCAGGATGTGTGACTACTCCTCCGAACAAGTGTCGCTCTCAAGAATCTAACCCTTAACCTTTTGGTCATTATAAAAATCTAAAATGACCTTACACTATTAGACTAACACTAGTACTTTCTATATGATAATTAAAATGAGCATTTAGCATAAGAATATACCATTGCTCTTAATAAAAAATAATAACTATAGTAATTTACATTAAATTGAATGCATTTTTTCTAAATATGTTATTGATCTTTCCATAATTATTACTCTCTTTCAATTATTATGCAATTGAACAAAATATTAAGTATGTAAACTTAAAAAATAATTACTAAAACTGTATTGAACTACCAAATGTAACAAATAAAAAGAAATAACAAATTTCTGTAAATAAAACAAATAAATAGGAAATAATATATATATATATATATATATATATATATAGAAAATACTATAGTGATTTACATTAAATTGAATGTATTTTTTCTAAATATGTTATTTATCTTTCCATAATTATTACTTTCTTTCTATTATTTATGCAATTGAATAAATTATTAAATATGTAAACTTAAAAATTAGTTACTAAAATTGTATTGAATTTCCAAAAGAAACAAATAAAAAGAAATAAAAATTTCTATAAATATAACAAATAAATAGGAAACGATATATAAATATAAAATAGTATAGTGATTTACATTAAATTGAACGTATTTTTTTTCTTCTAAATATGTTATTTATCTTTCCATAATTATTACTTTCTTTCAATTTTTATGCAATTGAATAAAATATTAAATATTTAAACTTAAATTTTTTTACTAAAACTGTATTGAAATACCTAATGAAACAAATAAAAATAAATGACAAATTTCTACGAATAAAACAAATAAATAAGAAACGATATATGTATATAAACATATACTAACATTAATCTAGTCATGTAAGACATCATTAGATCAATATATATACATCAAAAGATAAGTGTTTAATTTTTATAAGCTTACATGTTGTGATGGACAGTCATATACTCAAAATAAATTAATTTCTTATCCATATAATGAAAGAATGATTTAATTTCTTATCCATATGATAAAGTGAGTGGATGATCATATTAATGACAAAATGTAACACCAGACTAGTTTAGTTTGTGCTTGCAAATAAAAAATGTACACGAGCATGTTCACATATCATTTTGGACAAATTCACATATCTACTCCATTTTAAAATTGGTCAACATGCCCATTTTGCAAGTATTAAGAAATAATTGAAAAAGTAAAAAGTTGACAAAACAAAATAAAAAAATTAAATAAAAATGAAGAAAGTTTTAAATAATTTTAATATTTTATATAAATTGAACATATCACATCATAATTTTTTGAAGTATTAAATCACATTTAGTAATAATTTTTTTCTTCTTAAATTAACACACTAGGCAGACACATTACTCAATATAAATACCCATAAACTTGGCAGACATGACAAAATAGGCAAATGAACTAAAACTTATATGTCATACCAACAAAAACATACAAACTACATAAATAAGCATGTGAACATTGTCTATTTTGCCATCAATCCCATCATTTGTCATCTTCAATACCCCTGATAACCACTATTTTAAATTCAGTTGAGAATTTTCCATTCTTAAATTTATTCTCCCGATTACTTTAAAGTATATTTTGGGCATTGCAATATAACAAGTCTTCATGCCATGCCACATTTATAAGATAAAAATAAAGAGAATAAAGTATCTCCAAGAAATAACTTTTTCTTATAAATAGGAAATAATATATATATATATATATATATATATATATAGAAAATACTATAGTGATTTACATTAAATTGAATGTATTTTTTCTAAATATGTTATTTATCTTTCCATAATTATTACTTTCTTTCTATTATTTATGCAATTGAATAAATTATTAAATATGTAAACTTAAAAATTAGTTACTAAAATTGTATTGAATTTCCAAAAGAAACAAATAAAAAGAAATAAAAATTTCTATAAATATAACAAATAAATAGGAAACGATATATAAATATAAAATAGTATAGTGATTTACATTAAATTGAACGTATTTTTTTTCTTCTAAATATGTTATTTATCTTTCCATAATTATTACTTTCTTTCAATTTTTATGCAATTGAATAAAATATTAAATATTTAAACTTAAATTTTTTTACTAAAACTGTATTGAAATACCTAATGAAACAAATAAAAATAAATGACAAATTTCTACGAATAAAACAAATAAATAAGAAACGATATATGTATATAAACATATACTAACATTAATCTAGTCATGTAAGACATCATTAGATCAATATATATACATCAAAAGATAAGTGTTTAATTTTTATAAGCTTACATGTTGTGATGGACAGTCATATACTCAAAATAAATTAATTTCTTATCCATATAATGAAAGAATGATTTAATTTCTTATCCATATGATAAAGTGAGTGGATGATCATATTAATGACAAAATGTAACACCAGACTAGTTTAGTTTGTGCTTGCAAATAAAAAATGTACACGAGCATGTTCACATATCATTTTGGACAAATTCACATATCTACTCCATTTTAAAATTGGTCAACATGCCCATTTTGCAAGTATTAAGAAATAATTGAAAAAGTAAAAAGTTGACAAAACAAAATAAAAAAATTAAATAAAAATGAAGAAAGTTTTAAATAATTTTAATATTTTATATAAATTGAACATATCACATCATAATTTTTTGAAGTATTAAATCACATTTAGTAATAATTTTTTTCTTCTTAAATTAACACACTAGGCAGACACATTACTCAATATAAATACCCATAAACTTGGCAGACATGACAAAATAGGCAAATGAACTAAAACTTATATGTCATACCAACAAAAACATACAAACTACATAAATAAGCATGTGAACATTGTCTATTTTGCCATCAATCCCATCATTTGTCATCTTCAATACCCCTGATAACCACTATTTTAAATTCAGTTGAGAATTTTCCATTCTTAAATTTATTCTCCCGATTACTTTAAAGTATATTTTGGGCATTGCAATATAACAAGTCTTCATGCCATGCCACATTTATAAGATAAAAATAAAGAGAATAAAGTATCTCCAAGAAATAACTTTTTCTTAAATTTACTTATTAGGTAGATTCAAGGAGACAAATTATCTCTTATTATGAAGAGATGCTTTATAACCAATTTGTCAAAACAATTTTCTTCTACTAATAAGAGAACTATGATCATATATCATTTTATATCTTGAAAACATAAAACACAATATTTTCCCTATTTTAAAATTTAGAACTACCCTTTCAATTTAAAAAGATTTCAGGTTGGTCATAACACAATAGACAACACCTTCATTAAGCATACTCACACTGACACATGAAGCCTGCTATGCAACACACCCAAGGCGCAGGCAAATAGCAGAACAATTGTGAACCAAAAAAAAGACCACAAGGCTTCAGGAACAACACCAACCAAAGATTACATACATGGAATCTCACTTTGAGATCAATAAAAAGACTCAGGCAGTACATTTGAGATCAATAAAATGATCCAGGCAGTACATTTGTGATCAATAAAATGACTCAGGCAGTACAATTCACTAACTGAAATTACTAAAACATAAAAGAACATTGGATGACAGACACAGTTTCAAACACACAAGGTCTTAGATTCACGCACAAAGTTGGACGCAAAACAAAGAGCACATGTATGCCCTTCAGATGAAGAACATTCCATTTTGCACATCAGCATGCAACTTGTAGCAATCTAGATCTTTTGAAATTGAGGTTGTCGAAGAGAGTGATGAAGAAGCCACCATGGGTGATGAGGATGCAGCAGAATATGGAGATTGCACCCCAATATTTGCTTCATGGTATAAACGTCCTCTATACGCAGCAAGGTCAGCATAGTACACAGGAGGAACTAAAGATACAGGTTTGGTGCACCTTGCAAAGGTGAAGCACATATTATATATGAGTTCCTGCAATCCATCAGAAGTAAAGTTGTGTTCATCCCACAAGACATGATAGTGAGTGGGTTTGCTTGTACCAAGGCTTCCATAATGGCTACACAGGTAAAAATCGAATTCAAAAGGGTGTATGATTTTTGTGTCTACAACTGTTCCAGGGAACACATTGCCACCAGATGTCCCCTCATTCCTACCTGCAGGGAACAATCGAGTCTGATGTCGCTTTTGTGCCACAATGAGAGTGATGGTTGGGAAGTAATTTGAGCGCTCAAATACTTTCTTCAAATCTAGTAGCTCTTCAGTAAGAACCATGTGGAATTGGCTCTCACTTACCCCATCACGAAAGATGACAATTTTTTCAGGCCTCACTTTGTTCAATCCATCATAGCATTGAACAAGCTCATAGCAAATTTCTCCGAAGTTCACAATTTTCTCTTTCCGATGCTCTTGAGCACAAACACGTGCTGCATAGCGATTTGCAGCAGGCCAGTTAACAGTGGCAACCACTGCAGCAATCGAAGGGCTATCAACATCCCGGGAACCAGGATGATTGACATCAGCCCCGATAAACATAACATGACCTTCACCTTCAAAGTGGGGGAGTCTACTATTAAGCTCTACATTACTGCCTCCAAGTTTTGCATTGATCTTCAGAGCAATATTTGTAAGATACTGATCTTTCCCTTCATTAGCATTACCAGACAAACAACATTGTGTCACTATGCCAACCTTCGTCTCAGAAATCCACTTGAGCCACTTGTAACCTGGATCTTTGTTGGCCATCACACAAAGAAGAAATTGCAACCGGCGCCGACATTTTTTATAAACACCATCATTAATTTTTTCAAGTAGCTTACATAGTGAACCATAATCCCCAAGTTTCCGCATTGTAGAATGTTCAATATGAACTGGGTCCGCCATGTTAATGCCCAATTTTCTGTACTTTTCGATAAGCTTCCAAATGAATTGATCGCCTTTTAATTTGTTCCAATTTGGCCCCTGGCTGGTAAAATCAAGAATGCCCCAACAATCAACTGACTTCCCTTCCACCATTGATCTTCCAAGTAGATTCCACTGACATTTCTCTGGATCCACCGTCATACTAATAATCTTGCCAGTTGGATCACCTAACTTCAACTTTGGGGGCCCAATGACACGTCCAGTGACATTTGTCATTGTAGTGTTGACATTCATTCCAAAGTTCTGAAGAATACCACCTCTGTTTCCAATAAATAAAGAAAAGTGTGGATCAAAGCAATGTCCATCATGAAAGAGATAAAATGCCAATTATAGTGATAGATGAAGTGCACCATGCATGGACATTTGAGATGTACTGCTATGTTAACAGTCCTTTAAAACTCACTTAGTTTATTTCATCTTTTTTAGATGGAAAAATACTCTTGTTTGATTTTGAAAATGAATGTTGTTGGACAGTTTAAAGCAGTGAGGAAAGAAAAACCCAAAATCATTAGAAATAGCCCATATTGATATCAAGAGAACTAGGCAAGTTAAAAGAAAGCTTCACATAAGCTTGCCAAAATATCCAATTTTATATTCCATCAAACAGTAGTGAAGAATCGCAGAAAATCAGTAATACAAGTTCCAGAAAATAAACATATTCAATAATAGTATTTTCGAAGTACATATCTAGCAAGAGAATCATCAATCACCAAACATAAGGCACTGCAATCAGTTAATAAAAAATTTAACAAATGAGGAGAGAAAGGGCAATGCATGAGAAGTTTAACAGTCATGTCAATGTATTGAGCATTCTCACATTTGATGTCATTTTACAATATGCATATAAACACCCATTACCATCCTAGTAAGTATATTATTCAAGCAGTCCAACACTGTAAATGGAACTAAGCCTAGTTAAAACCAGTTATCAATATGCAACCAAGAATGCAACACCATCATTCGAGACAATAGTAACTAAAATCATGTAAAGGAAACAATACAATGCCAAAATTAATAGCTGATGAAATTATGTTCTCCTTACCCGCAAGGTCCATCACTGGATTTTATCATTCTCTGTATGAGAGCTTCCCTATCCCACGGACGAGCCAATGACATATCTTTCAAGGTCCTAGAAGCATTCCTGTCCAAATACTCTTTCGGGAACCTTTGACCCTCAACTAAGACACACAACTCCATGGGTACATAATTCATCTTGTTGCCTCCAAACTGCAAGGCAGGAATATCCTTGTGCTTAATGACCACACCATGTTTATCTTTGAAGTATGCAACAAGACTAACATCCGTTGGGGGATTTTGACCCTCTAGATCCACCAGAGGAAAAGTAATATGCTGTATCTCCCTATCTGTTAACTTGGCAATAGTGTACTTCTGTTTGGTTCTCCTGTGAGTGACATTGACTTTCAATCCAATAAGCGCCTCCTCAACCTGCCTCTTGTATTTCCAAAACCCAGCCAAATTGAAACCATCAATGTGAGCAGCTAGGAAGTCCAGGACAGACAATTTCTTACGGAAAGACAAAACCGAGTAGTCCAAACACATAGCCAAACCCTGAGAGGTAGGTTTCAGACTGTGTTGAAACCCTCCAATTGCGATTATGCCATGTCCAAGATCATTATCTACCAATGGAGGGTTTGTAGGATAGAAGCATCGTCCTAAAGAAATAGTGCTCTTTGCAGGATTCTCCTTCACAACCAAATCCATTCCATATAAAACATTCCTAGGAATTGACAGAATGTTGCCACTAAGGTAATCCCTTAACTTTCGAAACTCAAGCTTGTTAACAAGAGTTAAAGTAACAACATATGAAACAGGCTTTTCATCCTCTCCATGAGAGATGTCCACAGTAAAGGTTTCTTCTGGCAGTGGTACTGCACTCACTATGTTCTTTTCACCGTCATATCCAGTCATTTCCAAAGCCAATGTCTCAGGATGATCAGCAAACAATTTGTTCCTAATCAAAGATAAATCTGATTTCGATATCTTCTTTGGAGGTCGACCTTGTCTTGGCGGCAACTTCGGCTTCACATCAACATTGTAGTGATTAATTATAGTTTGTGGATTGAAGGTAACGGCAAAATGATTGACATGAAGCCTGGTTCTCCGAATTGCTATTGTGCCACCATTGTCAGGCCTGTGCACAGGTGAAATCTTTTCCCATTTGTTATCTGACTCTGATATGTTTAGCCGTTCAATATCTGCATGAACTATAAAGGAACAAGCTTAGTATTCAATTTTATATGATAATAAAACAATTTAAGTGTCCAATTCACTTCATATGCTAATTATCATCATCATGGTTTCAAATTGTGACTTTGTGTTTAAGTTACAATATTGCTGTGAAAATAAAAATTGCGGCCTAGTGCATGAGACAGCCTCCTAGTGAAGTGTAAGCATGGTAGATAGAGATAGCTACCTTCGCAAGCAAAGATGTTGTTTAGAAGATTTATGTAATGTTTTGTTTGGTTTGGAGAATAAAAGTTGAGAAAGGAAAAGTTAAGGAAATAATGATTGAGAAGAGAAAGTGAGATGATTTCTTAGTTGTTTGTTATTATAGAAAAAGGAAAGAAATTAAAGAGGAAAGAATAGTTTAAATAAAAAATTATACAATTGTTATTTTGTCACTGTCCCCTCTTCAAATTCCAAGGACCAAAGCTATACACAATATCATCTAAAAAGTTAGAAAAAAATGTAAGAAATAAATTAATTATTTTAATAAGGTTGTAGTTTGATTTACACTATATTTGGTTTAATTAGAAAAAAATGAGTCGAATGAAATTGAAGAAATGAAACATCATAAAAAAATGATTTTTTTAATTGTATGACATGGAAGAAAGAAAAAATATATATTAGTGAATTGAAAAATATTCAACAACAAAAAACAGTCTTATTAATATTAAATTAAAAGTAAGTATGACTTAACATGTGAAGAAAAGTTTTTAGTGTGCTTCATTCCCCATTTTTCTTCTTTCTTTCCTTTGATTTATTTCCAACAAAATAGTATAAAAGAAGTCTTTCTTCTACTTTTCTCTCATATTTTAATTACAACCAAACATAGACTTAATCCACTAACTCTAAGTCACAAGGCAGGCCATTGAAAACTCACCATTTAAAAAAATAGGGATGTTTATATCTAGACCGATTCAAAAATAAAACTGAAAATCAGTCCAAAACAATTGAAAATAACAAAAAAATCAAACTTGTTTGGATCATGTTGAAATGGTTTTCAGAAAACCTATCTGTTCGGGTCGACTTTTGGTTCGAATTTCAGAAATCAGACCAAAATAATATCAATTACATATACACGATAAATGAAAAATATTTAAGTTCTGAATCTAATTATGCTACTGTGTTACTGATATTGCTTTGGTGGTGTTTTATTTTTCGTATTGTTATTATTTTAGTTGTCCTTTTTACTTTTGTTCATATTGATATTATTAAATGTTTAATTAAACTTGATACTTTGAAAACATATTTGATATTTTGAAATAGATATCATTCATAAAACCCATAATAAACCTATTATTTTTTCTTAAAAATCCGAACCAAATTAAATACAATATTAGTATTGGATTTGATCCGACATCTTGATATAAATCAACCACCAAATTGAATCATACCATATCTTGTTTTTCTCTTCGTATCTTATGACATTTTTATGACATTTTGTTTAAAAACCTATCCAAAATTATTGCCAACATTTAAAAATAATTAAGAACTGCAATGTCATAATCATTAGGTTGTGTTTCAGAACTGCAATTCTTTGACGGCAATCACAGTTTTCACACTAGCATTTGTTAGAGTAATAAAAAGAACAGTCTAAACCTTACATAGCATAAGATAAGAGACTAATTCCACAACAGAAATGAAATAATAATAACAAGAAGAAAAATAAAGGTATAAATTAAGCACAGAGAAAACGTTGAATACTTGTATGAGGGTGAGGACGAGGGAGATCATGAATCAGAGTAGGAGGATTTGATGATCCAATTCCTCGAGCAAGAGGATTTGATGATCCCGTTCCTCGAGTACGAGGAATTGGTGATTCAGTTCCTCGAGCAGGAGGAATTGGTGATTCAGTTCCTCGAGTAGGAGGATTTGGCGGTTCAGTTCCTCGAGTAGGAGGAATTCCGCCGCCGTAAGAGGAGCTTGGCTTTTGCGACCATTGTTGAGATTGCTGAGGGTAACCCCTGCCTCTGCCACCGCCGCCGCCACCAACATTCGGTGACTGGTTGGGAGGATTAAACCCTCCGCCTCTGCCACCACGGCCTCCTCGTCCGCCACGGTTGTTGTTACCACCACGGCCTCTGCTGTTGCTGTTGTTGTTTAGGTAACCGCTTTTTTCCATTGTCTGAGCAACGAGGAGAATGAAAAAACTGAAAAACGAAGTCAACTAAAGTGCTCACACAAGAGTAACTGTACTGAAGGGCAAATCAGTTATTTATATTGAAAGGAATGTGATTGTAATGACGGAAATATCCCAAGTGACAATGATTTTTTAGATTGCTTCTCTTGCAAGGCCTAGGAGAATTCTAGAAGCTAAGGTTTGGTGGAAATGATAGATATAGAAATTGTAAAAATGCTGACGCGTATATTAGGATGAAAATAAGGTATGTAACATGTGAGTTTGTTCTATTATAGTAGGATCCTCTAGCGTAATGAAAAGATAAATAGTTAAAAAGTAATATGATGTATATCCTTTTATATTATATATAATAAAATTATAATTTTAATATTAAAAATAAAAGAAAAAAATGAATTTCTCTCCAATAATAAAAAAGATTTTGATTCATTTTATTGACCTTAACCTTTCATTCTAGTCCATACAAATTCAATCAATTTAAGTTATTTCACTAAAAAACAATTTACATTATCAAATTCTTAATTGGATTCTATAAATCACTTATATACCAATAGTTTTTATCACATTTCCTTATTATTATTTGATATGAATTCTTCTATATGATATGGATTGGGATGAACATATGAAATAGATGTGGTATGGAGTGGAAATAAATGAAAGAGACGACACATAGGTTAGATATATTTGTATCAAATAGAAAATTATTTTATCTAAAATTTAGTTAGTTTCATTTTATTTGAGTTTTTTTTAATATAAGTTTATTTTGTTAGTTATTAGTTGAGTTTATCATCTTATTATTTGGAACAATTTTTGCTTAAATAATAAATTATGTGATTAACTCATATTTGAGTTTGACCAATCTTTAACCATTCATAAACTTTTACATGATATCAAAGCGTTCTCTTTAACCTTATTTTATGCCAACTTCTTTTCTTTGGTGATTCATATCTCAATAGCTTATGAAATAGAAAGGAAAATGTAGTGCATGAACCTCATTTGTTGCATGCATCTTATACTTGGCAGTTTATGAATCTTTGGTAATATAATTGATCTTGTGATAGGTAGGGGTAGGTATGATTCTTCTAGTTACATGTTTTTCATGTATATCCTTTGGACTTAAATTCATGTGATCCCCTTATTTCATACCTGACGTGCTTTATGATCAGTTTGGATAAAGCAAAATGAAGCTTTATAAGGAAAGGAGGTTAGTTTTAAATTTATTTCAAATTAGATTTTAGATTTTATTCTTGTTGTGAGTCTGAATTCGATTGATTTTATACATTGATACGTAGATCATTGGTCTTGTATTGTGTCTTCTTATAAATAAGAGTAAATTACACTGACACCCCCTGAGTTTTAGTGAAATTATACAAATCATCCCTCACTTTTCTAAACTTACACAAACCTCTCATAGTTTTATACTTTCATTACACTGACCACCCCTGTATAATAAATAAGTGTAATTTTTTAAACAAAAAATGTGATAAATGCAATTAAGTTAAACAAAACATGATATATTGAGTAGACAAGTCTAAATAATATACAAATCAATATATCTTTATTATTTTTGGTTCGTTACACTACATTATAAGAGTGATTTAAACAATATTTCTTTATAATTGTTGATGCATTTTGTAACAAAAAATAATAAAGATACATTCATTTGTATATTATTTAGACTTGTCTACATAATATATCATGTTTTGTTTAACTTAATTGCATTTATCACATTTTTTGTTTAAAAGATTAGACTTATTTCTTATACAGGGGTGGTCAGTGTAATGAAAGTACAAAACTAGGGGAGTTTTGTGTAAGTTTAGAAAAGTGAGGGGTGGTTTATGTAATTTCACTAATACTCAGGGGTATCAGTGTAATTTACTCTGTAAATAAAAGACAAATATTTCCTTCATTAATGAAAAGATAAATACTTGTTTTTACTTATGTTTTTAATGATAAAAATATTATTTCATTAATGTAGAAAGATAAAAATGTTTTACCATTAATTAAATCACTATGGAGACGATCCCAAGCCTAAACAAAAGAGGTCTTAATGTCATATTTTGTATATGAGTTAAGATCTCTTGTACTATTTTAATACATTTATTTGCTTAGCAAATTAAAATAAATACCTCACACGCTTTATTTTGCTGAAATGTGTACGAGGCATGATGTAAAGTGGGAATGAACAAACGAAAGGGGCGATGATATAAAACAGAAAGAGGAAATGACGGATGCAGTGCATATTTTTTTATTTTTTGTCTACTTAAATTTCATTATTACATTACAATATATCATGATCATTATTATTATTATATTATGTATGATAGATATTTTTTGTTTGGAAAACATGCAAATAAAATTAGATCCATTTATTAATAATATATGTAACTAAATTTGACACAAATGTGCTTTGATGGGTCTTTTAGAGTGAAATCCATGTGATCTCCTTAGTTCATTTTGTACCAACGTGTTGTATGTTTGCATAATATGAAGTGAGAATGAACAAATGAAAAAGGCAATGTGTGACCCTCATTTGATGCGTGCATCTTTGACATGGTACTATGGTAGTTCATTAATTTTAAATAATTTATGAAACAAAAAGGGAAAATCACAAAGGCAATTTAATAACCTCATTTGATGTATAATTTTCTGCCTTGCAGTTTACACATAATTGTAGGTTGTGATATATAGGAGTATTTAATGCATTAGGGCTTGGTTCTTCTAGTCTTTTCATGGATCTTTTGGAGTAAAATTCATGTGATCCTCTCATTTCATTCCGTCTCTCACATGCATGCTTTACACTTGATGGAACGTGCATGACTTGTGATATAGAGCGAGAATGAACAAATGAAAGAGGCGATAATACGAAGCAAAAAAGGGGAAATGACAGAGGTAGTGCATAAACTTCATTTGACGTGTGCATATTCTGTCTAGTAGTTCACAAATTTTCAATAGAGATTACAAAATTATTCATAATCCACCATTATCAAAATCCATCCGTTAGAGTTAATGAATTTAAATTGATATAATCTAATAAATAGTATTGATAATAGATGGATTTAAACCCATCCATTATATCCAATGGTTATCCATGAGTATATCCATTTGGATGAATATTTAATTCATCCAAAAAAAATAAAAACAAAAATATTTTTCCCATAAAGTAACATGCAGACCCTAGGTTGCTATGCAAACCCAATGTGCAAAATATAAACCAACATTATTAATATTGTACTGGTCATCAAACCATCGGAGTAGTGATATACTGGTATAGTGATTTAACCGGTGGTTCACTATTAAACTGCATACAGTGAAGTTAGATATTCATATATTTTATACTAATATTAATGTTGAAAGATCAATAAAGAAGAAAATAACTATTTTTATTTATACCATTTATTAAAAAATGTATATTACAGACAATGTTTTAGATGTACAAAAAATATAGTAGTCATGTGTTTGATCATCTATACAAAAATTTTGGTAAAAATAAATCATTTTTATTAAAAAAATTAATTTTAAATGAAACCAGCTGGTATGACCAATACGATTCAATTGAAAACCGGTCAATATGACTGGTACGCTTCAATTGAAAAACCAACCGGTATGACCTTTTTTACCAGTATAATTGCATGGCCATTATAAATGTTATGCCATATCGGTATTAAGACCAATTCATCAGTTTACCAGTTGAACCAATCAACACGAACTGATTTTGATATTAGTGATATAAACTACTATTTTTCTAACAAAAAGATTCCTTCAACAATATTATCTTTTTATCAAAACATTCTTTCAAAAAGTTTCAACAAAGATTGATATAACATTTTGTGTCATGATTGAGCACAAGAAAAATGGATTGTTGCATAATACACTATATCTAATCTCATCTATACTGTTGTCTTATGGAACTTTCACAGATAAATTTAAATACTGAGATTTTTTTAAAAGTATTTTTAAAAAAACACATTTTAAAAATGTTTTTTTAAATTGACTTTTTAAAAATACTTTATTAAAAAATAATTTTTAAAAGGATTTTTATCATTAAAAAAATGATTTAGTTCATATTTAAAAAATGGATTGGATATCCATCCATCCAATCCATTAAAATGGATATATGGATGGAATGGAATCCATTGGATATGGATAAACTGGATAGTTTAGAAATGTGATTTTATGGATTTATATGGATTGGTGGATGACTTCCATCCATCAATTATAATCTAAATTTATATTCATCCAACTATCATCCCTAGTTTTAAGTGTTGCTTGTCATAGGTAAAGGTATTAATGCATTAGGTTGGATACTTGGTTTGGCAGTTTAAAGGAGATGTTTCCAAGGTTATTCCAACTAGCCTTGAATAAAAGGGCTCTAGTAACATATTGTGGATTGTGGACTAATGATGTATAGACTTTTGAAAGATTTATCGAAGGAGAAACTTATTTGAAAAGGAAGAAGTACTAGGTAGAAGCTTAGACGCATAAAGTTATGTTGTTAAATCGACATACTTGGTGCAACTACCCATAACCTATCAGGTATAGGTAATGTTCTTAAGAATTGTTGGAGAAATTGTATTCCTACAAAGATATGTTGCTTTGTTTGGAAAGTTCTTAGAGGTAGGCTTGCTACTAAAGGACGAACTCTTTAAAAGAAGTGTCATTCCTAGCCTGGAAAATCTAACGTATCTTGTCTACAAAAAGGTAACGAAATCCATTGATCATCTTTTGTAAGTTTGATGTTAGTGTTTGGAAAGGTTTTTATGATTGGTTACAAATTTCGATACACATTCCTACCATGTGTATTAAATCTTTAAAGCTTCATGATTTCTTATACAAAAACACAAGAGGAAAAAAAAAGTGTGGAGGGTGCTTTGATTTACTGTTGTGTGATCAATTTAGATTATGAAAAATGATTTTATCTTCCAATAAAAGGAAGTCAGTTATGTCCAAATAATGAATTTGATCCAAACTAGATCATGGTATTGGAGATCAAAAGCTACCATGATACATTTTGCACATTTTACACATGTGATTAATATCTTAGTTTGTTTGTTAAGAGTTTGTTAAATTATTATTTGTATCACAAGTTATCTTTGTATTGTGTATATAAGCACATGACTTGTAATTCTTTAATCAATCAATGGAGATTCACAATATTCATTTCATGCTTCTGCATTATTTTCGCAATATGTTATCAAAGCCTTCATCTTGAGGCTTTGGTAACCGTTGTGCGTTCTCTATACTAATTATTATCTTTCGCTTACAAGATTCAATAAAGAATCATCTCAACAATTTGACATGAAGCGGAGAAATTTGTAGAGAGAGAATATCGAAGGAAGACATTGCTCAAGAATGATGTGTTCTTCATCAAAAACCATCAACAACAACGTGCACCTTGTATGGCATTCAAACCCGCTTTTGCTCAACCTTAGGCACTGATTGCTCCAATTTACGAGGAAGAAATAAAGAAACATCCAAAACATTTTGCAACTCAAAGCTGCCAGATTCTTTCGAGCAACTGGTTGTTTATATGAAAGATAATCCATATGATGCAACAAAAAAAACTTTTGCATTCATGTTAAGGGGAATGATGGCACTGAGGTTGTATTAGTCTTTTCGAAAGGCACAACCAATTGTTGGAGTGCAGTGATTCTATCCCCCATCTTCTACCAATGTTCAAGAACATTAACAACAACAACAACAACAAGAAGATCAACAACAAGAAGATCAACAACAAGAAGATCAAAACAACAAGAAGAAGATTAACAAAACTACAATCATACATACTCTAATCATCACACTATCAATCTTGTCCAAAGAACAAGAAGTGATGCATTTTCTTGGGTTATTTTGTATACTCAAAGAATCCTCCAACAATGTAAAACCATGGAAAAACCATGGGAATATGGTCAAGATTTCTGACCAGGAAAATAATCAAGTGGTTGAGAAAATTCAATCACATGAGGATCGAGATTCCGATCCATCACACTGTTATCAAATCAAATTATCAAGCTGGAGTCATTAACATTTATCCTCCAGCTTTATGGGGCTATTGGAGATAAAAAATAACCATGATACATTTTGCACATTTTACACATGTGATTAATATCTTAGTTAGTTTGTTAAGAGTTTGTTAAGTTGTTATTTGTATCACAAGTTATCTTTGTATTGTGTATATAAGCACATGACTTGTAATTCTTTAATCAATCAATAAAGATTCACAATATTCATTTTATGTTTCCGTATTATTTTCGCAATACATGGACTTGGTTCTTATCTCATGCGATACCAATAGATTTAGATTTTTTAAAATTGGTGTGTAGGTCCTTCATTATGTATTAGCTAATTCTGTAAAAATGTTAGCATTTAATCTTTCTCCTGTATTGGATGAATACCCCTTATACTCTTTTAATACAATTTTCTTTATCTAAAAAAATGTAATGCATTAGGGTTTTGTTCCTCCAATAGTCCTGGATATATTTGTTTTCCCATTCTGAGTTTTTCATGTTAAGGCGCTGTTGTACTTAATTGATTGTAAAAGATGATATGAAGTTTTAATTGGTTTTAGGGTTACTTTTAGGGGTGAAGACATGTATTAAAATATGTAAAAATATTTTAAATTATATTATAGAGAATATTTAAATAATACACATATATAGGGATAACATTTTATAATATGATTATATTTTAGATTTGATTTGTTTAGAATATCTTAAAAGATCATTTAAGATTGATATTATTTTAATTTAATTTATTTTTTAGGACTTATTTCATTATTTAATTAAAAGTCTAGTATTAGTATAAATAAGGATTAATATTATATATTTTATATCATAATATCACTATAATATTGATCATAATATTATCAATATAATTTAGTATTTGTTAGAATTCCTTTTATTAGATGGTGTATACATATGGGATGATGGTGCATTAACTTTGATGGGATTCATATGTGATAGTGTATGCATAGAGGCAAAAGCTTCCTTGTAATAATACACAATTTGGTCTCACCCTCCCCTCTTTAGTTCGCTCTCTTTTATTAATATAATATTGGGTGCTTTGACATTCCAAACTCTTATTAAAAAAAGGTAGAAGCTCTTGTCTTAATATAAATTCAATAAAAATATTTTATTTGATTTTCAATAAATAATAATCTAGTAATTAAACATAATATTATATATTTTGATCGGAAAAAGACAATATTATTAAATAAAATATGTAATTGTATGTTAATAATAATAATAATCAAAACAATAAAATAAGAATATAATAACAATAGAAATTATCTTATTATTTATACTTATTTTATCATAAAATAAAAATATAATACAAGGTTCAAAAATTAATTACAAAAATATACTTATTTTTGGATGTTACACGATGTATTATTATAATATATTTTATTTAGTATTTAATGAGATTTTAGGAAATATTTTTTATTAATGAGATTATTAATACTTTGACAACTTTAAGGTTTCCTTATATTGCATAATTATTGTTCTTTTTTGTTATAAAAACTTAGGAGTTACATTTTGGGAACAAAGTAAGTTTCACTATATTCCTAGAATAATTAAAATGTTAAATGTTTAATTCTTGGGAGTGACATTTATTAGGATAGACAGTCACATCTCGAGAGGGATTAGTTCCTTACTAAAAGGTGACGAGATACTCTTAATAGTATAAAAAAAGTAGTTTGATTCAATTCAGACTATGAATGGTATGAAGTATGAGTCAATCATGTCTAAACTGTACACTTAAAGACTAGATAGGATCTAATGTTAGGATGAGTAGCTACCCCAATATTGTTCTTTGATAACATGATCATAATACCCACTAAGTGGATTACCACCATCCTTACTTTGATGGATGATAGTAAAGTTTAGTATATTGGTAGAATTTTGTTTTAAAATTGTAACCCGACACAACATTACAACTTCAGGCTATAACATACTATACTTTATATTAACTTCATATATGCACAAATTATTTGATTGACATTATATGGGGCAAACTTCAAAGTTGTTCTAATGATAAAGATTCTGTGAACCAATTTTAATAAAAAAATATCACATTTCAAATCTTTCTTTAAATAATGATTTTATATAGTTGATAACTTTAATCTGGTTTTGTTCTTTTTACTAATTGTTACAAACAAATACTTGATTGCACTATTTTTAATTATTATTGTAATTATATCCAATTACATTGAATTCACTAATTATCATATGATTATTTAAAAAAACTTGAGCTATTGATTGATTTAATTAAAATAATTGTATTGATTCATTAAATATTATGAAAAAAGTAACATAAAAATTGCTTTTAGAGGAAATTTGGTTTACTTAGAAATTTGTCATAAATATGTTAGGTGGTGTCTCTTGTATTTTTTTTTTTAAAAACTTTTTACTCTTATAATATACTATTATTAGACTCTTTGAAAAAGATTAATAATTATATTTTTATGATTAAATATAATGATTGTTTTCATACATATCTTCTATGTGATAGTTTTCAGTCAAAAATTTAGATTTATTTTACTCTATGAATATATTCTTGATATTATAACTAATATATGTGTGATTTTAAGGAAGACTCAATTCAAATGAAGATAATATTATTTAATTTATAATCAATTTATATGTGATTTTTAGGAAGATTAAAGTCTTAATTAACATAATTATTCTGTTCTTGATATCATAATTAATGCCTATGTCACTATGTGATCCTAAAGAAGATTAAAATCGTAATTAACATGATGAATTTATTTTTGATATTATAAGCAATGTATGTGTGATTTTAAGGAAGATTAAAATCTTAATTCACATGAAAATTATGCTTTATTTTATAATCAATCTATTTGTGATTTTTAGGAAGATTAAAGTGTTTATTAACATAATGATTTTTTTTTCTTGATATTATAATCAATACCTGTGTGATTCTAAGGAAAATTAAAATTTTAATTAACTTGATGAATTTATTCTTGATATTATAATCAATAATATGATGATTTTGCTCTTGATAATATAAGCATGGTCTGTCCAATTCTAAGGAAGATTAAAGTCTTGGTTGACATGATGATTTTGTTCTTAATATTATTATAATTACTTATGTGATTTTAAGGAAGAGTAAAATCTTAATGAATATGATTATCGGATTTTATCTCTACTAACTTATAAAGCCAAAACACTTGGTAACTATCTATGGTGTAATTTTAAGTTTCCAAATTTACCCTTAACTAAAGTTTATAACTTATTAAGAGAATATGTATTTAATTGGACCTGATAACTACCAAAAGAAATTCCTTGACACTCAAGGAGCAGTTCCCCCCAAAACTGTATAATATCATTCAAAAACAAAAATTATTCTTTCATCCACCTTTATTCTATTTTTTTCTCTCCATCAACCCAACAACATCTTTGATTTTTTGTTTTAATGTTATGTTCTTTATAACTTTCTACGTATAGCGGCTTCTTCTTTTTCAAATGCATGTGGTATCATGGCTTCATCCACACAGATGAGTATCACTCAAAATATGATATCTTTTTATTTCCCCAATTTTTAACAATTTTTATATAATATGGAAAGGAAGAATGTATGAAACAATTTATGCACCAAACCAGATTGATAAAATGTTTCACTCACTTTATTTGTTAAGTGATTCAATTTCAATTTCTACATTCATAATATAAATTTACAACAAATCAATTTTGCATGAGATTCTTTTATCACCGTCATTAATAACATGTTAATGCAATGCATGCCTCTATTCTATGACAAGTACATCCATTTGGTTTTTATGTTTCTGGTTAGAGATTGCCTCTTCAACAATTTCTATCTTATGTATTATTATCTTTTTTAACCTCCTATGACATACTTTGGAACTTTATTTAGGTTTTCTTTAAATAAAACACATCGAAATTTGGTTTAGACACTGGGAGTATCATATTTTAGCATCATTTTTTTTTACGACTCCTACTTCTGATAATACCTAAATTGTACATTAAGTCTGGTTAAAGAAAATTAGAAGAGTTTAACATATTTATACTATAATGTAATTTATTTTCTAATTTTTCATTAAAGAATTTGTAAAAATTATTATACATAACATTTGTGCACTGAGTTCACATTTTTTTACATTATCAATATGTCCTTCATGTGTATGATTTTAAGTAACAGTTAATAAGTATTAACACGTAAGTCTGTTGACATTACAAAAAATTTACAACCCGTTTTTCTATTGTTTGGAATGTGAAAATACTCTAATTTGTGTTAGATATTTTTACTCATTTTATTAAAGGGTTAATGTGGATAAATTGTTTTACCTTCAAATTTTAATATAAGATGAATTAAATTACTCCCTTTCCATTTCCACTTTTATTCTTATTCTTAAATGGGAAATATCACATCACTATCAAAGACACCACAGGAAAAGGACATATAATCTTTTCTACAAAACATGATAATTGCATTTTGAAGATGATGCTTTTGTCAGTAACTTCATTCAACAGGGGTTCATAGGGATGGCAAAAAATCCGTACCTGTGGGTAAAACCCGTACGGGTACGGGTCACAAACTGGTACACGCGGGTATTATAAACGGTTTTTAAAAGTACTCGTAGTACATACGGGCGGGTAGTACCCGTGCCCGCGAGTACCCAAATATGATTAATATATTATATTTAATTAAAATAAAAAATACATTATTCTAACATTCATTACATTACGTACATTTTTCCTTTTACTTTGTTTACATATTTTATTGAGTTTGGTGGTAAAACACCCTACAAATATTATTACATGTGTAGAAACACACATGTTTTACAAAGAAAATATATACTTTTTGTTAAGGAAATGAGAAAAAAAAATCACACAAATAAAAAACACCAATAAATTTAGCATTTTTGTCAAACATTCAATCAAAAGGTACAAAAATAATTAAGTTTTATCTCATTTGAAACATAATAGAAATTAAAAATTAAAAATTCATTTATAATATAAGAAACCTGCGGGTACCTAAAAATACCCGCACACGGGTACCCGTACGGGTACGTGCGAGTATGGGTAATGTTCTCCTATTTTGAAACGGGTAGCGGGTAGCTACTACCCGTACCCATCCGTGCCAGTTGCCATCCCTAGGGGTTCATGGTTTAGAAGACTATTGGTCCCAGTAGAACATGGAGTATTATCATCCAATTCAGAAGAGGAAGGAGTAATATCAAGCCTACAATATGCTATGATATGATCATCAAGTATGTACTCAATCTGAAAAATAAGAGTCTTAATTGTGTAGAATTGTATGCCAAATTTTAAGTTATTTATATTGTTATGTATTCTTTGGGTTGGTTGGTAATTGAACTTTGTGATCTTTTTTATTGATGATGGAGTATTCTTTGAAGGAATTGGACTATATTTGTTTATTGAAACTAATAGTATTCTTAGATAATAGTTGCATATAGTAAGAATTTTATAAATAACTTCTCAATTTGAGTATAAATTGTTACCTTTTCAAATAGTTCTGATTCCTATAAATTTCAAGAGAGTTATATTTTTTATAGTGCTACATATTCTACATGTAACAAATATTTATTACTTTTAAGTTGACTTTCCTTTAAATAGCCTATATCTACAGATTTAGAACTTCATACAAATGTAGAATTTTTAGCAATACAAGTTAAACGTGTGATCCCAAAACTTATTCAACACATCATCTTTTGATCCCAAAATTATTTTATAGCAAGTTCTTTGGTTGATAGTTGAACTTTGTAGAAATGACTATATTAAAGTACATTGTACACAAGATTGAGTACATACCAGTATATATAGGTGAACAATTGACAACTTATTTTTTCTTATAGATGTATAATCATATACTGTCATGTAGGTCAGTGTGAAGTTTAAGTATTAAAATGTTGGTTGCATATTTTTCTTATATTTTGAATTGAATAGATTCAATAGATAGTCATAACTTACATTTATCCTTGCTAATTGTTGGAATTGGCAAAATCCTTGAAGTGCAATTTTGTTTTATCAACTACTCTTACTATTGTATTTGTTGGCATATTTTCTGGGTTGGAAATTGTTGATATGGTGCAAGCGAAAACACAAACTCTAACATTAGTAGAGTTCAATGGGTGAGAGGTAATAAGACTCACTTTTTAGTGTGGGCTTTGACTACATTTTTGGTGAATGTTCCTAAAGTAAAATTTCATTTTAGTACCGTGTAGGCCTATTTTGTCTTCTTTGAAGAATAGGATTCAATTCATGCATGGACCATACCATGTATATTCCCATTTCATTTTGGCTAAATTACAAAAAGGATAACTTATTTACCCCAAATCACACCAATATGATTTCCTATTGTTTACTTCTATCTTTCATACATTGTGTGTCAATGAAAACATGAACTATTTTTACCATAACTAATGCTATAAAATATAAAAGCAAGTATTATAAAGAAATATGATGTTATTGTTTTTTGGCAGCAAGCAATCATGGGTATGCATTCCATAGTAAATCGACCAATGGTTGTTGGAGGAAATGTTGTGCCAAGGCCAATGATGTATGTTGCCTAACATACGATCGTAGAATTATTGATGGAAGAATGGCAATTTTATTTTTGCAACCCCTCAAAGATATTGTTGAGGATCCACACATGCTTCTTCTAGACATATGAAGCGTCTCAAGTTCATTTGGAGTAAATTAAACATCTTAAAATTCAGATTCCAATAATATATACCCTTATACTTGGTCTTTAATGGTGGCTGGTCATGATTTAATCTATATGAGTAAACTCTTTAGGATCCTAAACCAATTTATGGCAATATTAATCTAACATCTTTGCTTTTTCTTCACCTCTCATAAATATGAAGAGGGTTATAGTTTTAGATTAAATATGCATACATTAATAGTGTAACTGTTTTTTTATACTGTCAATACATTATCCATTATTCATATAGCAGTCATTATTGATTGTCAAACAAAAGTAATCTAAACAAATGGTTGATGATATGTTGTTGGTGTAAAAAACTTTACACAAACAATGTACATATATTAAACTCTATAGTTTTTGGCTCAAATATTGTTTGAAACATCTACGAATCATATTGTGGGGATTATCCCTATATCCGTAATATCGTTATTGGATATACAATGATATTATTTTGATTTTTTAGATATTTATGGGTGATTAGGTAAGTTATACACACGAGTGAATTGATAAATTAAGTTAGTGTTAGTTTTTTAATTGGATGCTTATAGCGTTTAAACTCACAACAATGAAGAGTAACCCAATTGAATTATATAATTCAGAATTGATGAATAAATAATTCAGAATTATATAACCTATTTACTTACATAAGTGTTGAATATTTTCATGCTCTACCCTTTAACATATGCACAAGGTTCGTTTTTGAGTCTAATAGGAACGTAAATCTCAAACAACACTTACTCAATGTATCAAAGTATGATTGAACAATTACTCTAATCAAATATATTCAACTGGAAATTAAAATATTTAACAGAAATTACTATACACAAAGTTTATATCATTAAAACTAGATATTACAAACAACATATTACAAACAATATGAAAGCGGGTTGATAGATACGGTAATGTCTGTCAACACGCTAGTTATTATAAGAGTTAATTACACTGACACCCCCTGAGTTTTAGTGAAATTACACAAACCACCCCTCACTTTTCTACACCTATACAAACCTCCCCTAGTTTTTATACTTTCATTACACTGACCACCCCTGCATGAGAAATAAGTGTAATCTTTTGAATAAAAAATGTGATAAATGCAATTAAGTTAAACAAAACATGGTATATTGTGAGGAAAAATCCAAATAATATACAAATTAATGTATAATTATTATTTTTTGTTACAAAATGCATCAACAATTCTAAAAATATATTATTTAAATCGCTCTTATACTATATCGTAACGAACCAAAAATAATAAAGAGGTATCGACTCATATATTATTTGGACTTGTTTCCACAATATATCATGTTTTGTTTAACTTAATTGCATTTATCACATTTTTTTGTTCACAGAATTACACTTATTTCTCATGTAGGGGTGGTTAGTGTAACGAAAGTATAAAAATAAGGGGGGTTTGTGTAGATGTAAAAAAGTGAGAGGTGGTTTGTGTAATTTCACTAAAACTCAGGGGGTGTCAGTGTAATTTACTCTTATTATAATCACTGCACCGTACACTTTTTTCCTACATCATTTTCAAATCAGTTGTTGCTACTATTGCAAATGTTTTAGATTTATGTTTCTACATTTTTATTTAATTTCAAAGATATTTTTTTATGATCTCAACAAATTGAAATATTGTTACTCTCTTATAAAACTCTTACTTTTTAGAGGTTAGGTATAATTATCCTTATGCTTTGAATACTCTATTTTTAGTTGTTTTTATTTTTTGGAAATTATTTATATATATTTAGTGTTAATTTAATAATAACTTTTATAAGATTAACTTCTCTTTAAAAGGATTTTTATGTTAATAAATTATTCAATTTTATATAAATGATTGGGGGGAAAATGTGATTTTTGTAGATTTGATTATTGCAAGAAAACAAATTATTTTTAATCTTAATGGTTGAAGAAGATGAAATGATTTTTATTTTATATATTATTAATGCGTATATATAAATGTGTCTACATATTTTTCTTGGAAAACTAATCAACTACATATTTCTCAGAATTTGTTTTTTTACAAAGTCACTCCAATAGTAAGAGTTAACTCATAACAATTTTATAAATTTATAAGGTTGTAATAATTATGAAATATTTTTTTTATAAATCTAATGTTCTAGATAAATTCCTTATCATGACAGGATGTGCTTTTACTTCTCATCTGTTCTTGATAACTTCAAAATTAATTGAGCTATCTTCCCATGATTTTGGTTATGTAATAATTTTCTATATCTCTTACTCACACATGATAGATACTAGTGACAAATATAACATAAATAAAAACCTAAAATTATTATAATAACAATGAATAGTAACAACTACATGTGTGTATAGTAATTGAATAATATTGTAGGAGAGTAGTAACTACCAACCAATGGTTCTGACATTGGTGTTGGGTATCAGAGTTATTGAAATAATAGGACATAACTAAAATAAAATTTAGAAAATAAAAACTGACACACAATACTTAAGACACACAATACTTAACGTCAAAAAACCCTTTCAAAATGATGATAAAGAAAACAACTATGTGCAAGAATATAATAACCTCTTTCTAAATACAAGAAAAGAACAATCACACTCTATCATGATATAGGAAAACACATATTTCTATATAAAATATGAGAAACATTAAGAAGATAACACACATATTTTATATCTAGAATTGTAAGATTGTGAGATGTTGAGGTTATCTACTCTAAATAAAAGTTCTTTATTTATTGAAAAACTTTCATACATTCCATTTATTGCACCACCCCTAATTTGATCTATCAATTTTGCCTATAATATTAGACTTTCAAAAGCCAACAAAAGTGGTTTTTAGATAGTTTGAGTGTCTCACATAAACATCATACTCCTACTTTATATAGTGGATATGCATTTGGACTATTTCTCTTATTGTTTCCTTCTCATTTTGATAAAGGTTTTTCACATTAAAATTATTACTACTACTATTATTATTATTCTACTTTTATTTATTTTATTTATACATTTATAATTTCTGAAATGTCCATTTTGAATCACACAAAATGAGAAATGGATTATGAATTTCCCAACACTTTATACATGTTTAATAGGTTAAAAATGGACATGTTTATTTTATCTATAAACAAATATATTAACAAGGCGCAAGGGGTGCCAACCCACTTACAACTTGTTAGGTATCAGTGGCAGAATACACCTATAAGGGGATTGAATAAGTGTGGCGGAGCTCAAGTTCCACTTTTGTAGTTTTTACACACTTGCTGAAAAATGCCGAGTTAATCGATTAACGACTGATCTTAATCGATTAACCAGTAATAGAAACATAATGACCATATCAACTTCTTGCACAGTTATTAACCAACACACAAACATATATACAACATATACTTTTATGCAAGATTAACAAGAACATAGCAAGGAACAAGCATGTAAAATATTAGCTCCAAATTTGCATTAAAACATCTTGAAATATAAAAGAGAAAATGATAGAAAAGATTATGCATGGATTTTATCCTGGTTCGTTTTGCTGTCCACTACAAAACTATATCCAGTCTTTCCCTCTGATTTAGGAGATTTTCCTTCTTCACTATAGAACACAATGTAAGTTACATACACGCTTCTAATTACAAGACTCGAACGCTCCCTTCTTGGAACCCAAAGAACTACGTCACCCTTGGTTTGACCTTTCCCAAAATCACCTCCAAGAAAACTTTTCTTACGCGATTCGGCCCCAGCCAAGGTATCGCCCTTTATCCCAAGACCTCCAAGTATTTGTGAAGACACCTTATCTAACCGCAGCTAGGATTTTCCCAATCCTTTAATAACAACGCTTTGAGTTATGAATGAGTACTTAATACTCGGATATTACAATAAAGATCAAAGACTCAAACCTAAGCAAGAACTCACAAGACGTCCTAGTCTAATATGAATGTTCATGCATGAGGTTTCTGAAAATAATATGCAATCATTAAAAGACTATCTCTTTTTCTTTTCAAGAAACATAAGAATGATGCAAGAAAAACTCTTTAAAGAATCATGCAATATGAATATGAATACTAAAGCTTTAGCATGATCTAATATTTCTCCTAATTCAACATGCAATATTTTCTCCTAGATATGACAGTTAGTGACTCGAAAATATGCAGAAAGAATGATGTAAAAATGTATTGATTCTTATGCCACATATGCTGAGATTTCAGTTAAGTAGAAAACTGTTTAAAGTCTCAGTTAATCGATTAACGGGTTGTTCGAAAATAATTGTTTTCAATTGTTTTCAGTTTTTCCGTTTTCTGTTGAAACTGCAATTCTTTACACTTCTGTTAATCTGTTAATCAATTAACGGGTTACCTTAATCGATTAAACAGTGTACAAATTAGCTTGTTAATGCATGATAAATACCTATATGATACATGCTCATACGATACATGATTTCCAAAATATAATACATTTAATGCACAAAATCAATGTATTCAAATGCATGAACCTAATTATCATATATTTCTAGATGATGTCTCATTTTAGTGGATTGATTACTTTATTAAGTCTTGTGAGACTNCACACCTACGTTTACCTAACCTAGACTCAATATCTATGGCAAGCAACTTAGACTTCTAAAACGATAATAAAGAATTATAACCTAAGTCTAATAAGTCATCACTTGAGCCCTTGGCATGTTGATTGTTGAGCCATCTTCATGCTTTAGCTAATTCCTTGTCTTCGTCAAAACATAGGCAAAACATTGCTAATGGAATCCTTGACCCTTTGCACTCTCAATCTCTCCCTTTTTGATGATGACAAACACCACATCAAATAATATATTATATTTGATGAAATAGCTTAATGATGTTTTACATTTCCATAATGGTTGTGAATATTCAAAATTGAAGCGCTTTGCTCTCCCCCTTAGTGACTCCCCCTCAGGTAAGCAATGAAGCTTTTATAACAACCTGCAAATAACATCAAACACAACAAGCAACATTTCTCTCCCTTTTGACATTATCAAAAAGATACGAATATTCAATTATAGTCAAAAGTAAGAAGAGATATAATAATTTATTTTGAAAAACTGTAATTATTAGCATAGACAATAACCAGTTTCAGAAGCTTAAACAAATGCATTGATTTTTTACTCTAAAACTGAATATAGACAGATTTTTCATGACATATCCATTATGTAAACAGTTTAGATATGGAATGATTAAACATATATGTATGCTCTAATACCACTTGTTAGTAGCACTAGTTATGCTATTTTCATTTTAAGGCATATTTCAATCATTCAATTATAATACACAATTAAGACATGTTCAAGATTCATGCAAAAACAAATTCTATTTAACATAATTAGTCAGGTTCAACATAGTTACAAAACACTAAAAGATGGTACAACCATAACCATGAGTTGTACTTGACAAAAATATAGACGTAAGCCACAAAACAGCAAGAATTAAGTTTCAAAAACTTTGAGCCCAGGTAATCGATTATCACAAAATTTAATCAATTAAAATGATTTATTTCAGAAAGCTTTAGCTACTGGAACTCATTTAATCGATTATACTGAGAGGTTAATCGATTAATGACAGAAAGTTGACAGTTTTAAGCACGATTTTAAGCTTACTAAGAACTCATTTTGTAACCTTGTTAATATAATTACATTGCTTACCCTTTGGTGATAGGTCAAGATTACCACTTATTTGTGATACCACTTGTTTGGTGATACTAGATGAAAAGTTTGATGATATGATGTTTGAATGGTGTTTTTGACATTCAAAGTGCGATGCTCCCCCTTTCATTGTTCTTCCCTTTATCTTCTCCCCCTCAATTATTTAGAGAAGTACTCTTGGTAGGTAACATAGTATGGAAGCTCATTCAATAACCTTTCTCAATAACATTTCTCCTTAATAACCTGATCTACTCACCAACCTTATGCCTAGAACATCTTTTGTTAATTTATCCCTTGATGCTCAAATGTCCTTTGGCACACCTGCAAACACAATTTACTTGTCTCTTTCGGGTACCCAAGTTATTTTGGGTCCCTTCTTGTTAGTAACTAAGGGATCTTTCCCCTTCATTACCCAAACATATTTGCCACTTGGCACACCAAATTTTATAATAAAGCATATAGTGCATGTGTGACCATGTGTACCACAATAGAAACAAGTAGGCATGTTATTATTTGACTTCTTATGCATATGAACT
>NC_032025.1:10125055-10125898 GCF_001865875.1 Lupinus angustifolius | reverse complement strand
AATGTTTTAAGGTTTTCTTGACTATATGTGAGTTTTGAAAGTTTTTGTTTCAAAACAGAATTTTCAGCATTTAAACTCTCACAAGTATCACATATAGAGGGTTGACATAATTTAGAAGTAGAGCAATCACATGAGGCACATGCATAGATAAGATCAAGAGTTTTATTTAAGTTTAATTTAATCTAATTCCTTTTGCATTTCAAATATTTTCTTTTCATGCAAGGAGATAACTCTTTTTCTATCTATATTTATTTTAACAATTTTATTTAACTCCGCATGCATTTCGACATAAGTTTCATATAATTCATCGTATGGAGGGAGTCATTAGAGCATGATGAAGTATAGGAATGTACCTCAATAGAATCATCTTAATCGCTAGATGTGCACTTCTCATGCACTTGTGCTATAAGGCATACCTTTGAATTTTTCTTCTCATCGGATGAGCTTGAAGTCGAATCTTTCTTGAAATCATTCCAAACAATGTATGTTTCTTTTGACTTGGACATTCGAGAGTTGTTCTTTTTGTTATCAAATTTCTTGAGGTGGCTTGGGCACTGATGCTTCATGTGGCCCGATTTTCCACACTCATAGCAGGTGAAGCCTTCTTTGGGAATCTTGATTTTCTTGGTTGAGTTCTTGGCTTCTTTCTTTAGATACTTGATCCCTCCTTTCTTCTTGAGATACTTCTTGAATTTTTCAAATAGGAGAGTCAAGTCTTCATCGGAATCAGAATCTGAACTAGAATCCCCACTTTCTTGATCTTCTTGAAATCTTGTAGCCTTGAGTGTGATTCCATTCTTGTCTGATTCTTCATTCATTTCCAAGCGCCCTAACACCATTTCA
>NC_032025.1:10011670-10124955 GCF_001865875.1 Lupinus angustifolius | reverse complement strand
GGTTACCTTTGGTTGCCATTTCCTATCAAGACAACACAAAACTTTGTTAGAAAAATCAGCATTAGTAAAAGTTTTATCAAGGGCGACCAAATGATTTACAACATGAGTAAAACGTTTTTGCATATTACATATAGATTCATTAGGAAGCATGCGAAATAACTAATACTCATGCATAAGCGCATTTAGTCTAGCGCGCTTAACTTCACTCGTGCCTTCGTGGGTAACTTGCAAAGTATTCCACATTTCTTTTGCATTAAGGCACTGCGAGACTATGAAGAATTCGTCATAGGATAAGGCCAAAGTAATAATGTTCTTGGCCTTAAGGTCATGTTGGACCTTTATTTTCTCAATATCCGTCCATAAGCTTTTAGGCTTCTTTAGACTTGCCATCCACCATATGAAGTAGAATGTATGGGCCATTGACAACGGAATCCCAAATGTCCGTGTCTATTGCCTCANTTGCCTCAATATAGATTCTCATGCGAACCTTCCAATATGCATAACCTTCCCCACTGAATACGAGAGGGCGGTTAATGGATGCGCCATCACCGCCAAATGGGTTATTAGAGCCCATATGTAGTCCCTCTCGGATCACGCGGATGCGGTTGAGCTAGCACGACGTACTAGCTCTAATACCACTTGTTAGGTATCAGTGGTAGAATACACCTAGAAGGGGGGGTTGAATTGGCGTGGCAGAGCTCAAGTTCCACTTTTCTGGTTTTCACACACTTGCTGAAAAATGCGCAGTTAATCAATTAACGACTGGTCTTAATCGATTAACCAGTAACAGAAACTGAATGATCAGATCAACTTCTTGCATAGATATACAACATATACTTTTATGCAAGATTAACAAGAACATAGCAAGGAACAAGCAAACAAAATATTAGCTCCAAATTCGCATTAAAACATCTTGAAATATAAAAGAGAAAAGGATAGAAAAGATTACGCAAAGATTTTATCCTAGTTCGTTTGGTTGTCCACTGGAAAAATACATCCAGTCCTCCCCTCTGATTTGGGAGATTTTCCTTCTTCACTATAGAACACAATGTACGTTACATACCCGCTTCTAATTACAAGACTCGAACGCTCCCTTCTTGGAACCCAAAGAACTTCGTCACCCTTGGTTTGACCTTTCCCAAAACCGCCTCCAAGAAAACTTTTCTTACGCGATTCGGCCCCAGCCAATGTATCGCCCTTTATCCCAAGACCTCAAAGTCTTTGTGAAGACACCTTACCTAATCGCAGCTAGGATTTTCCCAATCCTTTAATAACAATGCTTTGAGTTAGGAATGAGTACTTAATACTCGGATATTACAATAAAGATCAAAGCCTAAAACCTAAGCAAGAACTCACAAGGCGTCCTAGTCTAATATGAATATTCATGCATGAGGTTTCTGAAAATATGCAATCATTAAAAGACTATCTCTTTTTATTTTCAAGAAACATAAGAATGATGCAAGAAAAACTCTTTAAAGAATAATGCAATATGAATATGAATACTAAAGCCTTAGCATGATGTAAGCTTTCTCCTAATTCAACATGCAATATTTTATCCTAGATATGATAGTTAATGACTCAAAAATATGCAGAGAGAATGATGTAAAAGTGTATTGATTCTTATGCCACATATCCTAAGATTTCAATTTAAATAGAAAATTGTTTAAAGTCCTAGTTAATCAATTAAGTACCCATTTAATCGATTAACAGGTTGTTTGAAAATAACTGTTTTCAGTTTTTCCGTTTTCTATTTAAACTGCAGTTCTCTGCACTTCTGTTAATCTGCTAATCGATTAACGGGTTACCTTAATCGATTAAACAATGTACAAATTAGCTTGTTAATGCATGGTAAACTACCTATATGATACATGCTCATGCGATACATGATTTCCAAAATATAATACATTTAATGCATAAAATCAATGTATTCAAATGCATGAACCTACTTATCATATATTTGTAGATGATGTCTCATTTTAGTGGATTGATTACTTTATTATGTCTTGTAAGAGTCACACTTAGGTTTACCTAACCTAAACTCAATATCTATGGCAAGCAACTTAGACTTCTAAAAAGATAATAAATAATTATAACATAAGTCTAATAAGTCACCACTTGAGCCCTCGGCATGTTGATTGTTGAGCCATCTTCAAGCTTTAGCTAATTCCTTGTCTTCATCAAAACATAGGCAAAACATTGCTAATGTAATCCTTGACCATTTGCACTCGCACAACTTACACAAAAGTTTAATACCAGTAAGTGTGTGGGTAGAATCTGATTCCACAATGGTGGTGGATATATTCAAGGGTCATGCTAGTGTTCCTTGGAAGCTTCAAAACAGATGAGAGCTTTGTAAAGTCAAGATAGCTTCAATGAGTCTAGTCATAACTCATATTTACAGAGAGGGCAACACATGTGCTGATAAGTTGGCCACCTTTAGTATTAAGACTAGGTCGAATCATTGGTGGAATGTCATGCCTACCTTCATCAAGGAGGACATTCACAAGAATAGGAATGAACTCCCAAATTATAGGTTTAGAAACTTGTAATACTTTGTTCTTGTATCTTGACACTTTAATCTAATATATCAGTGCAGTAGCACTATTGTTAAAAAAAAGATCAATATATGATTGCGCAAAAGTGTAAGAATTAGAATCTACAGTTTTTGAAAACCATAATCAAAATCTAATTTGGATCGAATCCATGATAAGGATAAAACTTGACTTTCCCCACTAAAAATAACATCATTTCTCATACTCCAAATACACCAAATAACCACAAACTTATGATAATCTTATTACATGTTTATGATGATTTTTACACTCATTGATCTAAGTCATCTTAGGAAGATCGCGAAAAAGACACCTGAATTAGACCAATGTAAATTCATATTGTGTTTCATTTACTGTTGAAGCATAATGATAACATCTTTATTGATAACAACTTTTATTTAATGCTGCATGCTGTTGTCATATATGCTTATACATCCTCATTTTGCAGTTAATTAGTTGGTTTCAAGAAGTTCTTGTACCACACAGCAGATTTTTTGGGGTATCTCTTCAAGTTGTCTGTATAATCAACATAATATAGACCAGTTCTACTACTGTATCCAGTTTCCCACCCCCAGCAATCTAGTAGTGACCATGTAAAATATCCTTTCACATTGCAGCCATCTCTGCAGTTATCAAAATCACAATGTTATTAGTTTATAGACTTCAAAAATAGTAAAAGAATTAATAAATAGAAGCAACTACTACATACTTGATAGAAGCCAGTAAGCTAGATAAATAGCTACTGTGGTATCTAATCCGTTGCACATCATTTAAATAAGCATAAGCATACTTAATAGAGATAAATGGTGTAGATACATCAGACATCCCTGTGACAAACATGAAAAAGAAGCATTAAGATTTAGGTCACAAATTTTATTCTGTTATGCAATTATCTTCTGTTGCAAAATTATGGAGAATGAAAATATACAACACAAGTTGGGATGAGAGAAAGAAGGCTTTAAACTTGTGCTGAATAATTTTTTAAATCATATGATGAGGTTTAACTAGCCATGTAAAAATAAGTAAAACTTGTATAGGCTCATACACATGTAGGCAGAACGAATTAGAATATAGCTACTCATTAAAATGATAATTTAGAAATAAAATAAAAGTATACTTTCAAATCTTGATTCGTTGTGTCTATATATAGACATGTGCTAAGTTTTACTATGTAGAATGTTGCATATGGTATGTATGTATGCAACACTGGTAGCTAATGTATGTACTAATACACAACTATAAAGACCTAGGATCAATTAATTAATTTACAGTAGCCTATAACTTATTAATGTTAGATCAACATTGAATTTGTTGCAGAAGGCAAGAGTTTGAAGATTACCGTTTTCAGTGATAATGATGGGAATGTTTCCATATTTTTGTTTGATGTAGTTCATTAAGCTTCTAATGCCTTCTGGCACAATATACAACCATGTAGAACTTGTCTGCAAGTCAGAATTTACAAATTGCTGTCGTGAGTGAGAGAGAAATTCAACAAATATATGCACTATATAACAAGACCGGAGTGTTTCAAACTGCAGACTGTATCACGTGATGCACCGTAATATTGCGGTTGCGGTAACTACTGTAACTGCATCATAACCACAATTGCAGTCTGATATCGAATTACAATGACATAACCACAACGCAACTACACCAGACTGCATTAGATTGCACTGATATCGAAAATATTTTTTTACTTGCAAAATAGTTCACACCGTAACAGCATAATCATAACGGCTATAATAACCGTAATTACAGTAACCGCAACCCCATTTGCAGCCGAACTGCAATTTAAAACCCTGCAAGACTATACTATATAGTCATCACTCATCAACTATATACAACCATAATACTAGAGCACTTAAATGCTCTACACCTTTCAGTAGCAAAATCCATTCCATTTATGTTTCATTTCTCAATGAAATAGCTAATCAATCATCATAACATTAAAGTCTCATTATAAGGAGTAAAAAAATGCTCTATTTATGCAAGACTTACAATTTCTCCAATAAAGTTTGTACCGTTGAATGCTGAAATGAAAGGGTTTGACAACAGTGACTTAGTTGTAGCTGTAGTGCAAAAAAGCAAAGCTATAAAGCACTCAGATAATGTTTGATCTTAAACTTACAAAGAAAAAGGGCACCATTGTCTGTCAAGGCATCTTTGAGAATTCTTTTAGTGATATTAATAGAATCATCTTTTACATAATATGTGGTGAAGTGATTGATTCCCACAAAATCTAATGAACCCTTGAGTAGAGCAGCCTCAGCTTGAGAAAATTTTGGCAGCCTGCTTCCTACTCTACTTTTCATTGAGCATGGATAATCTCCAAATATCAAAGGATCAAGAAACCTGTCATTAAGAAATTTAAATGTTTGTTTCAATCATTATCAATGTGTAGATATCATCTCCATTTCTTGTTCATTTTCAGGTGTGATGGTCGTTATTTTTGAAATAACTTAAATTCAATATTTTAACATATATGTAAATTTCTTAAAAGAAATAGAAAAGACCTAGATTCCTTTTTATTAATTTCCTCCATCATGACATGTGAATATTGTAGAAATTTATGATGATATTAATTGTTAAACTAAAATACGAATTAATTCAAATAATTTATTATATAATCAAAATTTGTTACAAAAGATAATATAATAACGATTTAAATAATAATATTAAGATGAAAATAAATTAGAGATAAATTTAAACAAAATAAAAGATAAAGCTAACTAGTCCTAAAGCTGAAGCTTAGTACATATAAAATTATTACAAATAATTCATCTTTAAGATTATTAATGTGAAAAAAAGTCACTACTAATATAATTCATGAGTACTAAAAAAGACACCACCAAAGTAATGGTGAGTGGAAAGAGAAACCACTAATATAATCAACTTCGGAATGATCATGAGTGGGAAGAGAAACCATTAATATAATAACACTTTTATTTAAGCTTTTCATTTCATGTCTTTAGAAAATTATGAAAATTTTAATCTATCAGCTACATGTCAATGACTTACCAGCCTAGCATGAAATCTTTGGCTCTTTGAGTTGCGACAATGTCTTTTTCAGCGTTTGTTGCTGGCACAAACCAAGGGGTAGCTAAAATTGTCCCAATTGATCCACCCTGTATATTCTGTAGAATAACCAAGTTATTTACAAGTTCCTTACAAATATAAGATCTCAACTTTACAATTACGTACGGAAATGAAAGTCATTTTTGCATGAATTTAAGTATCCACAATATCATTAAGTATATTTACCTTATATTTTTTCCTGTAAATATCTGCTACTGTTGCATGAGAACGTAGGATATTGTGGCCAACAATGTAAGGTTCAGTAGCTGAGTTTCCTGACCTACAAAAGAAAGGAGGGAGAATGGAGCAATGTCCAGGCGCCTGGATCCCATAATCATATCCTTGTATGGTAATCGAATAGGGTCTAGCGATTGTGCTCCAAAATTTCACCCTATCCCCGAATTTCTGAAAGCATGTCTCGGCAAAATTTCCATAGTCCTTTCTGTAGAACACAAGTATCATGTAAACTGGTATACATAATATTACTTTTAGAATTTAATTATAATTACTTCTTAGAAATTCACCTTTTCCACTTCTCAACTTATCGCTCGTATCCATATACTTCACACTTGATTATACCTAACAATATTTCCTTCAAGTATGAGTACCCCACACTTACCAAGTAGCCTTAAAGTTCTTTATATCTCAGTCGAACCGTCAAGTTCTAATATCATTTATTGGACTTGTCCATGACGGAGGAGTCTCCAACAACCGTTTGGTTTTATTGTTATTAGACATGAAAAGAGTGAAGAGCTACGACTGAAACATCATACATGTCTTCAACCTAAACCTTTACTTCATCCGATCGTTTCATGTCTTGCCTAGTTATAAAATCTTCAATTTATCCACATCTATCTAATGTGAGACTTTACATTCGAATATACTAAACAATTATTATTTTCTTGTGAATAAAAGATGTGTTAACTTTCTTTCATGTATTTAATGTCTTATGTTTAGTGTTACTCAAATAAATGTAGAGAGACCTTTCTTCTAAATGTATTTAAGTTGTTCATTCAAGTAGAACCAATTTTCATGAATTAAGGAATACGGCCAAATCAAAAGTTAAAATGATGTACATGATAATCTATACATTATCTCGGTGCTGAGCCATCCATTATATTTGTCTTCTAATGCTTGAGGTAGGTCCCAGTGGTAGATGGTGACGAACGGTTCAATTCCTATAAATGTAATGGATCAATCAATAAGAAGCATTGAAGATATCTTGGACGGTATTCATAGACAGAACTTTTTTAATTCAAAATTAAAATTTAGAATTGTACAAGGAAAATGAGAACTACCTTCAGCCACTAATGCGTTGATAAATTCGTTATAATGGTCAACTCCTGCATCATTGATTTCCCCGGATCCATCTAAATTCAAATTTTATGATTTCAGATCATTTTATAATCTTCAATTAGAAGCTAAGCAATCTAAATGATATTTTGGAAGCAGGTAGACTTGATTATTTTTAATAAATCAAAAGTTTTGTGCTAAGAAAATCAACAGGTACACAAAAGTGTAAGTTCTTTCCGAACATTGACTACGCCAAAAAGTTTTGTTAACTATCTTGAAAAGTGGGTAAAATAACATAATATATATAAAGAGAGGATTCACTTACTATAAGAGTATATTTAAAAAAATTATTTTATATACTAGTCATCCATTCTAACTAAATCTAATGGCTTAAATATATTTATTAATTCAAATCATTGGATTTTCTTATGGTAAAAGGTTAAAATGTGAATTTTGTTTTTTAAACTTTCTTTTATAATAAATGGACCCCTTCCATATATATTACCATAGTTAGAAGCGGTATTGTAAAAATCGGTGAATCAGTCTCAATATTGATACAGTACCATAATTACACCGGTTATGCAATCATACCGGTCAAAGCGACCAAAACCGATCATATCGGTCGGTTTTCAATTGAGCCGTACTATTCATATAGCCGATTTTTATTTAAAATTAATTTTTTAATGAAATAAAAAAAGTATTGGTTTTTTATTGATTTTTCAACATTAATGTTAATATATTATATATGTATATCTAATCTCACCGATATGTAGTTTAATTAGTAAACGACTAGTTGAATCATTATATCATTATACCAGTACTCTAACCAGTTTGGTGACCAGTAAATATTTAATAACACTCGTTATAAGGCGAGATAGTTAATGTATGGTTAGTGTTATAGATTTATCTCATAGAAATATCAATCCATAAATACATGTTAATCGTGTAGAAATTTTAGGAGAATAAGGAAGAGTCAAATTCAAATACAAGTCACACAAATAATTTATTATATAAACAAAAGTTGTTATAAATGATAAGATTAAAATGAATTATACAATAACTAACAAAATAAACATAAATTATAGGTAAATTATTCAATTAACATGAAACTAACTAAATCTTAGATAAGATTATGTTCTATCAATCTAAATATTCTTTTAACACATCCATTCAAATTAAAGCTTAATAAGCTTTAAGCTTGTCACGAATAATTTCTTCAAAAATGAAAAATATACAACTAATTATATCGTTGCACAAAATCATTTGAAATATGTTATAACTGTGAAATATGCAGGTACAGTTATCACATGTGAGAAAAGAATTCACTAATGATATAATTTGTCACTAAGAGAAGATTCACCACTGGAATTATCATTAACAGAAAGAAAATCATTGATATAATGACCACCACAATATAATTGTCGACATGAAAAAGTTTACTACTAGCATAATTCATCAATGAAAGCAGTATTATAAAACTCGGTTCGAACCGGCTGGTCCGACTGATTCAACCGTGAACCAGACATCTAACTGATATGAGCCTCGCATCTAATCGGTTTTGCATCAAATCAGGTTGATTCGGTTAGTTTAAGCCTAAAACTAGTAACTTGAATGGTCGGACCGATCGAGTCAATCAAAATTGTTGTTTTTAAAAAACAACTGAATCGATATCGTTTTTCAGTGAAAAACAAGTAATTTTAACTCATATATAGTCATGTTTGTCATTTGTTAGTTTACATTATAACAAAATCTTCATTGTATGTTTAATTAAATTTTAAACTTATTATACATTTTTGTTGTAGTTAAAACATAATTCATATGTTATTTGGTGATGTTATCAACTTACTTATGTCATTTTATAGTAGTAATTTTTTTTTGTTTAGTTAGACGTGATAATATTTTTAAATTTTGAGTATACGATTATTAAATATTGTTACGTAATATTATGAATTTTTTAGAATTTGTAATATAAATAAAGTTAACCGGTCCAATCATTGATCCACTGATTAAACCAGTGATATATTGACCTAGTACCCTAATCGAGTCATTGACCGGTCCGAGTTTAATAACACTGAATGAAAGAAAAGATACCATCAGAATGGTCTTCGATAGAATGAGAAACTCGGTTATATATATAATCACCATCAAAATGATTATGGATAGTAAATAAATCAATATATATAAAATGAAAAAAGTGAATTTTTATATTAGAGCATCTTGGTATTTGTTTATTTGGATGAATGTTCTTTGATATTTAGAATTATTATGTTGAAGAAAAAATAATGATTATTAACGAGAAAGTAACATGTAACTAATCAAAGATTCAAATTTTTGGCACCTCAATGGTGGGATAGTGGCAAAATATATTATAGATGATGAAACCACTCTTGTTAGGTGGGGCAAACACGAACATCGAAAAAGATTAATTTATTACTTATAAGGTAAGAGGATACCATTATAGTATCAAAAAAGATAACAAGTAGAAGTTTAGGATTGATTGGAAAAGATCAATCAAACTCAAATATAAGTTAGTTCAAACAATTTATTATATAGGCAAATGGTTAAAGTTTCGATTCCTGTACGCAACACTTATTAGGTTGAATAGTTATGCACCCAAAAATGAATTAGTTCATTACCCAAAAAATAAGAGAATGCTCTTGTTAATACTAAAACAATAAAAATAGTAGTTTATATGACCGCAATGTTACATTTTTTAGGCTACAATTGCATTTGCAGCCTTAGTTTTTTTGCAATTTCCCATATCTGTAGTAATGTAATCACAACTACAACTATAATAGCACACAAATCATGAATCTTAATGTCACTTTTCTAATAAATAGCATTACACCAGTTACAAATTATATTAAAGATAAACTGTAAAAAAATGCTTACTTGGAAAAATACGAGGCCAAGAAATGGAAAACCTATATGCATTAGTCCGCAAGTCTTTCATCAATTGTATGTCTTCCTGCACGATAAATCAATTTAAAGTAAAACAACCTTTGTTTGAGGGCTAAAATAGTAAAAATGAAATTTTATTTATTTTGAATTAGTTTCACTATCTAAAGAAATCCATTAAACTATAAGAGTGTTAGTTAATTTATTTACAAAACATTTGACAACAACAAAAACCAGTGTAAGTGTTGAGTTTTATTTTGCAAAAGTGGAAACCCAATATCTCATATCACTTTTCAACTATTCATATGTCATGTTCACACCAATCTGAATGTATGTACAGCACAAAGTATAAGTTATAGATCCAAGAAAAGACTTACCAATGACCAAAAACAACAGTCAAATGACAATTATCATTCATATTATTATTATTTAAGAGGGATTGTCGTGCATGTGAATTCACACATTTTTTAAATTTAATATTATAAATTAACACTTTCTTAAATAAGAGTTAATTATATAAGCAAAATAAAATATATGAATATAATGATAGATTTAATTTTATATAGATAATAAATAATAGAATGTATCTTGAAAATATAAATTATTAGTATGACTAAAATAAGACAAACAAATTTATGTTATTCAACTTTCCATTTATTTATTAAATAAGTGTAGATATAGAATATATAGAGTGATATTATGATTACGGGTTATTAGAACTTAAAATTTGTAAAAGGATATGAGAGTAATTGTCAGGTCACCTAGTAAAGGAAGCTTTGAAATTTCTTGCCTTTATGACCGATTTGCGTCAATGAGTAAGACTCAATGTAACTTTCCTCTTCTCAAGTATAGTGTGTCTATGTGTGTCAATGGCCTGTGAGTTAATTTCCCATATCATCGTAAAAGAAAACTTAATATTAATTGGGGTTTGGAACATATATGTGAATGTGATTTGTTTAATTCAATAACTTTAATATTACATATTAATATTTCTATAAATAAAAGTTGAAGGGAAAGATTAAATTCAATTTTATAAGTTAAGTTTGAATAATATATTATTAGTGAGGGTAAAATAGGACAATGGTAAATTATGCAAAAGTAATTGTCATTCCTATATCTTTTATATATGTATATACACACACATAAATGTACTCTTATCAATTAACATTTTTTTAATTCAATAAATATAATATTCTAGATTAATAATTTCATAGTCACATATATTAAAAATAAAAAATTTATTATTAATGAGAATGATGAATTTAACTTTAAAGACATAATAAGATGGATTTTATTATGAGAGATAATGATAAACACAATTTCAAAGATATATTAGAATGTATTTATACTATATATAAAGTCAAAACTTGAAATAACTTCTTTCATGGTGTAATTTTCACTTTCTGTTTTGCCATTAACATTATTTATATTTTACAAAAAAAATTATATAATCCTAAGCAACCACCACCAACATATTAATTAACCACATATCTCACCTTAAATTAAACTTTGTCATAAACACACAAAAAATATAATATAAAGTACACTGAATACAACAAATACATTCTAATTCTAAAAAATGAAATATATAAAATTTGAATATATAGTATCATGCAATATTCACCGGCAGATATGAGGTGTCTGTACACACTAGTGTTAATAAATATAAATTATTAGCTAGGATAATTGAAATGTTTTAAAATTATGCCAATACAATTACCATTTTAAAATTATTATCTCGAGTAAATAAAAGTTAAAATCGATGGGAAAAAATAAATATTTTTAGATAAGTGCCTAAGTTTTCCCTATATATTGATACCCTTTTATACATTTTAAAATTTGTTATCAGGATAATAATAGTTGAAATGAATGAAATTTTTCAACTCTTTCTAAATAAATAGATAAATTTTTTTCCTCTATATCAATAAAAACAGCATATAGTACGGATGATAATAGTAGTAGAAAAAAAGAAATAGGGACACCAAATTTTGTTCAAAATGTCTAAATATATCAGTCATAACATACTTTGAATCGATGATACTGATCCACCCCAATATCATCATTGCTAAAATCCAGTATCTTTCCTGCAAGACATGTAAAGTAAAGGTCACCATGCATGTTAGAATATTAAGAATTTAATGCTTCTAATTTTTGTAATCATCTAAAATAGATGCTACTACAGTTAGCTGAGTTCTTAATTTGTAATATATAAATTGTGTTGCATGGATTTAAAATGTCGCAATGCACTTTATTCTTCTTATTCACTTCCCACTCTTTTTTTCATTAAGAGAAACTTATGTAAAGACATATACAACATGTCATGTTTAGATAAAAATGTATTTATATTTTTTTGTACTATCATTATAACTAAATTTTAATTTAAATTAATTTTTTAATATATTGTCAAGATTTTATTAAATGTCTCTACATAGATATATCTCTATACAAGTCACAAATAATGAATTGATTTTATATAATGTATAATTAGTTAAGAGTAAATTATAATATTGACCCCATTCAAGTTTAACTTAAAGTTACGCCCACCACCTGGTTACTTGTTTAAACGATTACATATATTTACTTTGTAGAGATAATCAATATGATGTATGTATATAAATATAATTTAGGAGAATTTATATAGGTATAAAAATGACAAATAATTTTTATAATTTTACTAAAATTTAGAAGTCATGAGTATTCTAAATGACTCTAAAAAATTGAGGAAGTAATACTGAAAAATAATAAAACATACAATTAATCTGCTTTCCTATGGCAAACTGTTAATTTTCATGGAACACTGAAATCATTTACATGATCATCTACTTTGTTTTATTTTTGGAAAAAAGTTACACTTTAGCAACCACATCAAATTGAGCACCAATAAAAACTTAAAATAGTTAGCTTTGCCACTTTTAAGAATGGTTAAAAGTGGTAAACATATTTGTATTGATAGAATATTATCTAGAATTTAGTTAGCTTTGTCACCTTCATCCTAGAGAGAAGTTAACAATATTACTTAAATTGTTTAGATCCAGAAATGGATATTTAAATTCTTAATTAGGAACAATTAAACTAAAATGATGAGAATCTTCAATAAAATATGCTCTAAGAATCACACTTACCAGGAGTATGTGAAAATGTATCCCACACAGATTGCCCCTTTCCGTCTTCTTTCACGGCTCCTTCAACCTAGAGAGACGTTAACAATATTACTTTTTTTTCTTAAGTAGAAGGGTGCAACAACACCCAAAAGAACTAGATTAGAAAATAAAGTGAGTTACAAATTGCTAAACCTATTAGCTGGTAAACCCATCTTATTTCTATTACATTCATTAACCAAGAAAGTGGGGACAGAGTTCCAATGAACATAACACTTCATAGCAATGCCATAGCTCGCAAGCTTGTCTGCACACTCGTTTCCTTCACGGAAAATATGAGAAATAGACCAAGTGCACTGTCTCAGAATGGATTTGCTTCTTTCCCAACTACTTAAAAGTTTCCAAGGGGCATTGCACTTACCTTTGAAAATTTGCACAACCAGAGCCGAGTCACATTCAATCCATATGTTTGTCCAGCCTTTTTTAAAAGAAAATTCAATTACCAAAATTGCAGAATTCATATCAGCAAACAAAGCATCATTGATATGAAAATAATCAGCAAAACAAGCTAACACTGTGCCCTCATGATCCCTGAAGATAGCTCCTCCACCCGAATGACCAGGAGAACCATGGGCAGCTCCATCAGTATTTATTTTAACAGTGCCCAAAACCGGAAAGCACCAATTTACTTCAACAATACGGGGAGCCCTTGTGTAGTTAATAGAAACATTGAAGGCTTTAAGAATAGTAAGCTCATGCACATTAGGACGAGCAGCTGAGTTGGAAGAGTTGGCAGACAAATTGGTAGCCAACTTTATCTTAGAAATTGCTTGTTGTAGATTGCAAACTCTATTCTCAAATCTAATATGATTTCTGCAATACCATATTATGTTAATGGTATGAATTATTGTAGCAGCCAGTAAGTCTCTCACCCGAGGGCTCCAATTACTCCTACAGACCTTGATCATTAATGTTATTGAAGATTTATCAATGGAAACTGAGAAAGTAGAGTTAACCTAATCCCATAGAGCAGAAGCAAAGCAACATTGCAGAAATAAATGATCAGAATTCTCAAAATTTTGATTGCAAAGGCTGCACATAGAAGCTAAGTTGCAACCCCGGATCTGTAAGTTGTCATCAGTTGGCATTTTCTTGTTTATCAGTCTCCAAGTTGTGAAGGATTTAGAAGGAGGAATTGAGGAAGACCAAATCAAGCTACACCAACTTAGTCTATTTCCCTATGAAGTTGTAGTCATGTAAGCAGACTTAAGAGTGATAACACCATCATTAGTGCCCTGCCAGCAACACTTATCTTATGCAAGGTCTCTGCTGATTTTAGAAATTGAAACAACAATTTGAGGGAATTTTTCCTGCAAACAATTTGGAATTGTCCACTTATTCCCCAAAATGAAGTCACCAACAGAAGACTTCAACTTATGATGCAACTCCTCCGGGATATCAAGAATCTGCACAAGAGGCATACCAGTCCAATTATCATTCCAGAAATTGACATTTTTACCATCCCCAATCAGCCAGGTTGAGTTCATTGAGAAAGTTAGCATATTGGACTTAATTCCAGGCCAAATAGAAGATTTGAAGTACTTGGACTTGCGATAATTTCTGAACCTGTGTCTGCAACCAGTAGCCCAATCTTGATCAGAGGATAGCAAAGACCAAGCAAGCTTTAGAAGGGCTGCATGATTCATCTTTTTAATAGAGCTGAGACCAAGACCACCCTCATTCTTAGGAGTGCAAACCTTAGCCCAAGGAACAATGACAAGCTTTCTAGAGTTAACATCCCCTGACCATATGAAATTTCTTATACAAGAATCAAGTTTTTTCAGAAGTTGAGCTGGCCAAACATAGATATGAAAGCTAAAAATCATCATGCTATGGATAATTGATTTCACCAGCTCCACTCTTCCCATAATCGAAAGAGAGTGACCTTTCCACTTAGAGAGCTTACCAATAATCCTATCTGCAATAGGAGTGAGGTGAGACTTCTTAGGCTTTCCTATGAACAAGGGAACCCCTAAATAGGTGAAAGGCAAAGCACCAGAATTGAAACCCAAACAAGCAGAAAGCTCATTTATTTTCCTGGCAGGACCCTTAGTGTAGAACTTGCACTTTGAGGGGTTTATGTGTTGCCCAGAGGCCGAGACATACTTGTTAATTAACTGCTTAAGAGCCATAAGATCCCTTTTGATTCCCTTACAGAAGATCATAATATCGTCAGCATATAAAACATGAGTAGTAGTTGATAAATTCCTAGGACCTGAAATAGGCTTGATCATATTTTCCCTCAACAACTTTGTGATCCCTCTGCTTAAAACATCTTCAGCCAGACAGAAAAGAAGAGGAGAAAGATGATCTCCTTGTCTAACCCCTCTACGACAATTGAAGAAACCGACATTGTTACCATTGACATTAAAAGACAACTTGGCAGATTGCAGAATTACGTTTACCCATTTGATGAATTTGTTATGAAAACCAAAAGCCTTCATAGTATCAAGCAAGAAAGTCCAGTCCATAGTATCAAAAGCTTTCTTTATGTCCAGCTTGATAGCCAAGTTACCACCAAAAACTTTATGGTCCAAGAGATTAATGGCTTCAGAAGTTGTGCAAATACAATCCTGAATGCTTCTATTCATAATGAAACCCTTTTGTTGAGGAGAAACAATTCTAGAGGCAACCAAAGCATGTCTATCAGCCATAACTTTGGTTATGATTTTAAACTGGAAATTAGCAAGAGCAATGGGCCTAAAGTCTTCTATTCTATCAGCAGAAGCAGATTTAGGGATAAGGATCACCGTGTTGGAGTTCATGTTTGGCATCAACCAACTTTGGGAAAAGAATTGCTTGATAGAATTACACACATCATGTTTGATAATATTCCAAAAACTCTGATAGAAGCAGCCACCATAACCATCGGGACCAGGAGCTCCATCCCTATTTAAAGCAAAAACAGCAGCCCTGATTTCATCATCATCAGGCATTTTAGTTAAATTCTGATTCTCCTCTTCTTGCACCAGACTTGGGATAACCTCCTGAATTAAAGAGTTAGGAGTAGAATTATTAGGGCAAGCAAATAAATCAGTATAGTAGTTAAACACATGACTAGCTATATCCTCCTGATCAGTAAGAATTTCCTCATCCACCTTCAACATGGACAAAGATTTAGAGACTTGTCTAATTTTTGTCACTTTATGAAAGAAACTGGTGTTTCTATCTCCACTGCAGTGCCAATTTAATCTGGATTTTTCCTTCCAGAACTTTTCTTCCATAAGAAGGGCAGAAAAAAGATTGGTTTGAGCAATTGCTTCTTGGTCAAGTAACTCATGATCAGGACCAAGATCATTAATACAAGACTGAATTGTTTCCAGATCAGCTTTAGCATCTTTCACTCTATGGTGAATGTTACCAAAAATGTTGAAGTTCCAATCCTTAAGCACCCCCTTAAGCGTTTTTAACTTAGCAGCAAGAACATACATGGGACAACCAACAACATCCAAGGCCCAAGACTCCTCGATTATTCTTCTACAGTCTACATGATGGAGCCACATCTTCTGAAATTTGAAAGAATAAGATCTTCTGACCAAATCAGAGTGAGAACAAAGGAGAATTGGGTTATGGTCAGAGGCAATTCTAGGCAAAGAGCAGCAAGCCACTTGGCTCCATTCATCGATCAAACTATCATTGCATAAAGCTCTATCTAATCTTCTCTCAATGAGGGCAGCCCCCTTCTCTTATTTGTCCAAGTGAAGTCAGCACCCCTAGTGACAAGATGAATAAGATTTAAATTCTCAGTGAAAGAATTAAACTCCTCAGTAGGTACTCTTTGAGGAATTCTGCCCCCACGACACTCATGAGCCCCTCTAACAACATTAAAATCACCAAGACAGCACCAAGGACCCACATTAGCAAACATCAGAGCTTGAATCTCATTCCAGAGTAATCTTCTATGGTGAGAATCCGTGCTAGCATACACAGCGCAAATGAAGAAAATTTGATTATCAATTTGTAGGGAGATAGACAATTGTTGATCAGAATTAGCTATAATTTTGGGACTCAAACCCATGTTATAAAGACCCCAAATAGAAGGCTGCAAAGAGTCTCTTTTATTAACCATAAACAAGTTTAAATTAAGATCAGATCAGAAGCTGGAATGAACATCAGAAGCAGCAATTTTAGGCTCAGAAATGAACACTAAATCAGGCTTATTATTGACACACATAGATTTAAAAACCAAACGAGTTTTGTGATTACCAAAACCCCTCCGGTATTACTTAAATTACATGAATAAATATATAATTTCATGTCTTCAAATAATACAAAGATTAAATATATGTAAACAATGATCATGCATAATGATAATATAACTTCTTTGCCTACTTTAACGTTATGATATTTAATTTTATAACTTTTTTTATTCAAAGGAGAGATTCATATAAAGCCTTATATAAGAGAATAGAGATATGAGAAAAGGACCTAAGAGTCAAAAATATTTTGATGACTTATTAGAGATTTCACTTTATATTTTACAAATTAGCCAATTCAAATAAGGAATGACTATGGAATCTAATGGGATGAAGCGAGCATAAGCAATCTTTTCCATTGCTCATATTATCATCTATTTGTGAATACCTAGTGAATATTTATGGCTACCAAATTTTAATTATATATTTAATAACAATTAGTATATATAAAAATAATTATTACATGATAATAACATAGGTATATGATCAATTTATCACTATAGTTAAATCATTAAAACCTATTATTAAATAATAAAAACGATTACACATATTTACTTGGTAGGGATAACATATTTACTATAATACTTATGTCACCCATAAATTATTATTACTGAGTACCCATTATGGATACCTACTGCTCAAATATTTTTGCCACCTCTAGATTTACATAACTCTCAAACTATTTTTTAAATTTAAAACATTGAATTTTTTTGGTTGAACATTATTCTTTGGTTGTCCATCAGGCTATTTTCAAGATAGTTTAACACCATTAGATAGTTTAACACCATTAGGTGATTGTTTTTTTTTGTTGGTATTATCAAGTATATCTTCTCACCTTATGCAAAAATATTTGAGCATTATTGGTACCTACTGCTCAAATATTTTTGCCATCTCTAAATTTACATAACTCTCAAACTATTTTGTAAATTTGAAACATTGAATTTTTTTGGTTGAACAGGTTGTCCATGAGTCTATTTTCAAGATAGTTTAACACCATTAGGTGATTGTTGGTTTTTTTTGTATTATCAAGTAAATATTCTTAAAATAAATAAGTAATTTCTCTAATAAATATCATTTTTAGGAATCAATTTAGTGAACTTTTTATCTTTCTAAAAATCTAGCACACTTACACCACTAAATGAGCTTTTAATTGGTTGTTGGTTTAGTCATATAAATTATAATAGTTATAATTTTTTGGACAAATTTAAAAAGTCAAGTTATTACGTTGACTTTTTATAAAAAAAGAATATTAATATGTACATTTACCCGCCAAATAAAGTATTGTTACTCTTTTATCGTTTCAGTAAAAATGTACTAGTTTCACCTTTGAAAATTACTATCAATTACTTATAAGTTTTATAATTCATGAATATATTAGATACAAAACAATATCTGAATAGTTTTATATGTTAAGTTAAACCAATGATTAGAACCGGATCAGACTGGACGGTCCGACCGGTCTGACCGCTGACTGGACTTGAAAACGGCTCTAATTTGTCGTCTTAACCGAATGAGAGTTGAATAGCTTTGAACCGAAAAAAATCCAATCCGACCCTGTTAAACCCGGTTAAACCGGAATAACCCGGGAAGTAAACCGGACGGCTCACCTAAAAATGGGACAATTTTATAAAATTTTGTTTTACTACGATCCAAAAAAATAAAGATACATTATTTCAATAAAATTGTTCATATTTATATATAAAGTTTTACATTTATATATAACTATATATTTATAAATAAAAATTATTAATTATGTCCGAAATCATCCGGTCAGACTGAACGGTTTAACCGTTTAAACCGGTTAAACCTAATATGAAACCTTTGTTTTACTTCCTGCGGGTTTCACAACACTGGGTTAAACTATTATTTTATATATCTTTTAATTGGCACATCATCTGAAATTTCTTAAAAAGAGGATAACTTTGGAAGAAGGGATTTTCTTACTTGAAATTTCCACACAATAATGCTATATGAAAGTAGACAGGAAGTGGACAACAGCATTTAAGAGCTTGTTGCAGAATTCATTATGATTATCCTAGTCTCTAACAATAAATTTCTCTGTTAAAAGTAAAATACTGTGGCTACATTTGTCCTTCTCAGTCTCATCCTTGTAGACTCCATGGTTGATAAAGTTTATTACTTGACATCAATCAAATTAATTAACTTACAATGACAAGACAAATTCATTGTTTCCTAATTTAATTTGTGGTATCATTTTCTATTCTATTTTCATGTCTTTCAAGAAAACATATCATCCCTGGAACATAATTTGTGTACAGATCTCTCTTTAATGCCAATTTGTGAAATTTCATGAAAGAGAATAGTTTTCAAGAGGAAAGAATCCATTGACGCATAGTGTAAACCAGTGTTGTTAATATAGTAAGTACCGGTCATCAAATTGGTTAGGGTATTAGTATAATGGTATAACAGTTCAATTAGTGGTTCACTAATTAAACCGCATACCGGTGAAATTAGATATAAAAATATAATATATTATCATTAATGTTAAAAAGTCAATAAAAAACCAATATTTTTTTCATTTGCATTAAAAAATTAATTTTAAATAAAAATCGGTCGGTATGACCAGTACGGTTCAATTGAAAACCGGCCAGTATGACCGATTTTGACCGGTTTTAACCGGTATGATTGCATGACCGGTATAATTACTATACTGTACCGGTATTGAGACCGATTCACCAGTTTACCGGTTGAACCGACCTGCACGAGCCGGTTTTCATAACACTGGTGAAAACTTATGTTAGCAATTTTCATCCAAAACTAACAATATATGCTCAGAAAATGTAATGAGTAAAACTAACAAAAATAAAAATAAAAAATTTGGTATATTTATAGGTATCGAAAACAAATTTAAACAATCAATTAATTTATATGGACAACTTTATTATTTCCCTATTTAATTTAATTTGGTGTGTCATTTTCTTTTGCTTTTTTGTTGGGTACATGTGTGTCATTTTCTATTCTTATATCTGGTTACATATATGCATGGTAAGGGTGTCTTCATGTGCTAAGGAATAAACTCTCAACTTTACTCACCTCACAAAATCAAAGGAGTAAAGATTTATGACATTAGAAATATATAATATATATATATATATATGTATATATATATGTATATATATATATGTGCTACAATAATATATAACATTAGAAAATGCATCTTATAACAGGAAGCAAAGTTTTAAATTATGGTCACCGTAGCCATTTTTTTACGTTTACAGCAATTATGGATTATTATATCAGAAAATGTGGTTGGTTGTAATTGTGCCCTTAAAAATACTAAAACATTAAGAGTAATGATATATTTTTTTACTACAAATCTTATATGTGTCATTGTTCCAACCTTAATATTATCATCTTGGTTTGTTGTTTTATGATCGATTTGAATTATGAGGAATGATGTTATTTCTTATGATAAGGAGTTTAGCTATATCAATTTGATAGACCTTATCCAAATTAGATCGTAAATGTATTTTGCTCTAGTGTAGGTCAAAAATTTTATAAGTTTGCATAATGGTTTATTGATCCTTGAAGTTGTATTACTCAGTCGTTTAAGGGTAATCACTCTTGACGATTGTCTCTCTACGCATTTGGGTTGACACTTTTTGTGTTTTTTTAATGAATTTTTCTGGTATGAAAAAATAATATTATGATCTTAGTTATGATCGCAAATCCAAATTGAAAACTACAGATATTTTGAAGTGTAAAAACATGCAGTAAAAGTGAATAAGTAGCTAGCTAGATGCAAACCTGAATGGCTGAAGATCCAGTACCAAACATAAAGCCATTTGGGAAGTCACTCCAGTTTATCTCTGATGTACATATCTGAACTTCAAACAATACCGCCACTAATAATATCAGAAAAATGTTGCTCTTTAACAACATCTTAACGTGGAGAATGAGAGAGAAAGGAAAGTGTTCAGTTTTGCATTCGAAGTGAAGTTCATATGAGAAAGACTTTTGAGTAAATATGCATGTATAGATATAGGGAGGACATGAGAGAGAAGTGGGGTCCAGCTGTTAAAATGAGTACATCTTATTATATATTAATATTTGGAAAATGATATATGTGGTACATAATGTGATATTGATGAATGTAAGGGGATAGTGATATTTTTAAGTTTTAATTAAAAACAATTGCAAATATGAACCATTAAAAACATCTCTATTAGTAATGAGAGGAGTTAGATCTTTTAATACACTATAAAAAATAATGTTTCACAAAGTTTATTAATGATTGGTTTATAAGTGACATGTGTCACTTTCTTATGGCGATGATTTATTTCGTAAGGAGAAAAACTTGTGTATAGACATATCTATACAAAGACAATCAATAAAATATTGACAACACATTAACATTTTAATTCTAATCAAAATTTAGTCCTAAATGATAGACCAAAAACCATAAATGCATTTGTCTTCAAATATGACGTGTTTGATACAATTTTACACAAGTTTTTCTCTTTAGTATGAAGATATAACATTTTTCTTAATATTTATAATATACTATTTTAATATACTAAAATATTTTATGTGAAATTTGAATTTGAAAATATGAAATTATTGTTTGTATTACATAGAATTATTTAAGAGCATGTTCATTAACTTATTTAAAGATAGACATATTTGATTGAATGAAGAAAATTTTAAACAAGTGAAGTATAGACTATTCTATTAGAAATTCATAATTTTTAATTAAGGTGTACATCATATATTTAATATAATTATATTGACTATTTATTTTGGGTTACGAAATAATTTAATTAATGACAACCTAAAAGACTTCTAAAACTGATAACGAATATGAGCTTAATGAGGGGATACCCAAACAGTTACCCTATAGGGGTAATAAGAACCCTATAAGTTAACATATAAAGAACGATTATGGTCCCCAAAACACCAAATCAAAAATAGTTTTCACCTTTACCCATCAGAAAGAAAACGAATGTCCCAAAATGAATTAAGGATTTGTTGAGGAATACCATCTTACCAAAACTCTTTCAAAAAGTATATTAAAGGAGTAGATCAGAGAACATGAATACAGATATGATTTTGTATCATTGTTTTTTATTATGTGAGAGTATCATGAGATTCAAGATCCTAGAATTGGTATTTCACCTATCATAAGGAATTTCTAACAAGTAGAATCAGAATAGAGGTTCTGAATTTTATGATTCTCCATTAAAAGTATTTTTTCCCAATTTTTTATGAACCCTAATTTTTAAATTTGAGGATTTTAATGTTTCCGCTATTGGTTATGAAAAATCGGTATTTATGAAAAATGAGGATAACTTTCATGTGCTTCCGCTTATTTGAGTCATAAGTAATTTGTATTATGAATCCTTGCAACATGTGTTGAAGTATATATTCATATATGTTGGACATTGACTTTGATATATGTGCACTAATGCCTAATGTCTTACTATTGAAAATTGACTTTTTGGTGACTTTACAATTTGCAATTTGTTAAAGTATGTATATATATATATATATATATATATATATATATCATGACCTTGTATATATTGTGAATTAAAATATACATGTATACACATAATATATATATATATAATGGTTACAAATAATGCTTAAATTTTTTGATTAAAGCTAATATATATATAATGGTTGAGGTGACTATGATTTTCGGAATTATTGATTAAAGCTAATATATATATAATGGTTACAAATAATGCTTAAAATTATATATAAAATGTTAGTGTGTAAAAGTGTATATATATATATTAAGATATGCATGATCATATTCAATTTGAAATTTTGATAATGATTTGCATTTATTTTTATGGTTTTCAATTTGGATCTACTTTGCATTTGGTTAAGATTGCATCTACTTTTATGCATTGACATATATATGTAATATGTCTTTTTGATTTGGAATTATATTGTGAGATTAAATTTGTTAATCATATGAGATATCAAATCTGAAGGTTTTAATTCCAAATTATATTTTTTTATAATGGACCCATATTATTTTCCTTTTGTCTGATAATTATTTTTGAATTAATTGATGCAATATGTTGCGAAAGTAACATCTATTATTTTTGAATTACACGGATGAGTATGCGATTGTTTATGTGAATTATATTGGCCCAAAGGAATATACAATTTGACTAAGTAATAACATACATGTGATTGATAAATAAGTAACAATTATAAAGTTTTTCCATGTGAATAATAATCGGTCCAAAGAAATGTTATTGTTTGACAGAACTAATTGTTAATATTTGATCATTACATTGAGAGTACCACTTACAAATTAATTTCTCTATCCAAGGACTAGAAATTGATATTGTGTTATATATCTTGTGATGAGTCTATTATGTGAACATGTCTTATTTTATATATATTACCTAACTTGTTTGTTTAAATGGTTACAACACTTCATGGTTTGTTGCATTGGTTGATGGCTAATTGCAATGCTACCAATAGGCTATAGTGGTTATATGTGTTTATATGTGATATAAATAATATATATTTTAGATTAAGTGTTGAATCAAACTCAACTAAATGTTTTTTATTTTATAAAATAAAATTGTTTGACATTTTAAGTGAACCTATTAAACAAGAAGTCGCCAAAGTGACATCTTTTCTATTAATTGTTCATAATAAATGTCAAATGCTAGTGCATATATGTATCCATGCGAGTATTAATCGTCCCAAAGGAAGATTATTACTTGGTCGGATTCTATATACACATGTGATGATAAATATGTGATTATTATAAGGTTGCATATCTGAATGATAAATCAGTCCAAATGAGGGCTTATTATTTGACATGTATGATGATTAATGTTTGACCATTACAAACAAAAGCACCATTAGTGATTGATATAAAATATCAAGCCAACTATATGTGTGCATATTATGCGAATAATGACCGGTCCAAATGAAGATTACTATTTGGCCCAAATTACAAACATACTTGTATCAATAAATATGTGATAATCATATGACTTTCTATGTGAATAAAAAGTGAGTCCAAAGAAAAGCTTATTGTTTGACATGACTCATTATCAGTGTTTGATTACTATATTGACTGTACCACTTACAAGTTCATATTTTTGTCCAAAGACTGAATATTAATGTTGTGCTAGGTAAATCGTGATGTGTCCCATCATCATTTGAATTTAAGTTTAATTGCAAGAATAATTGCAATTTGTTTTATTCTTTTATTAGTGTTGCAAATATTTCTACTCAAATTAAGAACATCTCATTGCTGAATGAGACAAACTTTAAAGTCTTTAAGGAAGCCATAGAAATTGTTCTCGACTGTATGGATTTAGATCTAACACTTCAGGTGGGGGAAACCATTTCTACTATGGAAATCCTCGATGATGTTAAAATTGATAAATTGGAATAATCTAACCTAATGTGTCTAATGATCATGAAATGCTTTATTCTAGAAGCGTTTCGGGGCTCTATTTTTGAGGTTCAGAGTGCAAAGAAGTTCCTTGAAGAAATAGAACCATACTTTGCCAAAAATGAAAAGGCAGAGACAAATAGCTTTTTGGATAAACTCATCTCCATGAAGTATAAAGGCAAAGTGAACATAAAGGAGTACATTATGGAGAGATATCTAATCTCTCATCAAAACTCAAGTCACTTAAGTTAAAGCTTGGTGATGACTTGCTCATGCACTTGATTTTGATCTCGCTTCCTGCACACTTTGGGCCATTCAAAGTGAGCTATAACATTGAGAATGACAAATGGTTTCTCAATGAGCTAATATATCACTGTGTGCAAGATAAAGAGAGACGGTAGAGAGATAAGACTGAAAGTGCTCATTTGACTATGACCTCTCAGAATAAGAAAAGAAAGAATAATAAGGATGTCGTGAATTGTGTCTTTCCTCAGAGAATATGGAATTGTTCTGCAATACACTATACCAAGCAAACCTAGAATGAAGGGTGTTGTTGAGCGATTAAACCAAACTCTTAAGGATATGATGAGAAATATGATTAGTCATTCTTCATTGCCAGAGTCTCTTTGGGGGAGAGATTTAAATACCACAATTTACATCCTTAATAGGGCGTCAAATAAAGTAGTTAACAAAATCACATATGAGCTTTGGAGTAATTAAAGACCAAGCTTAGAACACTTGCACATTTGTGGTTTTCTAGCTGAGGCATGACCTTATACGTTGTATGAAAGGAAACTAGACTCAAGAACTGTTAGCTGCTATTTTGTTGGTTATGTTGAACGCTTTCAGGATTATAAATTTTATGATCCCACTTCAAAACATTTTTGAGACGAGAAATCCAAGATTTCTTGAGGAAGTTGATTTTGGGAGGAAAAGAACATAAAAAATGTTGTTTTTGAGGAAGAACTTGCCAGTAATGGTGAACAAGTTCTTGTACTTATTACCATTCAAGGAATAACTTCGGTAATAGAAGATAATGTTCAGAATATTGTTCCTGGTAATATTCTTGAACAAGACAACAATGAGGTTCTCCCTCAAGTACCTATAGAACAAATTCAACAACCTCAAGAAGTAGAAGTGTCATTAAGGAGATCCACTAGAGAGAGAAGAAATGAAATTCTTGATGTTTATATTGTATTTTTTTAAGAACATGAGGATGACATCAGGTTAACAGATGATGATCCATTGAAATTTTGTCCAGCCATAAAATTTTTTAACTCTCTAAAGTGGATTGATGTCATGAAGGATGAGATGAAGTCTATGCATGATAATGACATTTGGGATCTTGTCGAATTACCTAAAGGTGCGAAACCTATTGGTTGTAAATGGATATTTAAAACCAAGAGGGATTCAAATGGTAATATTGACGCATATAAAGCTCGCCTAGTTGCTAAAGGCTACACTCATAAAGAAGACATTGATTATAAAGAAATATTCTCTCCATTATCTTCGAAGGATTATTTTTGAATAATATTAGCACTAGTAGCTCATTTTGATTTAGAGTTATATCATATGGATCTTAAGTCTATGTTTCTAAATGGTGACATTAAAGAAATGGTGTATATGGTGCAACCAAAAAACTTTGTGTCAATTGTCTCAAAGTCTATGGTGTGAAAATTAAAGAAATTCATATATGGCCTTAAATAAGCTTCTCGTCAATGGAATCACAAGTTTCATCAAGTTATTGCCGCGTATGGTTTTGAGGCAAATAAAGTTGATGATTGTGTGTATCACAGGTTTAGTGGGAGTAAATTTATATTCATGGTATTATATATCGATGATATTCTACTTGTGAGCAGTAGTATGAGACTATTGCATGAGGCCAAGAGATTTCTAACAAATAATTTCGAAATGAAAGATCTTGGGAAAACTTCTTATTGTATTAGGTATTCAGATACTAAGAGATTGCTCTCAACGTATCCTAAGGTTGTCACAATAAAGCTATATAGATAAAGTCCTAGATAGAATTCACATGAAAGACAGTAAACTAGGGGATATCCTATAGCTAAGGGAGACAAGTTTAGTCTCGAACAGTGCCCCAAAAATGACTTTGAAAGATACGAGATGAAAAAGATTCCTTATGCATCTGTAGTAGGAAGTCTAATGTATTCTCAAGTTGTATATGTCCCGACATAGCGTTTGTCGTGGAATTTTTGAAAAGATATTTGAGCAATCCTGTAATGCATCACTAGAAGGCAGACAAACGTGTTATGCATTACTTAAAGAGAACAAAGGAGTACATGCTCACTTATCAGAGGTCTGAGAATTTGGAGATCATTGGATATCCTGACTCCATTTTTTTGGATGTCTAGACAATAGATACTTCACCTCTAGATATGTGTTTATCTTTGCTGAAGGTGCTATCTCTTGGAAGTCTGCTAAACAGATGCTCAAACCTCCTTCAAGCATGGTTGCAGAGTTCATGGTTTATTTTTGAAACATCAGAACATGGCATATGGTTGTAGAAATTTTGTCACTGGCTTACATGTGGTTGATGGTACTAAAAGACCTCCGAGAATTTATTGTGATAGTAAGTCTGTGGTTCTTTACTCCAACAATAATAGGAGTTCTATAAAGTCAAAATTTATTGACATCAAGTTTCTGGTTCTTAAAGAAAGTGTTCAAAATAGACAAATTTCTATAGAACATATAGTGACATATTTTATGCTAGCCGATCCATTGACTAAGGGTTTGGTACCTAATGTCTTTCATGAGCATATTGCTCATATGATTATTGCTCCTTAGGATACCTTAGTTCAGTGGGAGTCTATATGTTTTATGATATACTTTGGATATCATATATAATTTTATGCATAATAAATTTTATTGTAACTATTGTGTTATAATTAAAGACTTTGGATTGATCTCACTATAGAATAAAGAAGGATCAGTTGTATTGTCACTCATCCATATTTGATCCATGTCATTAAGTATATTAATATGGTGATCATCGTGGTCAAGTCATGTTTGAATATGATGAAGGTCGTGGTGGTTCCATTGTTGATATATGAGATGGACAAGATTATATTAAGGATAAGTCTAAATATAAATAGCATATAGATGCACACCTAAAGAATATGTGTTATAATTGTCCCAGGAAAAACATGAAGCTCAAGTGGGAGATTGTTAGAAATTCATAATTTCTAATTAAGGTGGACATCTTATATTTTTCAAACCTTGAGAGCATTATTATTAAGTGCATACAAAGAGTTATCAGATTGCAAGTAATTATTGTGTCAAATCTTGTAAAAGCAATCCTTGCTATAATTAAAGTTTTCTTCATTCAAAGTGTTGAATTACTTTCTTTCACAAGGGTGTGATAAGAAAAGGGGATAGAGTCACTTGGAAATGTTGTTTTCCAAAGAGTGACATAGGTATCAGAGAGTGAGTAAGATACAAGGAAATCTCGGGTGAGAATTTGTAATTGCTACTCTTAATATCTAGTGAAGAAATCTCTTGTGTTGCAAGAGTATTGGACGTAACCTTCAATGGATAAGAATGTGAACCAATATAAAAATATCTGAGTACTCTCTTCTCCCTTATCTCCTTAAATTTATTTGATATTTTTCTGCACAAATTTTTCCGCTACTACTAACTCCGATTATTGCATAAAAATATGACATAGATTTAAGACTCTAAATCACCGCCCTCTTAGTTGCCATCTTAGTCTTACAATTGGAACAAAAGCTTTTTTTGAGTAAATTATTCTCAAAATTGATCTTGTATCTAAGATGGCCTCAAGATCATTTCTGGGAGAAGGTGTTAGGTATCAGTGGTCTAGGAACACCTAGAAGGGGGATGTTGAATAGGTGTGGCGGTTAAAAATTACCGCTTTTTAACAACAACCTAACTGATGGAAAAACAGTCCAGTTAATCGATTAACAGAAGGGTTTAATCGATTAACACAGTTACAGAGCAGATTAACAGAACGAGCAAATTGCACAACAATTAAGATACACTTTAAACAAATATATTTAAGATATTATTGCATACAAGTGTTAACTATATAGCATTAAACAGATATCCAAATTCTCAAGTATATATTCAGTGTATCAATGCAAGAAATAGAAACAAGATAAAGAAAGAAAGAACAGTGCAAAAAGGATTTTTATCCTGGTTCGTTTGCGGTCCACTGCAAACTACATCCAGCCTCCCCTTCTGGATGAGGGAGATTTTATTTCTTCACAATATTGAATTAAGATACAGTTACCGGTTCAATTTACAAGCACAAGGGATGCTCCCTTCTTGAAATCTATGATCTCTAAAACCTGGTTTGACTTCTACCCTTTCGCCTATTGAGAAAACCTTTCTCGCGAACAAGCCCCAACCAAGAATCTTATCCTCAAATCAAGACCTCCCTGCCTTGGTGAAGAACTACAATCTCTGTGGTGATTTCCAAGAGATAAATCCAGACTACACAACACATGTTAAAATCAAGGTATTCTAAGCATATAAAGCCTAAGATATTACAATGTAAAGACTAACGATTAACCCTTATCATAATCGGTTAAGCCATCAATATGCAAGTGAGTGAATCAGTTTTCAGTATACAACAAGTTTCTTTCAATCAGAATCTAATGCATGATCATGTGAGCAATATCAAATGAATATGAAATTATGCAGAAACATAAAGCATGTTACAGAAAAAAAACAACATAATCTCTCTTCTCTCACACGCAACTCTAATGCAAAATAACAGTGAAAATACGAATGCAAATGCTCTATAATACAACCCTAAACAAATAGAATTAATGCTTATAAGTTATCAGTAAAGCCTCATATTTATAGCATGGTGAATAAGTGGTTTAAGTCGTTGCAAAAACAGTTAAACAGTTAAGCAGTTACAACAGTTTAAACAGATTTCAGTTATAACACAAAACAGACTCGTTAATCGATTAAGACTACCATTTAATCGCTTAATGGACTTACAGAATGACATCCAAAACAGTTAAAATAGAAACCACATATTCAATAAAAATCAGTTACGTTAATCGATTAAGCTTACATGTTAATCGATTAACTAGAGCATTTATGCATATGTTTCACAAGGCAAACTTCTCAAATGTCATGTGAAACATATATACATGTTTTACAATTTATATTATGCCTAATATGCACAAGTAACATGTATGATATATGCATGAACATACAATTAACTAGATGATGCACCTCATGAATATGGCAGTTCAATTATGATGGCTTAAGAGATTAGCATCTAGGTTCACCTAAGCTATACTTACTTACTACGACACACATCCCATACTACTTAGATTATAGACTCAATTTATCTCCTAGTCCAGATATGACCAAATGAGCATAAGGCATATTGATTGTTGAGCCTTCTTCAAGCTTTGTTAGAACATTGTCTTCATCAAAACATAGGCTAAGATATGCTAGTGCTATTCTTGACACTTTGCACTTTCAGTTTTAAGAGCACTTTGGTGGAATCCAATCACATTAGCACAAAAATAAAAATAACACAAATTACATTGTTTTAACATTTGTTTTAAGAGTACCAATCACATTCACACAAAAATAACCCAAATTGACCCTATGAACCCATCACCGTTGTCAATAGTGTAATGGTAGTAAATCCAAAATCTTCATGGAATGATGAAGACAAAAAGAATGTGCAATACAAAGCAAAGGCAAATTGGTAAATTGGTTACTTTATTTGGTAAATTGCAGGAACACGAATTGGAACTCAGCCAACTTGAACAACATAAAGAGCAAGAAAAGAAGAAGAAAAATATATCTCTCAAAGCAAAGGAAAATAGATATGAGTCATTGATAAGTGCCAAACATACCTAAATTTAATACACTTTTATGACACTTATCTTAAGGAAAATAGATATGAGTCATTTAGGTAGAACCGCAAGTTCTAAAATATAATTTTGTTCCTAGTACGCCAAATAGTACATATTGCAGCTAACCAAAGGAATATCTACGGTTGTTTATTCTTGTTCGCCATCCATGACATGTTCCCATGATTTGAGAAGTTAGTTTTAACATCATTATCGATAATTGAGTTCAGACTAAATCAAGAATAAATGTTTTACCAAACATTATAGGATTTTAAATAAGAGAAAAATAAGTGGTATGTTGATTCATGGAGCTCCATACATAGAACACAAAGTGTTCAGTCATTAGCTCCAAAGAACTCCTCTTTGCACTTGATTCAATTTTGTAGGAACTCCATCCAAGGAAACTTTCTATACTAAAATTTTTAGTTTTGGTGGGACATTACTTACTCACAATCTCTTGAAGAAATCATTTTCACTGTCCCTATCATTCTTTTGTAGCACCTTGTATGCATTTCAAACTGAATATTGACCTCATCTATCATGAATCCAAATCTATCCATCGTTAGCATCACTGAATTTTTAATAGTTTTTAAGAGATCTTCGTATTTCTCTTTCTCCTAAAGGAATAAACTCCTTCTCCAGTTGACTTTCTAGGTCCATACACCATTTCTGAAAATTTCTTTTGTAAGATTATTTTAGGTGGCTTTGAATAAAAATGGAATCATTCTTTATATGCATTTAAGTAATAGGTTAAAAACTAATCTGGGAATCATATTACATGTTTATAACAATTTTTACAATTATTGATGATAGTCATATTAGGAAGAAAGCGGAAACGACACCTGAATTACACCAATTCAAGACACTTGAATTAGACCAATTCTAAATTTTTATTGTGCTGAAGTATAATGATAACAACTTATTGATGTCAACTTTTATTTAATGCTGCATATTGTTATCATGCTAATACATCCTCGTTTTGCAGTTAATTAGTTGGTTTCAAGAAGTTCTTGTACCATACAGCAGATTGTTTAGGGTATCTCTTCAAGTTGTTTGTATAATCAACGAAATATAGACCAGTTCTACTACTGTATCCAGTTTCCCACTCCCAGCAATCTAGTAGTGACCGTGTAAAATACCCTTTTACATTGCAACCATCTCTGCAGTTTTCAAAATCACATTTCATTAGTTTATAGATTTAAAAAATTGTCAAAGAATAAATAGAAATTATTACATACTTGATAGAAGCCAGTAAGGTAGATAAATAGCTACTATGGTATCTAATTCGTTGCACATCATTTAAATAAGCATAAGCATACTTAATAGAGATAAATGGTGTAGATATATCAGTCATCCCTGTGACAAACATGAGAAAAAAGCATTAAAATTTGGTTCACAACTTTTATTCTGTTATGCAATTATCTTCTGTTGCAAAATTATGGAAAATGAAAATATACAATACAAGTTGAGATGAGAGAGAAGGCTATAAACTTGTGCTAAATTAAATAATTTTTAAATAATATCATGAGGTTCAACTAGCCATGTAAAAATAAGTAAAAGATGCATAGGCTAATATCTATGTAGACACAACTAATGAGGATATGGTTGGTCATTAAAACAATAATTTAGAAATAAAATAAAAGCACACATTCAAATCATGATTGTTTGTATGTATAAATACGTGACTATATAAGTTTTACTATGTAGAATGTTGCATATGGTATACATCACTTGGAGCCAATGTATGTGCTAATACACTACTATGAAGACTTGGTGTCTTATTTTATTGGCAAAAGGCAATTTTATTAAAGAATGTGTTTAAATGTACAAAATATTATAAAAGTCAGACAGTGTTAATAAGTAGGAAAAATATATATGGAAATGTGCTTAGTGAAAGTAATTGAGGTGAACAAAATTGCAGTAGACGTGCAGGAGGATTGAATTTATTAAGACCTAGTATCAATTAATTAATTTACTCTAGATTTAAATTTATTAATGTCAAATCAAGAATTCAATTTGTTGCAGAATGCAGGAGTTTGAAGATTACCGTTTTCAGTAATAATGACAGGAGGGTTTCCATACTTTTGTTTGATATAGTTCATTAAGCTTCTCATGCCTTCTGGCACAATATACAACCATATAGAACTTGTCTGCAAGTCAGAATTTACAAATTGCTATCGTTAGTGGGACACAAATTCAATAAATATATGAAATATAGCAAGACTCTACTATGTTAACCGTTTTTGTAAACCATATCCAAAATTTTGTCCAAACCATGTCATATCAATTAAAATTTTTAACAATTATTATTTTTTTATTTTTATTTAAATGTCATTTTTGTAGGATAGAGTTTAAAACATAGTTTAAGATTTCACATTCTTGCTCTTATAATATAATATAGTCTTATGCACTATGTACAAGACTTGAATACTTAAATGCTCCTCTACCTTTACCAAAATCCATTCCAATTATGTTTTATTTCTCAATCAAATAGCTAATTATTGAAATGGTAGGAGTCCTGAATAAAAGAGATCTTCTTGATGAGCAAGAAGGAATGAGAAAATATTATTGAATTGAAAATGAGTTACAAGGAATAAGGGAATCATCATTTATATACTACAATGTCTAACTAAAAACTAACTAGTTAATCGATTAATGAAACTCTTAATCGATTAATTAAAAAAATATTACAACTAACAAACTGAAATCAATTAACAATTTTAACATCCCTCAAGTTAGAATGTGTCAAACATTCTAAGCTTGAAATGATTGTGGTAAACATCACGCATACTCTAAAACCTCCTCTTGAGGTGAGCGAATCTTCGTCTCCTAGTCTTGAAATCTGAACGTGAAGCAATATTGACGCTTAACCACCATTTGACAGAAACATTTTCATTAACGCTTAACCATCTTTTTGACAGAATATCCTTATATGTTGCTTCAATGAGAAAAAAATTACATACTATAATGTTGTGTGTTTTAATGAGAGAGGGGGTAAAGAAACTAGAGTATAAAAAAAATGAGAAATGAGATAATTGGGATTTAAAAGGATGAAAATTAAGAAAAGAAAGTAATATCTTCATTGATTGAAAATGAATTGATTGAATGAATGAGTATTGCATTAGCAAGATCAAGAAAGTCCTTCATTTCTTGAACATTGAGATCCTTTAGAATTGTGGTGTAGAGAGAACAGAGATAAGAAAGGGTCAAAGAACATGAGTAGCATGGCATGCACAACACATATATGAATTAAGCATTCCAAATTTTGGGAAGCATTCCAAATTTTGAATAGCATTCCAAATTTTAGGACTGTGATATGTAGAACGCTCCTCATCATATGCCTGGTGATTGGGAAGCAAACCAAATTTTGCATTTCTGCAAAGGTCTGAATACAAAGCAATAATTCCACCTTTATCATTATCGTCTGAATTCAACGTTATAATGGCAGACTTCAACAAATAAAAAAGACACAAACTCCAAAAAAATCAACGAAAATGCACCAAATATTGCATCATCATTTTGAACATGTTGCAATCTTTCAGAAAATATACTTATAGACATAAAGAGGGGGATGCTCAGGTCACCAAACAGAAAGCCTAATCACTGATTTAGAAACAATAACATGACTCTCATCAATAATCTCTTCAACATTTCCCATGCACATTCATCGGTGAACCTCTAAGATCATCAACCTTAGATCTATCTTCTTCAGCTTTATCTGGCTTAAGCCGTTCTTGATTTTTGCAACTAACTCTTCTTCCATCAAAATGAAGAAATTAGGGTTAACCGGAAATTCAGAATGAATCATATGCCAAAGAAAAGAAAGTATAAGAAGAAGGGTTGATGACAGTGGAGAAAGAATTGATGATGTTTGGTGGTGAAGAGTGTAGAAGTTGAGCCACTAATGTGAGTGATGATTGTTTGTTGAATTTTGGAATAGAAGGAAGATAAGCAGAAGCACCATAATTATTATTCTGATACCATGTTGAAATGATAGGAGCCATGAATAAGAAAGATCTTGTTGATGAACAAGAAGGAATGAGAAAATATTATTGAGTTGAAAATGAGTTACAAGAAACGAGGGAATCACCATTTATACACTATAATGCCTAACTAAAAACTAACTAGTTAATCCATTAATAAAACTCTTAATCCATTAAGGAAAATAATATTTAAACTAACAAACTGAATAATTTTAACACTAATCAATCATCATAACATTAAGGTCTCAATAGAAGGAGTAAAAAAATGCTCTACTTATGTAAGACTTACAATTTCTCCAATAATGTGTGTACCGTTGAATGCTGAAAGGGTTGGAGAACATTGACTTAGTGGCAGTGCAAAAAAGCAAAGTTATAAAGCACTCATATAATGTATGGTGTTGAACTTACGAAGAAAAATGGCACCGTGGTCTGTCATGGCATCATTGAGGAGAATTTTAGTGATTTTAGCAGAATTGTCTTTTACATAAAGTGAGGTGAAGTGACTGATTCCCAAAAAATCTAATGAACCCTTAACTAGAGCAGCCTCAGCTTGAGAAAATTTTGGCAGCCTGTTTCCTACTCTACTTTTCATTGAGCTTGGATAATCTCCGAATATCAAAGGATCAAGAAACCTGCCATTAAGACATTTAGAATTTTTTTCAATCATTATCTTTGTGTAGATAGCATCTTCATTTCCTGTTCATTTTCTTGGTCTGATAGTCATTATTTTTCAAATAAAGTTTAATTCAATATTTTAACATGTATGTAAGTTTAATTCACAATTCTAACCATTTGGACAAGACGAGACAGTCCAACAGTAGACCGGATAGGGATACAACTTCACACAGGTCAGAAAATCGTTCAATTCAACTAGTCAACCCGCTTTAAACCGCTAAAAATCCGATCAAACCACCTTAAACTAGTTGGTTTTTGATGGATTTGATCCATATTAAATTATGGACTTGGCTTTGATCTAGGGTACCTTAAAATTCTTATGATTTTATGCAATGGTGTATACATCTTTGAAGTTGTATTACCCAGTCATGTAGCAGTAATCGCTCTTGACGGCTGTCTTTCATTGTAATTGGGTTGTCACCCTTTATGCCTTTTTATTAAATCTTTTCGTTTATAAAAAAAGTTGATTGGATCGACCATTTTGCTCACATTAAAAAATAAAAATAAAAAGAGCAAATACGTTAAAATCAACTGTGAAATTCTATCTCATCTCAATGTCATCTAACATTAACTTGAAATCTATATGTAATTTATAATTATACAAGATATCGTTCAATCTAACCAAATGGTTTAAACAGATAGAACCTATAAGATTGATTCTAACAAATAAGATCTTGTTCATCTCTTTTGAAGAAATAGAAATGACCTAGATTCATTTTTCCTCCAACATGACATGTGAATATGATATGATGGACACAACTTCTTGACCTTTGTTTGAAGTTTAAGCAAAAGGTGAGTCTTTTATACAAACCCCACATAGGAGATCTAATGAAAATATCACTCTTGTTTCAGCCTTTCATTTCATGTCCTCCACCGTTAGAAAAATATGAAGATTAAAATATTTAATCTATCAGCTACATGTCAATGACTTACCAGCCTATCATGAAATCTTTGGCTCTTTGAGTTGCGACGATGTCTTTTTCAGTGTTTGTTGCTGACACTAACCAAGGGGCAGATAAAATTGTTCCAATTGATCCACCCTGTATATCCTGTAGAATAACCAAGTTATTTTCAAGTTCCTCACTACTATAATATCTCAACTTTACAAGTACAAAAAAAAGTCATGTTTGCATGAATTTAAGTATTCACAATATCATTAAACTTACCTTATATTTTTTCCTATAAATGTCTGCTACTGTTGCATGAGAACGTAGGATATTGTGGCCAACAATGTAAGGTTCAGTAGCTGAGTTTCCTGACCTACAAAAGAACGGAGGGAGAATGGAGCAATGTCCAGGCGCCTGTATACCAAAATCATATCCTTGTATGGAAATTGAATAGGGTCTAGCGAATGTGCTCCAGAATTTCACCCTATCCCCGAATTTCTGAAAGCATGTCTCGGCAAAATTTGCGTAGTCCTTTCTGTAGAAGACAAGTATCATGTAAACTAGCATACATAATATTAATTTTTAGAATTGAATTATAATTACTTATTAGAATACATTGAAATAAGCAACAGGAATTAATATATTAGGTTCATGCATACTTGGCAACATAATTCATAAGAAATAGTTCACACATGAAATAATTGTTTTGTAAATATAATATAATTTAGCTTTGACTTTGGTTCTAATGGAAAATTCAACACAATAACAATGAAAACTCTAATAGTTATATACAGTGCATAATAATTCCCCCAATTTGCTAGAATCTATGAGGAGCAATAACACATAATAGCAGTAAGTAAGAATACACAATGGACTTTTAACGTGGAAAACCTTCTCGATGTGAGAAGTAAAAACCACGGACACAAGCTAGTCAATCAAGCTCCACTATGATTAAGATAAGAATACAATAGTGTCTCCAAAATATAGCACAAAATCTGCTCAACAATATGGCATACAACAAAGTATCAAACTTGAAAATGAGAACATAAAGTTGCAGGAAAAACCAGAAAAACAACCACTGTTATGGCTTGTTTTCTACCACCTTGAACAAAATCTCACTGATCCAACTATTCAAAATGTAGTACTAGAAGTTGTGAACATGTTGTCCAAATTTCAGCCCGATCTAAAGGTGAACGAACACACAATCGCAAATTTCTCACTACTGCTATGAGTTCTTGTGGGTTGAGTTCTTTCACTCCTCTCTCACTTTTCTAATCCCTCTTTTTGCCTAAATTGATTGCACACACTTACCGCATATGATCCCAATCCATTAGATTAAGTGAGACAAGTGGGCTTTACCCAATTGGATCTTTCTCAACATAGGAAGGGGGCCCAAACCCAACAAATCTGCTTCTCACAACTATGTGGAGAGAATCGCCAAACTGGAAATCTCACATCAAGTTTCAAACTTCCACCTTGATAAGATCTTAGTCATCATATCAGCACCATTATCATCTTATGAACCTTAGCCAATTCCAACAACCTAGCATCCAAAGCATCACATATCCAATGATACCTCACATCAATGTGTTTGGACCTAGAATGAAAAGTTGAATTCTTCCCAAGATGAATTGCACTTTGACTATCACAAAATAACAAGTATTTGTCTTGGACAAAACCAAGATCATGCAAGAATTTTTTCACCCAAAACAACTCCTTGCATGCTTCTATAATAACAATGAACTCTGCCTCAATAGTGGACAATGCAATGCACTTTTGCAACCTAGATTGCCACGCCACAGCTCCTCCTACAAACTTAATCAAGTAACATGAAGTGGACTTTCTGGAATCAATGTCTGCGAATCAGTATAGCCCACAAGAGTAGGTTTATCACCTCCAAGACAAAGCCTCATACTAGCAGTACCACAAAGATACCTCAAAATTCATTTCACAGTATTCTAATGCTTTATATCTGGATTTGACAGAAATATACTAATTGTACCAAGAACATGTGCAATATCTGGTATTGTAGACACCATTGCATATATCAAACTTCCCACAACAAATGCATAAGGAACCCGTTGCATATCTGATTTTTCAGCTTCACTTGCAGGACACTATTTAGCACTCAAATTAAAATGAATAGCAAGAGGATTGTTTACGACCTTAGCATTTTCCATCCGAAACTTTTGTAACACTCTCTTACTATAGTGTTTTTGTGACAACCAAAGTTTCTTTTCTTGTCTATCTCGCATGATTCTTATACCAAGAATCTACTTAGAAGCTCTCATGTCTTTCATGACAAATGACTTGCCTAATTGCTTCTTTAACCTGTCAATCATGGAAATATTTTATCAAAGCATGTCATCAACATACAATAACAAAATAATGAAATCACCATCATCAAACTTTCTAATATAGACACAATGATCAGAAGTAGTCTTCTTGTAGCCTTGCTCACACATAACAGACTCAAACTTCTTGTACCATTGTTGTGGAGTATACTTCAAACTATATAGGCTCTTTCTCAGCCTACACACATAGTCTTCTTTCTCTACAACAAGTTAACTATCAGGTTATTTCATATAAATCTCTTCATTTAAATCACTATAAAGGAAAACAATTTTTACATCCATTTGTTCTACCTCCAAATCAAGAGTAGAAGTCAAACTCAATACAATTCTAATGGATGACATCTTCACCACAGGAGAAATTATCTCACTGAAATCAACATCCTTTTTCTGCCAAAAACCTTTAACCACCAATTTGGCTTTATATCTCAAAGATGTGTAATTACTTCCTTGCTTCACCCTGTAAATCCACCTGTTTTCCGTAACCTTCTTCCCTTTTGGCAATTTAACAAAATAGGACTTTATTTCCTCTTGCATTGAATCCAACCACTTCTCCTCCTCCTCCTCCTCCTCCTCCTCCTCCTCCTATCCTCATTCTCATCCTCTTCCTATCCTCATCCTCCTAAGGGTACCTGGTAGTTGGTTTCTCTACCTATTAGACATCCAAAGTTGAACTTGAGGTGGTTCAGGAGCATCACCATGATTCTCATCTTGTGACATCTCATGTTCAACTTCACCAATATCAATGAGAAAATCTAACTCATCTCCAAGCTGTTGATCACCAAAATAATCATGTTGATCACCATTTTGAATGTTATTTTCAACTGTATCCAAATCATGTATAGGCGTCCAAAATGGATCAATATCAAACAATCTATTATATTCTTCAGGTGTAGTCTTCTTCATCTTATCAATGTCTTCAATGATTTGATCTTCCACGAACTTCACATCACAGCTTCTAACAACCTTTTTCTCAATAGGATCATACAACTTGTAGCCAAATTCATCTTCACCATAATCGATAAAGATGCACTATCTTGTGTTCGCATCCAACTTGGACCTTTCATCCTTTGGATCATGCACAAATGTCTTGCAACTGAAGACTCCCAAATGATCATACCTGGCATTCTTGCCAAACCAAATCTTGTCTGGCACCTCAGTATTCAAAGTAACTGCAGGACTAATATTAATAACATGCACTGTCGTGTATAAAGCCTCACCCCAGAAATGTTTAGGTAATTTTACTTCAGAAAGCATACACCTAACTCTTTCAACATAAGTCATGTTCATCCTCTCCGCTAAACCATTAAGCTAAGGAGTCTTAGGATGAGTCTTTTCATGTCTAATAACTTGTTGTCTGCAATAAATATCAAATGATCCACAATACTCACCACCATTGTCAATATGAATCATTTGAGCTTCTTGCTAGAATGTCTCTAAACCAAAACATGAAATTGTTTGAACTTTTCATGCACTTGGTCCTTTGTCTCCAAAACATAGACCCAAAGCATCCTTGAACAATCATCAATAAAAGTAACAAAGTAAAGTGCTACCAAATGACTTTACCTTCAATGAACCACAAACATCATAATGCACCAATTCAAGCAACTCTGACTTCCTTGAGGGAAGATGCTTCTTAAAGGATACTTTCGTTTGCTTACCAGCCATGCAATGAGAACATTTCTCCAACTCTACACTCTTCACTCCTGGAAGTACATCCTTTTTTGCTAAACAATTCAACCCTTTTTCACTGATATGATTGAGTCTGTGGTGCCACAAAGAAGCCTCCATATCCATGGCATTTACACTTTATTTAGCAACCAAAGCTTTTGTCCAATACATTTTAGAAATTCCCCCTCCTGGCCACAACCAAGTTACCTTTGACGAGTTTCCATTTTCCAGAACCAAAGTGATTATCATAACCACCATCATCAAGTATCTGCACAGAGATCAAATTGAAACAAACATCTGAAGCATGTTTAACTTCTCTCTGTAACAACTACACTCCCATGATAGTATGCAAATAAATATTACTAATACCAACTACCTTTGACACACTATCATTATCCATCTTCAACAATCCAAAATCACCACAAGTATAAGATGTGAAGAACTCCTTCCTTAGTGTAACATGCAGTATAACACTACTATCAATTATCCACATACTCTAATTTGATACAAGATTAACAGAATCACGGTCATGAAGAATAATAAGATCGTCACAAGTGGTAGTAGTAACACGATTATCATCATCATGATTCTTCTCGTTTTCATTTTCCTTCTTGTCTTTGTTCTCCCTTTTCTATTGAAAACAATTCTTATGTATGTGACATGCTTTGTGACAATAGTGACACTCCACATTCTTGTATCTGGACTTGGACTTACTTTTGCCCTTTTCTCTATCACCTTTCAATTCATTTCTATGACTTCTCCCTTGTTTTTAGTGACAAACGTCTCAGAATGAGATGAATTACCATATGCATTCTTTCTCATCTCCTCATTAAAAATACTACCTTTTATACTTTGCAAAGAGACAATACCATCAGAGGTTGAGTTTGTAACTGAAACCCGAAATGCTTCCTAAGAATCTGGTAGAGTATTCAGTAGCCATAGTCCCAACACTTCATCATCAAACTTGATACCCATTCCTGATAATTGATCAAAGATCCCTTGAAAATCATTCAAGTGATCTGAAATATAAGCTTCCACCTTGTACCTCAAATTATTTAAGGAATTCAACAAATCTAATTTATTATTCCCTAATTTAGAAGCATAAAATGATTCAATTTTCTTCCATAAAGATTTTGCATTTTCCTCATTAGAAATATGATTGTAGACATTGTCTTCTACATATTGTCGAATGAGACCATAAAGTTCTTGATGTTAAAAACTCCAATCCTCATCAAACTTCGACTCTGGCTTATCAATAGAAAACATAGGAATATGCAAATTCTTTACAAATAATAAATCTTTCAATTTTCCTTTCCACAAGTGATAGTTAGTGCCTCCATCATTCAAGCAAGTCAAATAACCTCAAACAAAAGAGTTTTGATATCACTCTGATGAGAAATTCTACACAATAACAATAAAAACTCTAACAATTATATGTAGCAGATAATAATCTCCCGAACTTCATAGAATCTATGAGGAGCAATAATAAATAATGAAGTAAGTAAGAATACACAATGGACTTTTAACGTGGAAAACATTTCTAATGTGAGAAGTAAAAATCACGGACACAAGCCAGTCAATCAAGCTCCACTATGATCAAAATAGGAATACAAGAGTGTCTCCAAAATAAATCACAAAATGTGCTCAACAATATGGCATACAACAAAGCAACAAGCTTGAAAATGAGAACACAAAGTTGTAGAAAAAACTAGAAAAACAACCACTGTTATGACTCGTTTTCTACCACCTCGGACAACGTCCCATCGATCCAACCGTTCAGAATGAAGTAACAGAAGTTGTGAACCTATTGTCCAATTTTCAACTCGATCAATAGTGAAGGAAGACGTAGTCGCAAATTTCCCACAACTGTTATGAGTTCATGTGGGTTGAGGTCTTTCAACTTCTGTCTCACTTTTCTAATGCCTCTTTTTGGCTAAACTAATTGCACACCCTTACCACATATGACCTATATCCATTAGATTAAGTAGAACAAGTGAGTTTTGCCTAATTGGGTCTTTCTCCATATAGGAAGAGAGCCCAAACCCAACAGGTTCACGAGGTAACACGAAACTCGAGCATTTGCTTGGATGCAAGAGTGTGATACGAGGCATTGGTTGCCATTTACAGAAGGTGTATGATGTGAGTATACTCCTTATTGTGAAGTGTGACAGTTCTTTTGAACTATGATTTTGGTGCAGACCATGGCAATGGTGGTTGAGCTTTTCCTACTTGAATTAATACACTCAACAATCTCACCCTCAAGTGTGGTTACCACACACTTACTGATTTGCTCCCCATTAAATCCTTCATGTTCTAGCATAGCCATTAGTCATGATACCATTTGTTGCACCCATGCATGACAAGGGAGTTTTCAACCATTTGTTATGATATCACGTCTTGAACCAAAATATTAAGGCAATGGTTTCATGGGCATTTTCCACTTATAAAGTCCTCAACTCATCCCCTCATATCCACAAACTTCATAATTACGAGTGTGTTATCCTTAAGTTCATCATGTCACAGCCAAACCATCGGTTCTAATGCTATTTGTGGGATCCATCTGCGACCATGGAGCCTCCACCCAGCAACAAGTTCTATTATTATTAGGTAGGAAAAGAGTGAAGAGCTATAACCAAGACACCATATATTGAACAAAAACCTTTCTCGGCCTTTTGGATAAGATTAAGTGTAGTATGTATTCTTATTAGTCTAATATATGATATATGGGTCATCGACCCATACAATATTTAATTACTTTTTTAAATGGGAGAGGCCATTATAGTAGCTTGCTATTGGGTCTCTCATGTGTGGCCTTAGTGTTGCACTAAAGCTTGGGCCAGACACACCCTCTGATAAAAAAAACATCATGTAATAGTTTAATAGCTTTTACACTTACTAAGTTTTCAATTCACCCTCTAATATTTATTTAGGATAAGACTTCACACTTGAATATATCCAATTATTATTGTCTGGTAAATAAAAGATGTGTTAACTTTCTTGTCTTGGATGCATTTAATATCATACGTTGAGTGTTACTCAAATAGATGCAGAGAGATCTTTCTTCAAAATTTATCTGAGTTGTTATATAAGTATTACCAATTTTCAAGAATTAAAGAGTACGGCCAAATCAAGAGTTAAAATGAATTATATAACAATCTATACATTATCTTGGTGCTGAGCCATCCATTATATTTGTCTTCTAATGCTTGAGGTAGGTCCCAGTGGTAGATGGTGACAAACGGTTCAATTCCTGCAAATGTAATGGATCAATCAGTAAGAAGCATTGAAGATATCTTGGACTATTCATAGACAGAATTTCTTTAATTCAAAATTAAAATATATAATCGCACAAGGAAAATGAGAACTACCTTCAGCTACTAATGCGTTGATGAATTCATTATAATGATGAACTCCAGCCTCATTGATTTCCCCGGATCCATCTAAATTGTTTTTTATGATTTCAGAACATTTTATTAGAAGCTAGGCAATCTAAACTGATATTTCGAAAGTAGCTAGCAATATACTTGATAATTTTTAATAAATCAAAACTTTTGTGCTAAGAAAATCAACAGATGCACAAGAGTGTCAAGTTCTTTTGGAACTTTGAGTAAGTGAAAACTTTTGTTAACTATCTTGAAAAGTGGATAAAATAACATACAGAGAATATATATTACCATACTTAAGAGGCCGGAACAGTTAATGTGTGGTTAGTGATGTAGATTAGGTAATCACTTTTGGGGTATTTGAGCTATTTCACATGATGATCTCATGGAAATATCATTCCATAAATACAGGTGAATCATTCTTGATAATTACAAACATTAATCCACCAAAAACTTAAATATACTCGGGAAGAATATAAAATCTAAGCACAAATAGCATAAGAACTTTTACACTTTTTACTTGTAACTAGGTTAATTTCTTTAATAAACCAGAACCCTACTTAATAATTATAAAACTTTTCAACGTAACTTCGCTCTCAGAATCCCACATCTTCTTAAGAGTTTTTTTTACAATATTGTTATATAACAAGTGTCACAAAACGTTCTGCTAGGGCTTAACTTCCTATTTTATGGGAACTTCTTCTTTCTTATTATGTGCTCCTCTGAACCAGTCATCCCATGGAGTTTTCTCGATGGGCTTGGCCTCTCTCCTCCCTCGAAAAAAGCTCCAAAAAAAGTTCCAAGGCTACCTACGAAATCTTTTGCACAAGCTATTAGGAACTCTTGTGATGTAACAATATCACAATTACCTCAACCCTGTATTAAGGGGGACGTCATAGCCATAAAAATACATGAAGCAAACTACCAGGTGGGGCTACAAAGATGCAAAACACACCTTCATGGCAAATTAATCCTTTCTAAAGGTGATACTCCATTGAAATACATAGATCTAAAAGCCAAGCTTTCTACTTTGTGGTGCCACAAAGAAAGTGGTCAATGATATCCCTGGGGAAAAGTTTCTATGACTTCTCCTTCACCTTGGTTGAGGACATGAGAAGTGTTTGTTCCATAGGCTCTTGGAGTCTAAAGCCAGGGTTCCTCAGAATGTTTCTCTGGTCGCTGGATTTCAACCCTAGCCTTCAAAAATTGTCTCATGCCCAATGTTGAGTTAAAATTCATGGGTTACCATAGGAATTATGGTGCCCGCATATCATATTTTCTATTGCAGGGGGTATTGGGACTCTCATCTTTCTTGATGATGCAACAAGAAATAGAACTTTTGGTCACTTTTCCAAGGTTTTGGTGGAGCTAAACCTTAAAGCACTCATGCTTGATCAAATCTTGGTTGAAAGGGAAGGCTTTGCTTTTTTTTTTTGTCTTAATTGAATACGAGAACCTCCTGGAGTTTTGCAATGATTGTCTTTCCATAGGCCATATAGCTGCAAAGTGCAAGAAAATGACAAAGAAAATACTTTATGAGGAGGTATCCAAGCCTGTGGCTAAGAAGCAAGCTCCTGTGAAAAAGCTCTGTCAATGGTTGTCAATAATGACTTAGTCATTATTCTCGAGATAGATAACAAGGATGACATTAATCTGGAGGGATCAGAAAGGGTGGAGCTCACACCTAGGACTGATTCAATCAAAGGAAGACCCTTAGAAGAGGTAATGAATGACATCAGAGTTGTTAGCTCACCTCATATCAATGCACTAAACTCCTTGCTTGAACAAGGAAAGAATCTCATAGTTCAAGAAACTGCCCTACCAACTAACCCAATTGTTGCTAATGATTTGAGGTTAGTGGGAAAACTTTGGGCTGATGATGATGGGGCTGAAGAGGTGGAGGAAGAGGCTTTCACCAATGTCCTTAGCAAATCTCAAAAGAAAAGGCTTAAAAAAAGGAGTAACACAAAAAAGATACATTATACACGAAATGGTGGTTATCTTAACAATGATAAATGAAGGTCCTCTACTGGAATTGTATAGGTATTGGTAACCTAAAATCTAGGTTAGTGTTAAAGAATCTTTGTTTATCTAATAGATCGGATTTGGTTTTCATTGATGTGCCCATGATTCTTTTTGACATGGTCCACTCTAGTGTCTAGACTAAATAGAGACTAGAAATTTTTGAGATTAATAATAGGGGTGGTTCTTTACCTAATCTGTGGGGTCTTTGTACAATTGGTTTATCCCATACTGTACTGATGAACTATAGGCATCATATTTCCCTTTCTATTACTTTGGATTATAGGATTTGTAATATTAGTGTTGTTTATGCTCATAATTGATATCTTCGAAGAAGAACTCTTTGGTTTGAAGTCTAGGATATAATGCTTACCAATCCTGGCCCTTGGTGTTGTATTGGTGACTTCAATGTTGTTCTTGGAGGCAATGAATGCAGAGGTTCAAGAATTCCTACTAGAGTTCCTACTCATGAGTTCAAAACTTTTTCTGATATTGCTGGTCTTTTGCACTTGCCTACTACAGGTGCCCCCTTCACTTGGTCCAATAGAAAAAAAGGAGCAACCCTTATTAAGAAAAGGCTTGATAGAGCCATTTGTAATGAGACTTGGATTCATGCTTGGAATTAGATTTCTTATTGTGCCTTGCCTAGAAGTACCTATAATCACCGCCATCTTTTGCTTTGCTCAGCATCTGTTGCACTTAGAAGGATCACCCTTTCAAATTCCATAACATGTGGCTTCATCATTTGGATTTTAGAAGAGTTGTGGTTGAATCTTGGAGTCATGAATTCTTTGGTTGCTCTATGTTCATCCTTGCCCGAAAGTTGAAGTGCCTTAAAAAAGACCTTAGACTTTGGATCATCAATGTGTTTGGTAACATCCATCAGAGAGTTCAGATTTCCATAGTCTCTGTTGATAATATCTAGTAATGCATTGCTGACTCTGGTCTTGATCAGGTGCTGCTGGATTAGGAAGATCAGGCTCAAAATGATCTGCTGCATGCTTTAGTGATAGAAGAGACTTTCTAGAAAGAAAATTCCAGGCGTAATTGGAAAATCAATGGCAACAAGAACACCAACTTCTTTCACAAGGTCACTAGAATTAGACAAGCAACCAAGTCTATGTCTATGCTAAAAGAGGGTGACATAATTCTTTGCAATCAAGAAGACATTGCTAGCTATGTTCTAAGTTTCTACACTGAGATGTTTGATTCTCCAAACAACATAGTCCCCAATGTTCAAATTCAGAAGGTAATCCCCAACCTAGTTACTAAAGAGGATAACTCCCTGCTCTCTAAAATTCCCTATAACCAAGAAATTAAGGATTCTGTATTTGCCATGAATGGGGAAGGTGCCCCAAGTCTTGATGGTTTTGGTGGTTGTTTCTATCAAGCCTTCTAGGACATAGTTGAAGAAGATATTTTCAGTTCTATAAGCCAATTTTTCACTCAGGGATAGCTGCTTCCTAACATGAACTCAAACTCTGTGATTTTAATACCTAAGAACAACAGTGCTGATAAAATTGAGGATTACATGCCTATAGCCCTTGCCAATTTCCAATTCAAGATCATCACCAAGGTGCTAGCTGATAGGCTAGCTACTATTTCTCCCAAAATCATCTCTCAACAGCAAAGAGGCTTCATCAAAGATAGAAAGATCCAAGATTGCATTTGCCTTGCATCTGAAGCCATAAATCTGCTTGAGCGCAAGACTTTTAGTGGGAACATGGCTATAAAGCTTTATTTAAAGAAGGCTTTTGACACCATGGATTGGGATTTCCTCTTAAACACCTTGCAGGAATTTGGCTTCAATCCACAATTCATCACATGGATCAAGGTTATTCTTCAATCTTCTAGGCATTCTTTTAATGTTAATGGGCAGAATGTGAGATTCATTAAGTGCAGCAGGGGTGTAAGTCAGGGGGACCCCCTTTTCCCTTGTCATTCTGCCTTGCTGAAGAAGTCTTAAGCAGAGGTATCCTCAGACTTGTGGATGATAGGAAGCTCAGATCTATTACTGGTCCTAATGGGATTTCTACTCCTAGTCGTATGCTCTATGCAGATGACATCCTCATATTATGCAAGGGAATCAAGAGTGAGTTGTTATCCTTGAAAAATTTAATCTCTACTTATGCTCAGGCCTCATGCTAAAATATCAGCACTGATAAATGCAAATTCTACATCAACAATACTCCTACAAGAAAGATTTCAAGATTGTCTTCCTACTTGGGTTTCTCTCCTGGCAGCTTTCCTATTAACTACTTAAGTGTCCCTCTTTACAAAGGGAAGCCTAAAAGGGTCATTTTCAGCTAATTGTTGACAGAATCCTGTTAAAAATGACAGGTTGGAAGGAATCCTCCCTCTCAATTATGGGTAGAGTGCATTTTTTTAGATCCATCATTCAAAGCATGTTTGTTTACAACTTCCATATCTACAAATGGCCAACTCACTTACTTAATCTTGTGGATAAAAAATGAGAAATTTCATTTGGCCTGGTAACACTGATGTAAGGAAGCTTGTCACAGTGGCTTGGACTCAAGTTTGTACCTTCACTCAGGAAGAGGGGGCTTGGATTGAAATCCCTAAAGTGGATGAACAAGGCTGCTCTACTCAAGCTCACTTGGGACATGATCTCTTCCAATCAAGATTGGGCCATATTCTATAGGACCAGATTTGGTTGCAATAAGGAACCCCCTCTAGATATTACAAATCTTCAATCTGGCATGACATCATGACAATTGGAATTTGGCTATGATTAATTCCTACTGGATGGTTGGTGATGGTCAGAAAATCAATTTTTGGACAGATAATTGGCTTGGTGAGCCTATAGTTGATCTTCTTCAACTTCCTCAGCACATTCATTTGTGGCAGACTTCATGCATCATTCCAAATTGCTAATTCCTTCAAATTTGGCTATTTGGTATTCTAAATTCATTCCTAAAATCAATAGTATCACAATTGTTGCTTCTACTGATAAAATAATATGGAAGGACACCAATTATGAATTGCTTTCTTCAAAGGTTGCCCATGCTTGTGTTAAGCAGTCTGTTGTCACAATAGGCTGGTGTAAAAAGATTTGGTTTATTGCCATCCCTCCCTCTAAGTCTTTCACAATATGGAGATTATTGCATGGGAAAATGCCCGCATATGACAACCTTATTAAGAGGGGCTGCTAAATGGAATCCATTTGCAATATTTCTAGGCTTGCAATAGAAAACTATGACCACCTCTTCCTGTTCTGCTCATTTTCTAACTACCTTTGGCAATGGTTGAGTTCCTCTATTTCCATCAGTGTATTCACATCCTCAATTGCTTCTTTATTTATCTGCAGCAACCATTGGAGCCCTCAATTGAAAGAGGTGTTTAATGCCTGCATAATCCATACAATCAACACCATTTGGTATTGTAGAAATCAATCAAGGTTTGAGGATAGGAAATTTTCCTTGAACCATGCCATAGCTAAGATAAAGAGGGGTGTTGCTTTCACTAGGAATCACTCTAAAGCCTTGTGCAACTCTTACATGCAGAAGTTTGTTATTCTTTAAGCTATGAAAATCTCTTTAAATGTTTGCAAGGCTCCTAGAATTTCTGAAATCCTTTGGTAGCCTCTTCTCAATGGTTGGGTCAAAGTTAATACTGATGGTGCTGCTCATGGGTCATCGGGCTTGGCAAGAGGTGGTGGCATTTTCAGGGATCAAAGTGGAAACTTCTTGGGTGGTTTTGCCATTTATATGGGCATTCAACTTGCCATCTATGCAGAATTTCAATGTGCTCTAATTGCAGTGGAATTAGCTTACAAAAAAGGTTGGACATTCCTTTGGTTGGAATGTGATTCCTCTATAGTGGTGGACATTTTTATGGAAAAGGCCAACACTCCTTGGCAATTGCTCAGCAAATGGTCCCTTTACAAAATCATGATATCTTCTATGTGCTTCAAAATATCTCATATTTACAGAGAAAGAAATACATGTACCGATAAACTAGCTACTCATGGCATCCGTTATAGATCCAACTTATAGTGGGATTAAATTCATAGCTTCTTATCAGTGGAATTTGCTAGGAATAAGTTAGGATTACCTAACCTTGTAAGCTTGTCATCCTCTTGTACTTGACACATTTATAAATATATTTCTTTCGGTGCAGTTGCACCTCTGGTTTAAAAAATATATAATCCCCTTTAATACATATTACTTTTACACACCGATGCATATATCATCCTCTAATTATATTTTTGTTATGAAACATTTCATAGGTTTACACACCACTTATAAATAGAGACCCGATGAATCTGGTAATGTAATATCATAACTACAGTTATAATAGGACGCAATTATGGATCTTAATGTCACTTTTCTAATAAATAGCATTAGAGTTTAAAATTGTAAAGATTTAAATACGTGTACTTTATCATCTACCATTCATTTGGATTACATTTTTTAAAAGTCAATAATAATTAAACATCAATTATGGAGATGCAATAACAATGTATAAAACACATACATTGTCGTATATACATCTTTTTCTCATAGCATTATACCAATCACTAATAATATAAGAGAAAAATGCTTACTTGGAAAAATACGAGGCCAAGAAATGGAAAACCTATATGCATTAGTCCCCATGTCTTTCATTAATTGTATGTCTTCCTGCGCCGTACCAATTTAAAGCATCAACCAACCTTTGATTAAGGGTAAAAATAGTAGCACTGAAATTTTTTTTATTTTGAATTAGTTTCTTTCCAAGACTATCTAAAGAAATTCATTACAATATAAGAGTATTAGTAAATTTATTTAGAAAACAATTAACAACAAAAACTAGCAGTGTAAGTGTTTAGATATATTTTGCAAAAACACCTAACTAGTGGAAGTGTTGTGTCACGCTTGGCGAAACCCAACATCACACATCTCCATTTAACTATTCATATGTCATGTATGTATAGTACAAAATATATGTTATAAATTCAAGAAAAGACTCTACCAATGTATCAAATGACCAAAGACACTTTCTAGTTACAAAGAGGTATAATTACTCTTAAAATTCAAAAAAACAATTCTCATCGTATGTCTATAACTCTTGGCTCAGAAAAGGAATTCCGAATAAATTTAAGGAAAAAGCAATAGAGTGAAATAATTTGAGAGAAGATAACAACTGTTTATTGACAATTTTCATTCATATTATTATTATTATTATTATTATTTAACAAAGATTGCCATGCATGTGTTAGGAATATAGCTAAGGGTAGTTTAGTCTTTGCATTAGCTTTTCCTTTCCTCTTTGAGTTGTTATATTTCTTCTATAAATAGAAGTTAGTTATCTTTTGTAAACTAACTTTCAATATCAATAACAAAAAATATCTTCTTCTGTTTCTCTGAGTTAGTTAACTTTACATGGTATCATGTCAATCATCGCCCTTTTTCTTCTTCTTCATATCCTGATTTTCAGGAGATTTTGCCTCAAATCCAATCTCTTCACCTTCTTCCGCTGCTCCAATTCTCAATTCTTCATTGGTGCTTAATCTTCCTCTGCCTTCCACGAAACTCACTGAGCATAACTTTCTTGTTTAGAGACAATTCATCCTTGTTGTTCTTCGTTCAAATTGCGCTGAAAGATTCATCACTAATGATGAAATTCCCTCTCAATTTCTCACTGAAACTGATTGTGTTCAAGGTCGTGTGAATCCTGCGTTTCTCACATGGGAGGAACAGGATCAAATGCTTATTTTTTGGATTCTGAATTCACTCTCTGCTGAATTGCAACCACGTGTGGTAGGATGTTGCACATCGAGACATTTGTGGCTTGAACTTGTTGACTATTGTCAAGCTCAGACAAAGGCAAGAGCTCGTCAATTGCGTTCTCAGTTGAAGTCCATCACAAAAGGATCAAGCACAATCTCAGAATATTTCATTTTAATCAAAGGTTTAGTTGATGCTCTTGTTTCCATTGGATCTCCAATTTCACATGTTGAACATGTCGATTTTGTTTTGGATGGTTTATCTGAAGATTTCCAAACTGTTATTACTGCTATTGAAAGTCAAAATGAATTGCCTACTATCAATGCTCTTCAATCCTTTCTTCTCACCTTTGAAGCAAGATTGGATCGTAAAAAAAATCGATCAATTTCATATGCTCTTTCTGTTAACATTGTTGCTGCTTCTCCTTTCAATTCTTCTGGTGCACTTTTTTTTGCTTTCACACCACGAGCAGATGGCTTTAGAACGTTTCCTCGAGGATCTGGTAGTATAACTAATTTTCGTGGCGGTACTCGTGGAAGATATCGTGGTGGATCTAATGGTTTTCGTGGCTCACGTGGTTCTTGTGGCAGATTTTCCACCAAAAGTGGTTATTTCTGCATCTTTTGTTACAGATTTGGACATGATGTGTCATTATGTTATTATGCTCCTTCTAATTTTGGTGCACCTTACTCTTTAGTTCATGAGCCTTACTTTCCTGGTGGATATCATACACCTCTTAACACATTCATGCCATATCAACATTATAACCATTCTCCTACTATACCTCCCTATATGGATCCTAATTTTCCATCTAACTCACAGTCTCCTTATGCTTTGGCTCAATCTCAATCTACTTATTCATGTTTTCCTTTTGGTACTATTGTTGCTCCTCAACAATCTGCTCATCCTCATGCTATGACTGCCTTTACTGCTAATGCATCAGCTTCAAGGCCTTCCAACTCATTGTGGTATCCAAATTCAGGAGCAACACATCATCTAACTGAAGATGTTGCTCTTGTTCATGAACCTATTGAGAAATTCTCCACTGACCAAATATGCATAGGTAATGGAGCTGATATTTGTATTAAAGCATCCGGTTCTTCTAAATTTTACTCTTCCACTAATCCTCAAGTTGTCTTCACAGTTAATAACCTTTTGTTTGTTCCTTCTATTACCAAGAATCTTCTAAGTGTCCCTCAATTTTCTAAAGATAATCTTTGTTACTTTCAATTCTATGCTAACCATTGCCTTGTGAAATGTCAGGGTTCTAATCAAGTGTTGCTTAAAGGATTCCTCACTCCTGAAGGACTTTATGCATTCACTGATCTTCAACCTCTACATTCTAGCAAACCAAGTGTTGTTCATGTTTCATCATACTTTCCTTGTAATAGCAATAACATTGTTATGCACAAGTCCAAAAACAATGTTTCTAGTCCTATAGTTGTTCCTAGTAGTTGTTCTTCTTATTTTCTATGTTATTGTCGTCTTGGACATGCTCATCAGAAGGTTGTTAGTCATGTTCTGAATACTTGTAATGTTTCTCATATGAATAAAACAATATTAGATTTTTGCACTGCTTGTTCTCTTGGAAAATCACATAAACTACATGCCCCTGCTTTTACTCATGTGTATGTAATTCCCTTTGAACTTCTATATCTTGATCTTTGGGGTCCTGCTCCTATGGACTCTAATTCAGGTTTTAGATATTACCTATCAATTGTTGATGCTGCCACTAGACATACTTGGTTTTTTCTCCTCAAAGCTAAAGCTGACATAATACATGTTTTCACTTATTTTTTGAAAATGGTGAAAACTCAGTTTGCTCACCCTGTCAAGTCTGTGCAAAGTGATTGGGGTGGGGAATTTAGACCATTCACTAATCTTCTGCAGTCTATGGGTATTGTTCATAGGTTAACTTGCCCACACACTCATCATCAAAATGGTACTGTTGAAAGAAAATATAAACACATTGTTGAAACAGGTTTATCTTTACTTGCTCATGCTTGCTTACTTATGTACTTTTGGGATCATGCTTTTCTCACTGTTGTCTTTCTTATTAATCGATTACCATCATTGTCTCTATCCAATAAAACTCCTCACTTTCTCATGTTTGGGACTCATCTAGATTACTTGTCTCTTAAGGTGTTTGGTTGCTCTTGTTTTCCTCATCTCCGACCTTATAATACTCACAAGCTTGAGTTTAGATCCTCTGAGTGCACATTTTTAGGCTATTCTACAACTCATAAAGGCTACAAGTGTCTCACAAAAGAAGGGAAAATGATTGTCTTTAAGGATGTTGTCTTTAATGAATATTCTTTCCCTTATGCCTCAATCTCCAAGTCTGTGTCTCTTACTTCTACTCCTAATATTGATCATTCCCTCAGTCTTGTTCTTATTTCTTTCCAGTCACCTAGTTGTCACACTAGATGCTCTAATATACATGCTACCTTCACTCATTTACCTACTGTTATCCCTGCTGTGGAAGGTGGTTTGGACACATCAAAAACTCCTATTGATGTCTCTTCAGATGTGCTTATCAATGACTCAAGTTCTTCTAATACTTCTCAAACACAGGCTCCACCTACAAATTCCTCTGCTCACGCTATGCAAACCAGATCCAAATGTGGTATTTTCAAGCCTAAAGTCTTTCTCACTCAGATTGAACCATCTTCATCCAAGATTGCCCTCACCATTCTTGTGTGGAAGACTGTTATGCAAGAAGAGTTTGATGCCTTGATTAACTTGGGTACTTGGTCCCTTACTACTCTACTTCCAGGGAAACAAGCAATTGGCTGCAAATGGGTATTTCGAGTCAAACAGAATCCTGATGGATCTATCAATAGATACAAGGCAAGATTAGTTGCTAAAGGCTTTCATCAAAAGCTTGGAGTTGACTACACTTAGACATTCAGTCAAGTAGTTAAGCATGTCACAATTAGGGTGTTATTGACTCTAACCTTGACCTATCACTAGCCCATTGAGCAGCTAGATGTCAATAATGTTTTTCTGAGTGGCACCTTAGTTGAAGAAGTGTATATGCAACAACCTTCAGGTTTTCAACATTCCAACAAAAATTTGGTGTGTAGATTACATAAGGCTATATATGGGCTCAAACAAGCTCCTAGGCAATGGTTTGAAAAACTTAAATCCACCTTAGTCTTTCTTGGCTTTGTAATCAGCAGGTGCGATAACTCTTTGTTTATTCTCAACACTAACTCTTACAAAATCTATGTTCTGGTTTATGTTGATGATATTATCATCACTAGATCTTCAATTGAGCAAGTCAGAAAAATCATCACAGAATTGAGCACTGCATTTGCTCTTAAACATTTAGGCACACTAGACTATTTCTTTGGCATAGAGGTCAAGTCTCTGCCTAATGGAAGATTGTTTCTGTCTTAATCTAAATATGTTCGAGATTTGCTTGACAAAGCCAATATGAGTCATGCCAAGTCTATCAATTCTCCTATGGTTCACACTGTCAAACTTACTAAAGAAGGTTCTAACCATCTTGACAATCCCTCCCTCTATAGGTCTATAGTTGGGGCATTGCAATATGCTACAATAACAAGGCCATATATTGCTTATTCTGTGAACAAGGTGTGCCAATTTCTTTCAAATCCTCTAGAGGAACACTAGTCTACAGTAAAAAGAATTTTGCGATACTTGGTTGGCACACAGGATCACGGCATTGTTCTTCAGCCTATAATTCCTTACTCTCCCCTCCATATCACTAGTTTTTTTTATGTTGATTATGCTTCCGATTGTGATTATAGGAAATCAACCTCTGCTGCTTGCGTTTTTCTTGGAAACAACCTGATTACTTGGTGGTCTAAAAAGTAAACTACTATCTCTAGATCCAGTACTGAGGCAGAGTATAGGAGTCTTGCTCTTCTAGCTCAAGAATTGCAATGGGTGCAGTCTTTGCTCATGGAATTGAACTTCAGTTTTTCTGCTCCTCTGGTGCTTTGTGATAACTTGAGTATTGTGTCTCTTTCACACAATCCAGTCCTTCATCAAAGGACAAAGCATATTGAGCTGTATATCTTTTTTGTTTGCGATAAAGTTCAAGACAAAAAGCTTATAGTCAAGCATATTCCAGCCAACTTGCAAACTGCTGATATTCTTACAAAAGTTCTGTCTCTAACTCCTTTTAAGTTTCTCAAACATAAACTTTGAGTTATTGGTGTTCATAAAGCCAAAAATTCACCAACAAAAAACTCACCCTGAGTTTCAAGGGGGAATGTTAGGAATATAGCTAAGAATAGTTTAGTCTTTGCATTAGCTTTTCCTTTCCTCTTTGAGTTGTTATATTTCTTCTATAAATAGAAGTTAGTTATCTTTTGTAAACTAACTTTTCAATATCAATAACAAAATATCTTCTTATGTTTCTCTGAGTTAGTTAACTTTACAGCATGTGAAGTCGCATATTTTTTTAATTTAATATTATAAATTAATACTTTCATAAATAAGAGTTAATTATATAAATTATGAGTATGATTACAATTAGATAAACTAATTTATGTCATTTAACTTGTCATTTCATTTATTAATAAGTATAGATATAGAATATATAGATTATAGAATATATAGAATGATATTATTATTAGTGGTTATTAATATTAATGTTATTGTTCTTGTTTTTATTTGTTAAAATTTGAAAAAGGGTATGAGATTAATAGTTAGGTGACCTAGTAAAGGAAGCTTTAATTCCAGGGAAACAAGCAATTGGCTGCAAATGGGTATTTCGAGTCAAACAGAATCCTGATGGATCTATCAATAGATACAAGGCAAGATTAGTTGCTAAAGGCTTTCATCAAAAGCTTGGAGTTGACTACACTTAGACATTCAGTCAAGTAGTTAAGCATGTCACAATTAGGGTGTTATTGACTCTAACCTTGACCTATCACTAGCCCATTGAGCAGCTAGATGTCAATAATGTTTTTCTGAGTGGCACCTTAGTTGAAGAAGTGTATATGCAACAACCTTCAGGTTTTCAACATTCCAACAAAAATTTGGTGTGTAGATTACATAAGGCTATATATGGGCTCAAACAAGCTCCTAGGCAATGGTTTGAAAAACTTAAATCCACCTTAGTCTTTCTTGGCTTTGTAATCAGCAGGTGCGATAACTCTTTGTTTATTCTCAACACTAACTCTTACAAAATCTATGTTCTGGTTTATGTTGATGATATTATCATCACTAGATCTTCAATTGAGCAAGTCAGAAAAATCATCACAGAATTGAGCACTGCATTTGCTCTTAAACATTTAGGCACACTAGACTATTTCTTTGGCATAGAGGTCAAGTCTCTGCCTAATGGAAGATTGTTTCTGTCTTAATCTAAATATGTTCGAGATTTGCTTGACAAAGCCAATATGAGTCATGCCAAGTCTATCAATTCTCCTATGGTTCACACTGTCAAACTTACTAAAGAAGGTTCTAACCATCTTGACAATCCCTCCCTCTATAGGTCTATAGTTGGGGCATTGCAATATGCTACAATAACAAGGCCATATATTGCTTATTCTGTGAACAAGGTGTGCCAATTTCTTTCAAATCCTCTAGAGGAACACTAGTCTACAGTAAAAAGAATTTTGCGATACTTGGTTGGCACACAGGATCACGGCATTGTTCTTCAGCCTATAATTCCTTACTCTCCCCTCCATATCACTAGTTTTTTTTATGTTGATTATGCTTCCGATTGTGATTATAGGAAATCAACCTCTGCTGCTTGCGTTTTTCTTGGAAACAACCTGATTACTTGGTGGTCTAAAAAGTAAACTACTATCTCTAGATCCAGTACTGAGGCAGAGTATAGGAGTCTTGCTCTTCTAGCTCAAGAATTGCAATGGGTGCAGTCTTTGCTCATGGAATTGAACTTCAGTTTTTCTGCTCCTCTGGTGCTTTGTGATAACTTGAGTATTGTGTCTCTTTCACACAATCCAGTCCTTCATCAAAGGACAAAGCATATTGAGCTGTATATCTTTTTTGTTTGCGATAAAGTTCAAGACAAAAAGCTTATAGTCAAGCATATTCCAGCCAACTTGCAAACTGCTGATATTCTTACAAAAGTTCTGTCTCTAACTCCTTTTAAGTTTCTCAAACATAAACTTTGAGTTATTGGTGTTCATAAAGCCAAAAATTCACCAACAAAAAACTCACCCTGAGTTTCAAGGGGGAATGTTAGGAATATAGCTAAGAATAGTTTAGTCTTTGCATTAGCTTTTCCTTTCCTCTTTGAGTTGTTATATTTCTTCTATAAATAGAAGTTAGTTATCTTTTGTAAACTAACTTTTCAATATCAATAACAAAATATCTTCTTATGTTTCTCTGAGTTAGTTAACTTTACAGCATGTGAAGTCGCATATTTTTTTAATTTAATATTATAAATTAATACTTTCATAAATAAGAGTTAATTATATAAATTATGAGTATGATTACAATTAGATAAACTAATTTATGTCATTTAACTTGTCATTTCATTTATTAATAAGTATAGATATAGAATATATAGATTATAGAATATATAGAATGATATTATTATTAGTGGTTATTAATATTAATGTTATTGTTCTTGTTTTTATTTGTTAAAATTTGAAAAAGGGTATGAGATTAATAGTTAGGTGACCTAGTAAAGGAAGCTTTAAGATTTCTTGCCTTCATGACCGATTTGCGAAAATGAGCAAGACTTAATGTTATCCATTTGTCTTTAAATATAATGTATTGTTAAGTGTTAAAATATCATAATTTAACTACCAATTTGATGACATTTTAACTTATAAACTTACTCTAATTTTTGGCAAATTGATCATAAAAGTTTAATATATGTTGAATTGTCGAATATTACTTTTATAGTGTTTGTTCAAGCCAAAACCTGAGAAATTGTTACAAAAAACCAAGTTTCCGGATAAAAATAGTCTAGGCCTAACACAGAAGCCAAGCCCAACAGATCATACATGCTCAAGAAGTCACGTCGAGCGAAATTTATACATATAATGAAATTAGCAGCTTACAGAACATCCATCCATTGAAATCTTTGCATTAAGTTTCTATTTGAATTTCACCCAGTGAAATTAAGCATTTGCGCCTAGCGCTGAAATTGTGTTCAACACATCTTGGCTAGCTGAAAGGTCAAGCTCGACCAGACAAAACGTTGCGCACAACGAAAATAACATGATTCAGACTCTTTAAAATATGATTAAATTGAACTTGTTAGATACGCATTCGAAGATAGCACATCGTACTCGAAATATACTTAATTCTTAGGCTACTTTAAGCTTCATTTAAGGTGTGGAAACAAGGAGGAAATGCTAGAGGTCTAATCCAAGATAGTAAGAGTGATAATTTCTTCTTTATGAGTTGTATTTCTCTTTTCAACCTTTATTTAGTTATTATATCTATGAGTAGCTAAATTTCTCCCTTTTGAGATTGAATGTAATATGACCTTAATGTACACACTTTGATTTGAGTTTATGCTATTTTATTATGCTTTGATTCTTACGAGCTAGTTTTGTATGCTTAACGCTTACTTTAAAGATTGAAAATTTTGGTGTATGATTTTGTGAATGTAAATACATGGAGAAATCTTCTTTATAATTCTGATTTTATCAACTCATCATATTGATATAATTGCTAGAGATAGATTTATATCAATTAGTCACATTATGCATGTTGTCGTTTTGGTTACTAGACATAGAACTAATTCAATAACTAATAACTCTCAAATTTGTTAATATATAATTGCTAGATATAAATGTATTCATAAAACTCCATTTTATTATTGTAGTTATTAGACATAGAACTATTTATAAGCTACTAATATGATCAAGACATTAAGATTAATACATTTGAGGTGTTGCATTAAAACTTAATTTCACAAGTATAGTTGCTAGACAAAGATATTTGTTTTGTGAGTCATAGATCTTCATACTTCATAGTTATGTAGACTAGTGTTGCTGAATCAAGTGTGTATTGGTAGTAAATAGTAAGTTCAATCTCAACATCTTTATTCTAAATAGTTTAATCAATTAGTTAAAAATTAGTGTAATCAATCAACTAGTCAAAACACAATTAAAATCAATTTAGAATAACAATTTTGTTTGAAAGACTAATATCAAACAAGTCCTTATGGATTCGACAACCTTTCTATATTTATTTATGACACTAAATTTAATTTTTTATTGACCAATTAGCTAGTTAGCATGTGTTTATGTCTCTTAATGACTTGTGAGTTAGTTTCCAAGATCAATCCTTAAAAAACTTAATATAAATTTGGTTTATTATTATAGATTAATATTTCTAAAATAAACTTGTATGGAAAGATAAATTTTAATTTTATAAGTTAATTTTGAAAAATAATTTATTAGTAAGGGTAAAATAAGACAATGGTAAATTATGCTGTAGTAATTGTTATTCATCTTTCTTATTTATTTATATGAGGTCTATTAGTGTTTTGATATGCACATGCTCTTATAAATTAATTTTTTAATTAAATAAATATAATATTATAGTTTAATAATTTCATACATAAAAGTCATGTATATTAAAATTAAAAATATAAAATTATGATACTGATGGATTTAATTCTAAAGAGATAATAATATAAATTTTATTATGAAAGATAATGATAAATCCAATTTTAAAAATGTATTAATATGTAAGTTGATAAATATAAATAATTTGTAGGATTAAAATTGGAATATTTTAACATTTATCATCTTCTGTAAACATAATTTAAAATCAATGAAAAAAAAAAGATAAATCTTTCTAGAATTGGTCGTATAATTCTAGTGCCTAAAAGTTTTCCCTATATTGATGATATAATTTTGAAGATACAATATAAGTTAGGAAATATAAATTAATATTAAGAGTAGAATTGGAATATTTGAAAATTGTGCCGATAGAATTATCCTTTTATACATTTTAATTTTTTTATTAGTAGTAAATAATAGTCAAAATGAGTGAAAAAGAAGTTAAAACTTCCTAGATAAACAGATAAAAAATTTCCTCTATATCAATATAAATAGCATATAGTACGGATAATAATAATAATAATAATAATAATAATAATAATAATAATAATAATAATAGTAATAGCCGATCAAAACAAAATTAATAATAATAATAATAATAATAGAGAGAGAGAGAGGGACACCAAATTTTGTTCAAAATGTCTAAATATACCAGTCATAACATACTTTGAACCGATGATACTGATCCACCCCAATATCATCATTGCTAAAATCCACTATCTTTCCTGCAAAAACATGTAAGGTAATGGTCACGACACATTTTAGAATATTAAGAATTTAATGCTCCTAGATACCAACAAATTTATTTCTAAAAAAACCTCTACCTCGTATAATCATCTAAAATAGATGCTACTACTTAATTTGTAAATATAAGTTGTGAAGCATGGGTTCTAACAGTTGCAATGCACTTTACTCGTCATATTCACTTCCCACTATTTTTTTTTATTCATATTTAAGACATCTTATTAACCTCATATAAAAAATGAGAAGTATTGCGGTAAAATAATAAAACAGACAAGTAATCTGCTTTCCGATGGCAAACCGCTAATTTTCTTGGGACATTGAAATCATTTACCCGATTTATCCACTTTCTTTATTTATTTTGGCAAAAGTTAAAAAACTTTCATAACCATAGCAAATTTAGCACCAATACAAACTTAAAATAGTTAGCTTTGCCACCCTTTAAGAAGGGCTCAAAGCCACTCAATCACCTCAATTTTATACCTACATTACACAATTTTGGAAAATAAAGAAGACATAAACAAAATTACATAGTAGCTATTAATCTATCTAATATTGTGTTGGGTTTATTTAAGTATGAAGTCCCACATTGAATATGTAAGGAAGAGTGAAAGAGTTTATAAGTAAGAAAGACCCATAAAACTAATGTCTTAAGGTTTTGGTTCAATATGTGGTGTCTCATTTGTGACTCTTCACTCTTTCCATACTCATGTAATAATGAAGCTCCCCGGTCGTTGGAGGGCTCCCTGTCGCAATGAAAAGCTTTCATTGAAATGTATTACTAGACATACATGAAACTGATTTGGTTACTTGAGTTCAATTGTAACTAGAAATGTAAAAAGAAGGCAGTCGAAATGGATGTGATTTTTATATTCTTAAGAACAATTAAAGTAAAATAATGAGAATCTTCAGTAAACTATGCACTAATAAGAATAACTCACCATGAGTATGTGAAAATGTATCCCACACAGATTGCCCCTTTCTGTCCTCTTTCACTGCTCCTTCAACCTAGAGAGAAGTTAACAATATTACTTAAATTACATGAATGATTATATCATTTCATCTCTTCAATCAACACAAAGATAAATATATGTAATCAAAGATCGTAATGATAATAATTAACTTCTTTGCCTACTTAAACGTGATGATTTTTTAGTCAATACTTATTTTATTCCCCAAAACTTTCACGTGTATTACTTTGATGTCTCAAAATTGAAAAACTCAAAATGGTCCCAAAAAATATTAAATGTGGGGAGTCATAAGGTAGTTCAATGATTAGAGTGAAGAGTTTAATGAATAGAGTAAAAGAGGTTGTCGGTTCGAGTTTCACACTTAACAAATTTATAAAGAATGGAAGTTATAAGATGGTTGGTTAGAGTCTCACCCAATATAAATAATAAGATATTAACATTTACCGATAAAAAAATATATCAAATGCGTATTAAATTAATTATTTTAGCATGTTTTATAACATCTGATAGGGACTAACTAATTTGACCTTAAAAATTATAATTTAAGTTATGTTGACATTTTTTGAGTCATTTTGAGTTTTTTAATTTTTTAAAGACCAAACTAGTATATATAAAAATTTTGAGGACCAAAATATATATTTAATCAGTTTTATAATTTTATTGTCAAAGGAGATATTCATAGAAAAGCCTTATAAGAGAAGAGAGATAAGAGAAAGGGAAGTAAGACTCAAAAATATAATATTTTCATGACTTTAATAGAGAAATTCCTTTATATCTTACCGTTTAACCACTAACTCTAAGACTAGTTTTTAAAATTTAAACATCCAATATTTTTAGTTGAATTCAAGTAATTCTGAGCTATGTTTAAGTTAAGATAAAATTTTAATAATTAATTATTTTTCTAATCAATTATAAAAATTGATATATGAAGTATTATATTTTTTAGATAGAAGATAGCTCCCTTTTTCAATATAGTTTAACAATGTTCTCTCTTGGTTTAGTGATATAATTGTTAAAACTTTTTTGAAAATTTTAAAAACTCATGTTTTTACATTAACTTTTATAAAAGAATCCAATTTGTATATTTACCCGCTAAATAAAGTACTCTTACTCTATCATTTCAATTAGGGTGAGTAGAATGTTATTTTACCCACTCATCTGTATAGTTTGATTATGATTGAATCTAAATATGGTCGGTTTTCATCGACTCTAGAGTTGAATTTGAGTTCAAAAATTAAACTCAAATAATATTTAGGATCGTATAGCGACCAAACATGACTAGACCCATTTCGTGGTCACTCACCATCATGTTTGTACATGTCTCTGTTCAAATGTGTCAGACACTTTTTTGATCGAAAGTATCATTCATTCTCTAATTTTTTCATGATATTACATGATTAATAATATATATACATATATATATATACATATATATATATATATTTTATATATATATATATATATATTTTATATATATATATATATATATATATTTTATACGTGATATTACATATTCATAATAATAAATAATTTAAAATTTTTTTATATGAAATGAGTAGGCATTATATTAAATCGAGTTTAGGATCTGGTTCGGGTTTAAAGTCTGACTCGGTCGATATTTAGGGTTAAGTTAGCTTCGCGTCTTAATCTAGGTTAAAAAAACGACTCAGCTAATATTTAGGGTCAGGTAAGAGACAAATTTTATCCCAACTTAACCAATCCATACTCACACCTAGTTTCGATGAAAAAGTGTACTACTCTACCTTTGAAAATTACTATAAATTACTTACAAATTTTATAATTCATCAATATATAAGATATAAAATAATACATGAATAATTTTATATGTTAGGATAAACTATTATTCTATGAAAAAATTACTTGACAAGTCATCTGAAATTTCTTAAAAGAGGATAACTTTGGTAGAAGGGATTTTCTTTCTTGAAATTTCCACACGATAATGCGACAGGAACTGGACAATAGCATTTAAGATCTTGGCGCAGAATTCATTATGATCATTCTAGTTTCTAACAATAAATTTGTCTGTGAAAAATAAATTATAATGGCTACGTCTGTCCTTCTCAGTCTGAGGATGCTCCATAGTTGACAAAGTAATCGGCATCAATCAAATTAATTAACTTACATTGACAAGACAAATTGATTATTTCCTTATTTAATTTGTGGTTTCATTTCTATTCTATTTAGTTTAATGTCTTTGAAGAAAACATATCATCTTTGATGTCAGTTTGTAAACTTCATGAAAGAGAATAAATTTCAATATTTCATGAAAGACAATAATTTTCAAGGATGAAAGAAGCCATTGATGCATAGTGAAAATTTCACATGACAATAATACATAAAAAAATACAGCATAGATTATAGAACAATTCCTATGCTGGATAGAACTTTTTTTCTCGAAATTTTTCGATAATAATGTTCAGTTACGATGAAAAACATATTTGGTTAAATAGCTGAGATTATAAAATAATTTGTTTTAACGCAAAATCATTTTTAGAATATAATCTCACAATTTATAATCATATATATCCTTTTTGTATTTCGAGACAAAAAATTTCAAAAGATGGATGTACTTTAGTCATTGTTATTTGGAATATTTAGTAATCTAGAAATAAAATTAATTTTGAGAATTCACAATACCATTCTAAAGAGGTGATAAATCTTATTTTTTTTACATTCTTAGAATATCCTAAGTACACGCTATAATATCTTTAATTTCTCTTATTTGGAATGGGTGTTGAACCCCTATAAGTGTATTTCATCTTGTTAATTTTCTTTAGTGTAAATATGAGTACCACTTGTTCTCCTAACTTATACTTTTTTATTTTAATAAAGTTAAAATTTTCTGCCACTCTATCAAACACGCATGTAAGATTTCTGTATCTATATTTTTTTTCAAAATTTCAGGTAAAAGAATTCATTTTCATTTTTGTCTAACATTAGTTATTTTTTATGTGAAAATAAAAGTAATAGCTACTAATCCTCTAAGACAAACCGAGGCTTAGTGGCTGACAAAGTTTGTATAATATGTGAGAATAAAGTTAATTTTGATTTTATTCCTGTTCCGTGAACTTTGATTTTAGTTTGAGTTTTATGCTTGATTTTATTCTTTTTATTTTTTTGAATGTTTTTTAATTGGTCCAAGTTGTAAGTTTTAGATGGAAAATGTGTTTCACTGCATCATTCATAAACACATGTTGTATAAAATTGTTTTTAACCATCCAAATTTCAAAATATTTTTTAATAAAAAATGTGAAATTTCCATTTGCCTCATATTTCAATGACTCTAGCACTAAAGAGGATTTCAGCCAATCATTCATTTAACTTTGCGTGTTTTGATTAAGATGTAAATGAGTGTTACTTGGTTAATAATAACCTTATTTACTATTTTTATTATCTTGATAGAATGTTTTATACTGTTAACATGTTATGTGTTTTATGTTCTAAAATTTATTCATTTATTTAAAATGTGGCAATGTATGGCAAGGAACATACATTTTCATTACTAATATACCCTATTAAGGACTAAAATCAATGGTAGTTAATTTTTATAATGACTAAAATCAAAATACATAAAACTAAATGGATCATGTAAGACACACCTGGCCTCACTAACATGATCTCCATTATTCATGTTACCACTTTTAATCCAAAACTAACCACAAATACAATCAGAAAATGTAATGACTAAAACTAAAAAAAAATCAAAGACTAAAATCAAAATTCCATATATTTATAGGTATTTAAAGATCCTTAATATTATATCCCTTTCTTGTTTATTAATATTAGTGTAAATTACATTGACATCACTAAGTTTTAGTGAAATTATTACACAAATCATCTTTATCATTTTTGTACCTACACAAACCATCCTTAACATATATACATACCTTACGCTCATTACCTATGGAGGGGAGATGAGTGAAATCTTTTTATATTAAATGTCATTATTAAGAAACAATAAGATAATTGAGCTTATCTTATTATTCAATTTTTTGTTATTTTGTAAGATTAGTATATTTTGAAAATGTTTAAGGGAATAAATTGAGAGAAAAATTGTTGATTCATCTAACCAAAGTTAGAATTTCAATTTTTCCATTAGGTTTTAAAAATGATCATTGTCATACTTAATAACATAGTATGTGTAAAAAATTATTACGTGATAATTCCCCAAATGGTTAGTGACATATAGTACAAAAGGGAAACATAAATATGAGAAATAGAGAAATTATTTGAAGTTCAGATATGTCATACTTTAAATAATTATTGTAATGTATATATATAAATTAAGATGGTGTAGGTATAGAAAATAGAGAAATAATTTATATAATTTAACTTAGAGGCATATCAAACTAATTTACTCGAAGTAATATCATGTCAGTCATGATCCCAAATCCAAATTCAAAACCGTTGACATTGTGAAGGGTAAAAAGTAAAATCATGCAATGAACAATGAAAAAATGGTTAGGTACTAACCTGAACAGCTGAAGACCCGGTGCCAAACATAAAGCCATTAGGGAAGTCACTCCATTTTATCTCTGATGTACATATCTGAACTTCAAACAATACCACCACTGATAATATCAGAAAAATGTGGCTCTTTAACAACATATTTAACGTGGAGACTGAGAGAGGAAGGAAAGTATTCAGTTTTGCATTAGAAGGGAGGTACTTATGAGAAAGACTTTTGAGTGCATGCATATATATATATATATATAGAGATAGGTTGGAAATGAGAGAGAAGTGGGGTTTATAATCCTATTAGATATTATTATTATTTATTATTATTATTATTATTAATAATAACGAGATTGACAAAATTCATATTTCTTTGTGGAGGGGAGATGAGAGAAAATGCATTGATTGGATAAGGTAGAAGAGGTGTGTAGGTCAAAAGAGGAAGGGAGTCTAGGTATTAAAAATTTGTTTGCATTCAATCTAGCTCTTTTAGGCAAATGAAGGTAGAGGTTGTTAAGAGAGAGATTCTCTTTGGGTGAAAGTTTTAATATCTAAATATGAGAATGAGTTTTTAAGAAATGGAGGGGATGGTGTTTTTGAGTGTTTCAAAAGAGATTCTTCTTGGTGGAAGGAATTAGGAAATTAAATTTTAGTCAAACAAAGGAAGAGATTGATTGGTAAATGATGGTATTCATAGGTCTCTAGATTGTGGTTCCTCTATTAAATTTTGGACTTACATTTGGGTGGGGAGAAATTCCTCAAAAATAGCTTTGCAAGATTGTTTCAGTGGTTTTGGATAAAGATGCAACTGTGGACTCCTTAGGTACATGGAGAAATGGAGTTTGGTCTTGGAATATTCAGTGGAGAACAAAATTGTTCGTTTGGGAGGAAGAAGATTATGTGGAACTCTTAAAAATCATCCTTGATTCTAAGCCTAAACAATACTTTAATGATTCTTGGACTTGGTTACATGACAAAGGTGAGAAGTATTCCGTCAAGAGCGAATACCAAATTTTGCAAAAAGAGGAAGGTAGTTGTGATTTTCTTTTCTTTAAGAAGCTTTGGGTGAGTAATATTCCAAGAAAAATGAAATGTTTGGCATGGAAAATTGTCTTGGATGAAATTCCAACTAAACTCAACCTTGCTCATAGAGGAGTTTTAGGTTCTCTTGCATTATGTCCTATTATATATGGCAAAACCTCTATTCTTGATTTGGTCTTACATCTATTATTCATAATGAAGTGAAGACTCATTTCTCAATTCATGAATCATTGTTTTGGATGGACAACAAGAAAAAACATTTGTAGATTGCTCTTTGATTTGTCATTATTTGGACTCGACAGTATATTAGGAACAAAGTTATTTTTTAGGATTTACGGTTTCACCTAGATGAGATGATTGAGCTTATTCTTCTACATGCTTTGAGTCTTCTTAATGTCCGATTTTCTTTCCTTTGTCACTCTTTAGTAGAATGGATGAGGAATCCGTCAAATTACTGTATTCATTGTTAAATATAGAAATTTAGTGGATAATAGTATCACTTGTTCTCTTAATTTTCTTTATCTCTATATTAATTTTCTTTGCTGATCAAAAAACTATTATTTTAATATATTTAAATTATTTTATGTGAAATTTTAATATAGAAATGTATACAATAAAGTAATTTTATTGGTTTTGTTAAATAGACCTACTTTAATTTAAGCATTTTTATTAATGTATTTAAAGACAAACTTGTTTGTCTATTTAGAGAGGTCTTATGAGAATAAACTTTTCTATGAGACAAGGTAATAAATACAATATATTAAGTTTGATTGAGATGAAGAAAGTATTAAGACGGTTCACTTGGCTAACTAGTGTATTAGCTAGTAAATACAAGATTGAAAAGCTGTGAGACAAGGGGCATTGCAGGCTTCGGCCTTGTATGCGAATGGAAAAACTATGATTGAAAAGATTTTTATTATTCCCTGTGTAGAATTACTAAAGAGGAAATAGAAATGCTTAAGCAACAAGGTTATGGTGAAACTGTTAAAAATAAAGATATCCTTTCTGCAAGACATCTCAAACTAGAAGACCGTTTGCTTCATTATTTTCTGAGCTATGTCATCCTACCAAAATTTTCAAATCACTCTCAAGTAAGTGACATAGAACTCCAATTGATGTATGTCATGAAATTTAATCTAAAAATCAATTGGACTATGATGATAATGAGACAAATGTGGTCTGTAAGAGGAACCCAAAGTCATTTGCCATATGGAATCTTCACAACAAAAATCCTTGAGCATTTCCGTGTTTCTACTGTTGGAGAAACTAAGGTCCCGCTTAACCCTCATGAAAGCCATATTGATGTGGACGTAATCCACAAAATGGGCTTCACATTTTATCTTCGTGACCAGACCTACAAGCATATGAAAGATAGACCCCCTGCTCCTGAACCAGAACCTACTCCTGCTAATCCTTCTGAACCTCAACCTTGTGAGTTTTATGCTCAATCTTCCTCATCTGATGTCATGCCTTCAAACCAGATGATTATGGATGAAATGATTTCTCTTCGAGGCTACATCACTAATCGGATGGATGCCTTTGATACTCAGAATCAACAAATCTATTTTGAACTTCATCGTCTCTCTTCTAAGTTCAGTAGCATGGACATTGATGAAGACAGTTCTGAGCCTGAATCTTAGAATTTATCTGTTGTTAGGATTTTTTTATTGTAATGTTAATTTCTCCTGGTTTCAGACAAATTTCTATTATGTTGTTTGTACTGCTGTTTGCATTGTTAATGCTTGAACATCTTTTTACCTTTAAAATATGCATTGTGATGTTTAAGTTATATCTTCTTATCACCTTTATGCTTGTCATATACATATTTTATGCTATATATATATATATATATATATATATTATGTTGGAAAACTCTTGGCTTTTCTACTTTTTGATGATGTCAAAATGGGGAGAAAAGTTGGGAGAATGTATTTTCTATTTAAAACATTTCAGGCACATAACTCCAAATGAAAGGGAGAGCATACAAGATACGGGGAGCATATTCAAGACAAGACAAGAATATCACAAAGTATGTTGCTCTCAGAAAATTACACTGTCAAGAAGATATTGGTTTGTCATCATCAAAAAGAGGAAGATTGTGAAGAAGATCTTGCTTATGACTTTGGCACGATTTTGATGAAGACACCAACATCACCAAAAAGAAGAATACTTATAAAAACAATGAAGATTCAAGCTTCAAGATATTAAAGACTTTTAGTCTAAATCTAAATAGGTACTTCTATCCTACACTCTTAATTATACAATAGTAGTAATGCTCAAACTAATTTTTAAGAAAATTGAAACACTTTAAAATACTTACAACAATTTTCAAAAATAGTGTGTAACAAGTTACTTCATCTAAGTAACAGGTTATGAGTGTGAGAAAAGAGTTATATAACTTAAAACTGATTAGAGTAATCCATTACTGTATTTGAGTAACAGATTAATAATGATATTAAAATTGAGTAACCGATAACTCAACTTGCTGTAACTGATTACTCTAATTTGAAAATAAATGATTAGCGGTTAGAACACTTGAGTAATCGATTACTCAATACTGTAATCGATTACTGAGAGTTGTTGCATCATAATTTCAAATTCAAAGTGAATGAGTTTCAATCCAAAAGACATGTTTTAATTCAATCAATTCATACATTTTCAAAGAGATATTTTGGCTGATTGGAAAGCTTATATAGAGGCATTGAAACTCACAATCACAACACACAATATATACACAACTCTTATACAAATTTCAAAAGCTCTTACACATATGATGAAATTATTTTATGCACTTTTTGCAACAAGTTCTTACTTTCAAAGTTAATTAATCTGAAGTTTCTGAAAAATAAAGTGTATCAAGTTTACAAACTTATAAAAAGCATTATTATTATGTATACTAAAGAGTTGTTTGGATTGCAAGTTACATCACTTTTGTACTTGTAAAGGCAATTCTGCCATTGTTGTACATTCTTCATTATTATTGCAGAATACTTTCTTTTACAAGGTGTGATAAGAAAGGGGGTTAAAATCACTTGGAAAGGTGTTTTCCAAAAGTGAATAAGGATCAAGGAGTGTGCAAGGTACATAGAAATCTCGGGGTGAGATATTGTGATTGCAACTCATAATCTTTTGTGGAAAAATCTCTTGTGCTGCAAGAGTACTGGATGTAGCATTCGGTGGACAAGAAGGTGAACCAATATAAAATCCTTGTGTACTCTCTTCTCACTTATCTCTTTGATTTTACTTATTAATTTTTTGCATATATTTTTCGCTGTACTTTAACTCTCAATTTTGCAGAAAAAGTGGCCATTATTTTAAGTCAACTAATTCATCCCCTCTTAGTTGCAATCTCAGTCTTACAATCGGCACCATAGCTATTTTTGAGTAAGATATTCCCAAAATTGATCCTATATCAAAGATGGCGTCATGATCATTCCTAGGAGAAAGTTCCATCATCAACTTCCCTCTAAGCTTTGCTGGTGAGTGCTATGATTTCTGGAAAATCAGAATGAGAATCTTCATAGAATCTCCAGACTTGGATATATGGAACGCAATTGAAGAAGGACCATATGAACCCTTCATAGTTGTGAATAGTGTAAGGGAAGTAAAATCCAAATCTTCATGGAATGATGAAGATAAGAAGAAGGTGCAGTATGATCTCAAGGCAAAGAACATACTCACTTCAAATATGTGAAAGAAATGTGGGATACTCTAGAGACTACACATGAAGGAACAAAGAAGGTAAAAAGATCTAGACTCACAACTCTTTCCCAAGAATATGAAATATTTCGTATGAAATCAGGAGAGAAGATTCTGGATCTTCAAAAGAGATTTAATCATCTCACAAATCACCTTCTTGCTCTTGGTAAGGTCCTATCAAATAGTGACTTGAACTTGAAAGTTCTAAGATCACTCACCGGAACATGGCAACCCAAGGTAACGACCATTTCTAAAAAGAAAAGTTTATCGAAAATGTCTTTGGCTGCATTGTTTAGAAAATTGCAGGAACATGAACTAGAACTCAGCCAACTTGACCAACATAAAGAACAGGAAAAGAAAAAGAAGAATATCTCTCTCAAGGCTAGAATGGACAAATTCGAGTCATCAGGAGATGAATCTGATAAGGAAGAGATGGAAGACATGAGTCTTTTTGTGAAGAAATTCAGTAAGTTCCTCAAGAGGAACAAAGGTGCTAGAATTGGACAAACAAGGAAATTCACCAAGAACAATGACGTCTCCACTTCAACCCAAAATTTCAGATGCTTTGAATGTGGCAAAGATGGTCACATGAAGATGGATTGTCCTAATCTAAAGAAGAATTCTTTCAAAGGGAAGAATGAAATAAAGAATGGACGAAGAGCCTACATTGCTTGGGAAGACAATGACATTAGTGCCGCCTCTGAACCTGAAAATGAGGAACAAACACATCTCTCTTTAATGGCATCTCGTCATTCTGATGATGAAGAGGTAAATGACACTCAACTATATTCTTCTGAATTACAAACTGCTTTCAATGACTTGCATGATGAATATGTCAAACTTACTAAAATGTTTCTAAAACAAAAATCTGAGTTAAATACTTTTAGAAACCATAATCATCTTCATGTCAAAACTGTATCACTCATGAAAAAACGTTTCAACTTTGAATCTTGAACTTAATAACATGAACAAAATTAGTAAAAGTTTGGAAAAGATCATAAGTGATCAAAGTCACTCAACAAACCGAATAGGTCTTGGCTATTCAAAAAGCCATGTTTCTAATAAACAAATGTCCCAACTAAGATAAATTTTGAAAAACAAAATATCCATGTTTTTAAAAATAGTAAAAATAAATCTAGGATACATGATCATCAACCCACATATATATACTGGAAGAACCTTGGACACACACCAAATACGTGTAATATTAGAAAATATGGTATACCCCTAGGTCATTTTAAATAGGTTGAGAAAGGTACTAACTATGTAAGACCCAAAGAATATTGGATACCTAATAAAACTTTGTAGGAAAATTTGAGAGCCGCTTGCAACTTATGGTACTTGGATAGTGCCTGCTCAAAACACATGATGGGCGATAGAAAGAAATTCGTTGTCCTCACTCCAAGGGACAAATGATATGTCACTTATGGTGATAACAACAAAGGAAAAATTCTTGGAGATGGTAGAATCGGCAAGCCACCCTCAACAACTATAGAAGGTGTACTATATGTTGAAGGACTCAAGCACAACCTTCTAAGCATAAGTCAATTATGTGACAAAGGCTTCCATGTGGCATTCTAACCAGATAAGTTCATCAATGAAAGTAAGAACTCTCAAAACTCTAAATTTGTTGGTAAAAGGATATACAATATATATATGTTTGACATAGATTTATCTTTATTAATAACATGTTTAGTTGCAAAAGATAATTATGATGCATGGTTATGGCATAGGGGAATTGCTCATATACATATGTACCATTTGAATAAACTTATTAAGAAAGACTTAGTTGTTGGTTTACCTAAAACGAAATTTGTTAAAGACAAACTATGTAGTGCTTGTCAAATGGGCAAACAAACAAAAACTTCTTTCAAACCTAAGCATCTTCCGATAGACCATTGCAGTTACTACATATGGACTTGTTTGGCCCCTCAAGGACAAACAGTTATGATGGTAACTACTATTATCTTGTTATAGTAGATGATTTTTTGAGATACACTTGGACACTCTTCTTCGTTCATAAGAATGAGGCATTCAAAGCCTTTAGCGTTTATGCTAAAACAGTCCAAAATGAAAAATCACTAAAAATCGCTGCTATAAGAAGTGATCATGGGGGAGAAGTTCAAAACTCATCTTTTGAAGAATTTTATGATGATCTTGGCATCAGTCACAATTTTTCTGCTCCTAGAACACCACAACAAAATGGTGTTGTAGAGAGAAAGAATCGGTCTTTAAAAGAATTGGCTCATACAATGTTGAACAAAACTAACCTCGCAAAATATTTCTGGGCTGATGCAGTAAGTACTGCATGTTATGTTTCAAATCGAGTTCTTATAAGACCAATTCTTAAGAAAATCCCTTATGAACTCTTCAAAGATAGAAAACCAAACATTTCTCACTTGCATGTATTCGGTTGTAAATTCTTTGTTTTGAATAATGGTAAGGATAACTTAGGCAAATTCGATGCAAAAGCTGATGAAGACATATTCCTAGGCTACTACTCTCTTACGAATAAAGCCTATAGAGTTTTTAATAAAAGAACTCTAGCCATGGAAGAATTGATTCATGTATCTTTTGATGAAACCAATCCTGATATAAAGGATGGGTTAGCTCCTGATGAAGAGAAAGTGCCAAGTTCTTCCTCAAATGAAATTTCTATTATTGAACCTACAACTGATACTGAGCATTTGAAAATAAATGATAACCTACCATCTCAAGAGGAGCATATTCATATAGATTTACCATAACTCATTGAGATCATCCAATGGGAAACATTATTACTGAATTAAATATAGGTATCACTACCTGACAAATGCTTGATAAATCATGTCTAAACATGGCCTTCGTCTCTCAAATAGAGCCCTCCAAAATTGATGAAGTAATCAAGGATGAACACTGGATTCTTGCTATGAAAGAAGAATTAAACCAGTTTGAGAGAAATGAAGTTTGGGATCTTGTTCTTAGACCGAAAAACAGACATGTTATTGGAACTCGATGGATATTTCAAAATAAATCTGATGGAAATAGTATTATTGTTAGATATAAAGCTAGACTAGTAGCCCAAAGATACAATCAGGAAGAAGGTACAGATTTTGATGAAACCTTCGCTCCGGCTGCTAGACTTGAAGTTATTAGGCTATTACTTGCATATGTCTTCTCTTTGAATTTTCAGTTATATCAAATGGACGTAAAAAGTGCTTTCCTCAACGGCTACATTCAAGAAGAAGTGTTTGTTGAACAACCTCCTGGTTTTAAAGATTACAAACATCCTTTTTATGTGTACAAATTAAAAAAAGCTCTCTATGGCTTAAAGCAAGCTCCTCGTGCATGGTATGATCGTCTAACTAAATTTCTACTTGAAAAAGGCCGACACTACACTCTTTACAAAAAGAATAAATCATCATACTCTAATTGTTCAAATTCATGTAGATGATATTATTTTTGGTTCTACTAATGAGGCTTTGTGTAGTGAATTTGGCAAAATGATACAAGGAGAGTTTGAAATGTCCATGATGGGGAAGTTAAATTACTTCCTTGGACTTCAAGTCAAAAAACTTCATAATGGCATTTTGTAAGTCAATTCAAGTATTGCAGAGACTTGCTAAAAAGATTTTACATGGATGAGTGCAAGCCAATAACTACTCCTATGGGATCCGGTACTTACATTGATACAGATGAAGCAGGAAAAAATATTGAAATATCAAAGTATCGAGGTATGATTGGATCTCTTTTATATTTAACTACTAGTAGACCTGATATCATGTTTAGTGTATGTCTGTGTGCCTGCTATCAATCTAAATAAAAGGAATCACACTTAGTTGTCGTTAAGAGAATCATGAAATATCTTAAGGGTACATCCAACGTTGGGCTGTGGTATCCAAAAGGAAGTATATGTGATTGGGTTGGTTATTCGGATTCAGATTTTGTTGGGTGCAAATCTGAGAGGAAAAGTACCAGTGATACTTGTCATATTTTGGGAAATGCTTTAGTCTCTTGATCTTGCAAGAAACAAGCATGCGTTGTCCTAAGCATTGCTGAAGATGAATATATAGCAGTAGGTAGTTGTTGTGCCCAAGTGTTATGGCTCAAACAACAATTACGAGATTATGGCTTAGACTTAGGGTGCATTCCTTTAAAATGTGACAATACAAGTGCTATAAACCTCACAAGGAATCCTGTTATGCATTCTAAAACCAAACACGTTGATATAAGGCATCACTTCCTTAGGGACCATGTCCAAAAGAAGGATGTGTCTGTAGAATTTGTTGATACACACAACCAACTAGCAAATATATTCACTAAACCATTGGCAAAAGAACCTTTCTATAAAATTAGATGAGAATTAGGCATTATTGATGAAGCATACGTATCTTAAATGCTTATATATGATTATATGTGTGCTTCATTATATCTATTTCATGTCTAATTGAACTTAAATATGTTTATTTATGTTTAAAATTTCAAATTTTTGGTTTAAAAATAATTTTTATAGCTTAATTTTGCCTACAAATAAGTTTTTTTTGGGGTCAGTACTCGATTACGCTGGAGAGTAATTGATTACAGGGTTGAACAGCGTGTCTCAGTAACCGGTTACTCAAAATGAGTAACCAGTTACTCTATGTTGCAGTTTGAAAATTTTAAATTTTTTAATTTGAGTAACCGATTACTCAAAGGAAGTAATCGATTACTCTGTGTTGTTATATATGTAATTTTTCATCATTTTTAAACTTTTTCAAACTCTTCTTCTTCCTAATTTCAAACCCTCTTCGTGGCCACCTCTATCTCTCTCTAAAATCTTTGTTTTTGATCTGTTGTGAGTGATTTTTGTGTGCTTTCATATCACATTTTCACTTCTAAACCATAATTTTCGTGTTTAGTGGCCTAAATCAAAATCCCCCAAATCTCCAAAACCCAAAAACCTATCTTTTCAAAAACTCATTTCAATGGCTTCCTTATCTAGAACCAAGAAACAACGCATCAATGCTACTCAAAGGAACCAAGGAACTTCATCTTTGGAGTCCAACCCTTTTGACTTAACGAGGCTTCTAGAAAATGATGAGCAACGTAAAATATTTGAGGAGCACTTTCATGGTCACATTATCTTCACTCCTAAATACGGTAATCTCGGGAACTTTGAGTTTGAAGATTTTCTGTTTCCTTATCTCTTGAGACAACAAAACCTTTTTGATTTCAGTTGTGAATCAAAGGAAATCTATCCTGAACTGATTAGAGTATTTTACTGTAACATATGTAACATGAACTTTAGGAAAAATCGTCTTACTTCTTATGTAAAAGGAAAAGGCATTACTTAGGATTTGAAAACCATGAGTTCATTGTGCTGTAACATACCCTATCAGGAGCTCATTGCAGGCTTCAGCCTTGTATGTGAATGGGAAAATTATGATTGAAAAGATTTTTATTATTCCCTGTGTAGAATTACTAAAGAGGAAATAGAAATGATTAAGCAACAAGGTTATGGTGAAACTATTAAAAATAGAGATATCCTTTCTGCAGGACATCTCAAACTAGAAGACCGTTTGCTTCATTATTTTATGAGCTATGTCATCCTACCAAAATTTTCAAACCACTCTCAAGTAAGTGACATAGAACTCCAATTGATGGATGTCATGAAATTTAATCTAAAAATCAATTGGACTCTGATGTTAATGAGACAAATGTGGTCTATAAGAGGAACCCAAAGTCATTTGCCATATGGAATCTTCACAACAAAAATCCTTGAGTATTTCGGTGTTTCTACTATTGGAGAAACTAAGGTCCCGCTTAACCCTCATGAAAGCCATATTGATGTGGACGTAATCCACAAAATGGGCTTCACATTTGATCTTCGTGACCAGACCTACAAGCATATGAAATATAGACCTCCTGCTCCTGAACCAGAACCTACCCCTGCTAATCCTTCTGAACCTCAACCTTATGAGTTTTATGCTCAATCTTCCTCATCTGATGTCATGCCTTCAAACCAGATGATTATGGATGAAATGATTTCTCTTCGAGGCTACATCACTAATCGGATGGATGCCTTTGATACTCAGAATCAACAAATCTATTTTGAACTTCATCGTCTCTCTTCTAAGTTCAGTAGCATGGACATTGATGAAGACAGTTCTGAGCCTGAATCTTAGACTTTATCTGTTGTTAGGATTTTTTTTATTGTAATGTTAATTTCTTGGAAAAATTTCTATTATGTTGTTTGTACTGTTGTTTGCATTGTTAATGCTTGAACATCTTTTTACCTTTAAGATATGCATTGTGATGTTTATGTTATATCTTCTGATTACCTTTATGCTTGTCATATGCATATTTTATGCTATATATATATATTATGCTGGAAAACTCTTGGCTTTTCTACTTTTTGATGAAGTCAAAAGGGGGAGAAAAGTTGGGAGAGTGTATTTTCTATTTAAAACATTTCAGGCACATAACTCCAAATGAAAGGGAGAGCATACAAGATACAGGGAGCATACTCAAGACAAGTCAAGAATATCACAAAGTATGTTGCTCTCAAAAAATTACACTGTCAAGAAGATATTGGTTTGTCATCATCAAAAAGGGGAAGATTGTGAAGAAGATCTTGCTCATGACTGGCACGATTTTGATGAAGACACCAACATCACCAAAAAGAAGAATACTTATAAAAACAATGAAGATTCAAGCTTCAAGATATTAAAGACTTTTAGTCTAAATCTAAATAGGTACTTCTATCCTATACTCTTAATTGTACAATAGTAGTAATGCTCAAACTAATTTTTAAGAATATTGAAATACTTTAAAATACTTAAAACAATTTTAAAAAATAGTGTGTAACAAGTTACTTCATCTAAGTAACAGGTTACGAGTGTGAGAAAAGAGTTATCTAACTTAAAATTGATTAGAGTAATCCATTACTCTCTTTGAGAAACAGATTACTGGTGATATTAAAGTTGAGTAACCGATAACTCAACTTGCTATAATTGATTACTCTAATTCGAAAATAAATGATTAGCGGATAGAACACTTAGTAATCGATTACTCAATGCTGTAATTGATTACTGAGAGTTGTTGCATCATATTTTCAAATTCAAAGTGAATGAGTTTCAATCCAAAAGACATGTTTTCATTCAATCAATTAACACCTTTTCAAAGAGATATTTTGGCTGATTGGAAAGCTTATACAGAGACATTGAAACTCACAATCACAGCACATAATATATACACAACTCTTATACAAAATTCAAAAGCTCTTACACATATGATGAAATTATTTTATGCACTTTTTGCAACAAGTTCTTACTTTCAAAGTTAATTAATCTGAAGTTTCTGAAAAATAAAGTGTATCAAGTTTACAAACTTATAAAAAGCATTATTATTATGTATACTAAAGAGTTGTTTGGATTGCAAGTTACATCACTTTTGTACTTGTAAAGGCAATTCTGCCATTGTTGTACATTCTTCATTATTATTGCAGAATACTTTCTTTTACAAGGTGTGATAAGTAAGGGGGTTAAAATCACTTGGAAAGGTGTTTTCCAAAAGTGAATAAGGATCAAAAAGTGTGCAAGGTACATAGAAATCTCAGGGTGAGATATTGTAATTGCAACTCATAATATTGTGGAAAAATCTCTTGTGCTGCAAGAGTACTGGACGTAGCCTTCGGTGGACAAGAAGGTGAATCAGTATAAAATCCTTGTGTACTCTCTTCTCACTTATCTCTTTGATTTTACTTATTAATTTTCTGCATATATTTTTCGCTGTACTTTAACTCTCAATTTTGCAGAAAAAGTGGCTATTATTTTAAGTCAACTAATTCATCCCCTCTTAGTTGCAATCTTAGTCTTACATTATCAACGGAAGACCCAGTCTTCCACTTCTTTAGAAATGATGCAGATTGCAAAATATAGAAGATCTTTCTAAGAATCACCCCACTAATGAAGTCATGCAAAACTACCTGGTTGTGTTTTTTTTATAAATGAAAATCACATGTCCTACTTTTTATGTCTCATTCTAATTGAAATTTATTACATACTTCAAAAGAAAAATTATAAAACAAAAAATATTTTTTATATTATTTAAAGGAATTTGATTAGCTTGAGATATAGAAATATAAATATTTGGAAATAGAGGATCCTAGTTGTTTTTTATTAGCAAAAAAACCATACTATTCTCTTGTATGTGTATATAAAAGAGTTGTTTTGTGAGGCCTTACTTCTTTGTGGAATTTATTTAATTTTGTGTGTAATGTTTAAGTCATCTTTTAACAATTTCTATATGGGTTAAGCGGTAGCAGTTTGAACTGTGAAAACAATGCAATTAAACCGGATCAAATCATAAAATGTAGCCCGATTCAGTTATTTTTTAAGGAACTATTTAGTTCATGGTTTTATAAATTTTGAAACCATTAGAACTGAACCACATATTAAAAAAATAGATACTAGAAAATTCTTCAATCAATTTTGTGGCTTAAATTATTAATATTATATAAATTGTAGTGTTATATATGTTACTAAATTATTGTTATGTTAGTGTTATATATGTTACTACTTATTAAATTGTTATAAATATCTGATACTTGTTAGACTTTAAAAAAAACTTTTATGAGTCTTTAATGGTTCATAAGAACCCTTTAATTTAAGAGCTTAACATTATGACATTCACATGTGATAGAAGAATAGAGTAAGAATAACTGGTTCCATTTGTGTTTCCCTTTATTTGCTTTCTGCTTGCCTTTCTGATTGCTTTTTGTTCTCACCTCTCTGACTTTCCTTTATATAGGATGATTAAGAACTCAATTTTCTTCCTTCTCTATACAACACTATACTTTCATTTTTCAACCACTAGTACTTCTATAATTCTCACTTTATATTTCTATTCATGAGATAGCAAAGAATGAATTAAATGTGATGTTTTTCCAATGCATGAGTGCCTCTATTTATAGGAGAGTTTAGGTGGAGTTATTGAATAAAGTAATTCCTCCACTTTCACGGAAACTACCCATGAAGTGAGAGGAGAGAGAGTTAACAACACCCTCCACTAGTTTGATTCATCAATTGCCAACCATCATCACATTAAGCTTATATTTCTATTCATGAGATAGCAAAGAATGAATTAAATGTGATGTTTTTCCAATGCATGAGTGCCTCTATTTATAGGAGAGTTTAGGTGGAGTTATTGAATAAAGTAATTCCTCCACTTTCACGGAAACTACCCATGAAGTGAGAGGAGAGAGAGTTAACAAACCCTCTACTAGTTTGATTTATCAATTGCCAACCATCATCGCATTAAGCACTTTCATTCAAACTAGTAACTTCCAAGAATATGAACCACTAATTAGAATTAATCTAACAATACTTTCTAAGTGCCATGATGGTTTATAATATATCTTCTAATTTTCATGGTGCTAGATTTAAAGCTAACATATACCATAAATTAATATAATATATGTATTACTATATATATTACCAAATTATGAATTGTAATGTTATATATGTTAGTAAATTATTATCAATATGTTAGTGTTATATATTTTATTAATAATATATATGTTACTAATTATGAATTATACTATTGTATATGTGTTTATTTGTTTTTTTCCTTCCTAAATTACATAATTATTATATATGTTACTTAAAAGCAATTATAAGTTTCAATTTTTTTTCTTCTGATAATAGTAATAATAGTGTTTTTTCTTTTATTGACAAACAATATTTCTTGTAATATATTTTGGACCTTCAATTGATGCAAAAAAACCATGAAAAACGTGTAACCAAACCAAACCATTCATGAGCGGTTTGGTTCGGTTCTTGTAAGAAAAGTTGCAATTAATTGAGGTGAGCTAAACCATGTCTTTATATTTGGTTTGTCACTAAATTACACAAAAAATGAATTGAATTGAACTTTTACACCCCTAAATTTCTATATGAATATATCCATTAGTTCCGAGAAAAATTTGAACCTAAATATCATCTCAATTTCTCATTCCCACCAGCTTCTAACTTCTTATGCTCTTCTACACAGCTTGAGTATGAAATATGATTATAATTTTTAATACGATTGCCTTCTATATATGAACAATCAGTGTATGACTGACATGCAAAGGCCTACAATGACTATGAGAAATTTCAACGCACAGAATGTATTAATCTCAGCAAAGTGCAATTTCACTTGATAACTCTCATAAGTCTTTTGTTGCATGTATCGAACTAATAGATGAGTGTTTAGGGACATTGCATCTTCTATCCCACACCATTTTACATAGTCTAAAGCTGGTTCCCGCCTCCACTCATATATTGAATGAATTGTATATTTGGTGAGTCATAAGGTGATCTAATAAATAAAGTGAAGAATTTAAGAAATATAGTGAAAATATTATGGGTTCAAGTTTTATTTACAACAAATATTGATATATTAACATTTGTCTATAAAAAAAGGAGATTGAATTGTTATCTACCGAACAATTCACATACAAGTGTGTATTCTTATGATTTTTGGTCCCAGTATGATTAATTGCCTGCAATTATAAGTTTGTTTAATTAAATTTAAAGATATAGAAAAGCTTTGTAAATAATAAAAACAGTTGTCATTATTATGTGAACTTTTTCTTTTCTTACCTTCCATTGGATGTATTTTAATAAGTTGTTTATAATAATTTTTATCAGTATTGATTTAAGTCATCTAAGGAAGAGCGAGGGAGTTATAAATAGTCTATGGGTAGGGTGAAAAACTTAAGAAATAGGGTGAAAAAGTTGTAAATTTGAACTTTATCCATAACAAATTTAAAAAAAAAAAAGAGTTAAAAGCTAATTTGGTGGTTTGGTGGTTAAGGACTTAGGTTGAAGGCTTGGAGGAAAAGAAATTGTGGTTTGAGGAAAAAAGCCAAGCCTAAATTCATAATGTTCTTCATTTATTTTTGAAGCATAATGATAACAACTTTTATTCATTGTTGCATTCTATTGTCATGCTTATACATCCTCATATTTTTGCAGTTAATTAGTTGGTTTCAAGAAGTTCTTGTACCACACAGCAGATTTTTTGGGGTATCTCTTCAAGTTGTCTGTATAATCAACATAATACAGACCAGTTCTAGCACTGTATCCATTGTCCCACTCCCAGTTATCTAGTAGTGCCCATACAAAATATCCTTTCACATTGCAACCATCTCTGCATCAATTAGCCAATTCACTATTTCGTTAGTTTATAGACTTACAAAATTTTCAACGAATGTCACAGATAAATAGCAAGTATTACATACTTGATAGAAGCCAGTAAGCTAGGTAAATAGCTACTGTGGTATCTTATCCGTTGCAAATCATTTAAATAGAAATAAGCATGCCGCACAGGGATTAATCTAGTAGATAAATCAGGCAACCCTGTCATAAGCATGGAAAAGAAGAATCAAGATTTAGCTCACAGCTTTTATTTTGTTATTACAATTAACTAAGTGTTGGGATAGCTGGAAACAAGAAGAACAACAGATAAAAATTATTTTCTTTTGCAAATTTATGGCAAATGAAAATATACAACACTTATGTTGCCCGTGATAAGGCTTTAAGCATGTAGTATACAAATTTTAAATCATATCATGCATTGTTATGAAATTCACTTCGTGCTGGTCGCTTCAACTGGTAAACCGGTCCCAATATTAATACGAAACAATAATTATATCGATTATAATAGGTCGATTTTCAATTGAACCGTATCGGTTATACTAATTAGTTTCATTTAATTATTTTATAATGAAAACTACTTTTCTTTTACCAAAATGTTAGAATGAAAGTCAAACACACAACTATTATATTTTTTATACTACCATCAAGTAATATATTTTTGTTTTAACAAATATTATAAATAAAACATGTTATTGTCATCTTTATTATTTTTCAACATTAATGTTCGTATAAAATATATGTATATTTAACTTCATCAGTATACAATTTAATCAACAAACCACCAGTTAAATTCTATAACACTATACTAGTATATTGATTGATTTAATGACCGATACTGTATTAATAACACTAACATTATCATTATGTTGGACTTGACATGCAAAAATAGGAAAATTTAAGTGGGTAGTGTAGTTTGACTACACTATCCCACGTTTGGTATATGTTTTAAAATATTTACGAAACTAGTGTATTTTTTAGGGAACTCGTGAATGGGATCCATGACTTTGGGGAAGTCGTGGATCAGGAGTGCGACTTCCCTGACATATTCTCTCTCCTCCATGAAAGTCATGTTTCCCATCCACGACTTTCATTTTTTTTTGTAGAAGTCGTGTACCCTAAACATGATTTTCATTGTATATAAATATTAAAAAATACTATGTAGTTTAGTGGTTATTGGTTTTAATGAGAACTTAGAGGTCCATGGTTCAATACCCATATACTACCCACATATATTTTCATGCAAAAACACTCTTCAATGTGAAAATTTAAAATATAAGTAAATTCAATTATTTTTTATAATTATCTATATGTTCTTTTACTAAATCAAAATAGTTAATTTTTTTAATTGAATTCTGTATAAAATTAGTTAAAATGTGATTACAAAAATGATCAAAAGGAGTATCAATTAAGGTTTTTTAATATGGGGCAAATAACACATTCTAACTTACTAAAAAAATCACAGGCTGTATTAAAGTTGTTGTATTTATAAATTTTATCTGCATTAATAAATATGTCTTTAACAATTCCTAATAAAATCTCACCAAAAATCACTTTACTACTTATTATAAGACATATTTAACTATATCACATGTATGTTACACAAGTTTATAAAGATGTTTATTTTTCTTGGTTTCTTGAAAAGATAATATAATTTTACCCTCCTTAAAAATTTCAAAAACTTGTTGTTTTTCATGGATGAACAAAGGACAAAAGAGAGATAAATAATAATTGTTATGCTAGAATTAATCAATTAAATAGGACTTATAAACAATATACGATTCATTAAGTAATTTATGCTAGAATTAAATTTATTAATGTCAATTCAAACTTTGGAATTTTGGCAGAATGCAAGAGATTGAAGATTACCACTTTCAGTGATAAAGATCGGAAGGTTCCCATACTTTAGTCTGATGTAGTTCATTAAGCTTCTGATGCCTTCTGGCGCGATAAACACCCACAACGAATTTGTCTGCAAGTCAAAATTTACAAATTGTTGTGGTGAGTGTGAAAGAAGTTCAATATATGCACTATGTAACTCCTTACGTGTTTAATGAACAAAAATATGTTTTCCCCAGATTATGTAAATAATCTGATATGAATTAGACTCATTTCTACTGAAGTAATGCCAAAAACAAAAAAACATGTTTTTTTTAATTACACTATATCCTTATATTTATTATGATAAAATAAATTTACCCTTAAAATTAAAGGGAAAAACTACACTCTCTCAATTAATAGAAAGAAGTTTAACCTGTTTCGCCCGTAATAATAAAACAAAACTAATAATAATAAAGGTTTAAATTTTGTAATTGATATGACATTTTTAATCGTCATAATTGGGAACAACAAAGAGGCTCATAATTAAAACTTAATTAACTTAGTTAAAAAATCATCGTGCATTAGTTAAAAATCTAAACTAATAAAGACTCAAGTACTTGAATGCTCTAGCTTTCCAGTACAAATAATCAATGGATCATCATAACATTAGGGACTAATCACAGATAAGCAAAAAAAGTGTTCCACTTATGTAAGACTTTACCATTTCTCCAATAAAGTGTGTACCGTTGAATGCTGAAAGCAAAAGGATATGAAAACAATGACTCAGTAGTGGCAATGCATTCAGATAAGGTTAAAAAATAATAAAAGAAAGATTGGTTGATAATGTTTGGTCTTAAACTTACGAAGAAAAACAGCACCGGTGTCTGTCAATGCATCTTTGAGAATTCTTTTAGTGATATTCATAGAATCGTCTTTTACATAATATGTGGTGAAGTGATTGATTCCCACAAAATCTAGTGAACCCTTAACTATAGCAGACTCAGCTTGAGAAAATTTTGGGAGCCTTATTCCCACTCTACTTTTCATTGAACTTGGATAATCTCCGAAAACGAAAGGATCAAGAAACCTGTCATTAAGAAATTAAAATAATTTGTGGTGTTACCAAACATACTCTTGGTATGAATGTGAGTTAAATTTTGAAGAAAAAGAGAAAAAATTTCAGAGTCATGAAATATATTTGTGATATGAATTTGAAGTCTTCCATTTTCTTTTATTTTCTTCCAAAACTTAACTAACAAACCAACTCTTAAAAGTTTAAGCAAAATGTGAGTCATTTATACAAATCCTACGTAGGAGATCCAATTAAATTAAGAGTACCCCATTTCTTAATTATTCTCATTCAGACATTCAATTCATTTGATGCCTTTAGTTAGAAAAATATTAAAATTTTAATCTATTAGTTAAATGTCCATGACTTACCAACCAATCATAAAATCTTTGGCTCTTTGAGTTGCTACAATGTCTCTTTCAGTGTTTGTTGCTGGCACAAACCAAAGTGCATTTAAAATTGTTCCAATTGATCCACCCTGTATACCCTGTAGAATAACCAAGTTATTTACAACTATATAAACTTATTAATTATCTTTGCATCATTTATATAATAGTACACTTCTATAAGCTTTGACACGAAAACTTTCTATAAATTTCAACTTCAATTTTCACAAGGTTATTCCAAGCTTGAGAAACTAATTTTTCATTGCTTTCTCAATAAGATTTCAACTTTAAAATTTCCTAAAATATAAAAGTCATTTATCCATGAATTGAAGTACTGAAAATATCCTAAACTTTACCTTATATCTTTTCCTATAAATATCTGCTGCTGCTGCATGAGAACGTATGAAATTGTGGGCAACAATATAAGGTTCAATAGCAGAGTTTCCTATCTTGCAAAACAAGGGACTCGGGAGAAGGGAGCAATGTCCTGGAGCTTGGCGACCAAAATCATATCCTTGTACGGCAACTGTATAGGGCTCATTCATTGTGATCCAGAATTTCACTCTGTCCCCAAATTTCTGAAAGCATGTCTCCGCAAAATTTGCATAGTCCTTTCTGTAGCATGCCAATGTCATTTAAACTAGCATATACATAATATTACTAGTAGGGTCTTGTTATAATTATTAGAATGTTATAACTAAGCAGTAAGAAATGAAATATTAGGTTTATGCATCCTTCGAAGGGAAACAATGATTTAAATTGCGGACCACATACGTGATGCGGTGCAATATTGAGGTGACTGCCGCAACTGTATTACACCACAATTGCAGTGTGACACCAACTATAATGACGTGGTTGCATAGGTCCGCAACTTATCCGCAATCCGCATGGCATTATCCGCAATGACTGTAATCGCAATAACCGTGACCATAATCGTAACCACAATTTAAAACATTCGAGGGGAATAAAGAGAAATAGAAGGCTTAAGAGTTATGAAATATACTGTGAGACAACACTAAAGTTTTCTCTTATTCTTACTTCTCCTCCAAAACTTAATTCGTAAATACTGATTGGCTAAAAATTTGGGATTAAAGGTTACCGCACAATTATAAGTTAAAATGATATATAGCATTCTATACATTATCTCACTGCTAAGCCATCCATTATATTTGTCTTCCAATACTTGAGGGAGGTCCCAGTGGTAGAGGGTTACAAAAGGTTCAATTCCTGCAAATGTAGTATATCAATCAATTAGAATCATTGAAGGTATCTTGGACGGTATTCATAAATCGAACATCTTTTATTAAAATTAAATGGAGAATTGTAATAATTCTAGAAGGAAAATGAGAACTACCTTCGGCCACTAATGCATTGATGAATTTATTATAATGATCCACTCCTGCCTGGTTGATTTCTCCGGATCCATCTAACATTATTTTTTTATGATTTCAGAACATCTTATAATTTTTAATATGCTATGCGCACGTAAAGTATAATACTTCGAAAGTAGCCAGAGTATATAGTTTACAATTAACATAGTAAATTACAGAAATCACACGTCAGGTTTTCATGAATAACATCAATATTGCACTCCACTCTATCAAAGAAATAGACATTAACCTTGTTGTTAATTTATTAAACATTGGTTTAATTCACCCCTTCCCAACTGCAAGACCTTTAGCTACTCTATCCTCAACGCTAACTTAATTAACCCATTGACTAGAACTCTAGAAATAAGGGTAGAAACCCACTAACTTAACCATTGACTAGAACTCTAGAAATAAGGGTAGAAACCCACTAACTTAACCCTTAAATAGGTTGAACTTATATATATATATATATATATATATATAAAAGATTCGTTTACGCTCAAATTAAGTTACACTAGTTTCATTCAATCTTAGTCATTCATTTTCTTAAATCCAATGGATCAAATGGGTGAATGCAATAAATTATTTAAAATTTCTCTTTTTCTCCCATCATTTATCCACTCACCCATTTCTTCAGTTTGATTTAAGAAAATGAAGAATTGAGATTGAGTGTAATTTAATTTGAGTGTAAGTGAACCTCTCCTTACACACACACATATATATAAGTCTGACTTATCCATCTGTTTAAAAAAAATAAAAATCTAAGTCTGACATATTTAAAAACTTAACATGATTTATTAGTTTATTTAAAGACATATTATACTATAAGGTCTTTAAAAACCTAACATGATTTATGTCAACCTGTTTGACTAAATAAACTTTTAGATGACCTAAAGTCTAATTTGTTAAGTTAAATAAGTTTTAAAAAAATTCTAGTCTCACATATTTATGAAAAAGTCTGACCTGATCTAACATGTTATAGATCATGCCTCTAATAGGCAACCATCTGATTTGTTTTATCTCTATTGTATTACGGGCTCTCTATGGGAGTACATTTTATATTCCACAATTTGTGTCACTTCATATGCCATAAATTTTGATTGGTCATAAAAAATACTTAATAATTAAATTTTTAACTTGAATATATTTTTTCAACCAATCACAACTTATAACACATGGAGTAATACTGGTAGCAAATATGCACCCCTCTCTATGATGGTGAACTTGGCCAAGGGTTAACCTAAGCACATGCTATGTTAAAACAGAGGCAATGTGTCACTCATGCAAATAAATGGCCTATAGTGTAAGCATAAACTTCCTTGCAAGCTTCTAAACAAATTGGCTGTTGTGCAAAGTAACTATGGAAGAAATGGATTACATTGTATCTCATATTTATAGGGAAGGAAATTTTTGTGCGGATAAATTGGTCAATTATGGGATCAATACCAAAACCAATTCTATTTGGTCTACTTTTCCTCACTTTATCTTCAATGATTGTTTTAGAAATAGGAATCATCTTCCTAACTATAGATTTGTTTCTCATTGATCCTCTCTTTGTATCTTGGTTCCCTCTTTAATATATTTCGAGGTGTAGTTGCACCGCTTAAAAAAATGGCCTATAGTGTAGGATCGGCCAGGAAAGGAAGAAGTTTGTATCCCTATTGGATGGAGTGTAATATTGATGGAAGAATGGGGGTGGAGTGTTTTTCATGAAATTTATACAAGCAGTAAACCTTGAAGTCTTGAACCAATGTTACAATCACCGGTCCCATTTTCAATCATTGATTTATACAAGCATCTTTTTTTGAGGATTACACCTATGCATATTAAGTAGTTTAATTTCATACTAAGCAAGGTGAGCATATTGAACAATATTTAGTCTATAATTCAGCTAGACTATAATATCTACTAACAAAGAACATGAAATCATGGATCTGAACATCACTGCTAGTAAATATATAGCGCTTAAGTAAAGATAAACGGTAATTAGAGGCTTACTGGGAAAAATTCGAGGCCAAGAAATAGATAACCTATAGGAATTTGTCCCCAAATCTTTCATAAGTTGTATATCTTCCTGCATGAAAAAACAATTTAAAGTGCAGTAAAATTAACCTTTGACCGATCAAGGGTAAAATAATTAACAAAAATGAAATTTTATTGTCAATGAGCAAGACTCAGTGGTTAATGCAATCTCCCCGTAATTACATACTTGGTATCGGTGGTACTGATCCACCCCAATACCAGAAGTGCTGAGATCCGTTATCTTGCCTGCAACAAAATGTAAGATTATTGTCACTCTACATTTGAGTGTATTAAGAATATAATGTTTCTAATTTGAGATTTCAACCACTTAAATTTGGCTGATAAAAAATAATGACATTGCATATTTAAAGCAGTGTTGTAAGAATGAGACCGTAATAGGTGGTACTGGTTTGATCACTGACCGAATTTGAAAACGGATTTGGTTTGTGATCTTAACCGAATAAAAATTGGACCGCTTTGAATCGGGAAAATTTCGGTTTGATGGTGTTAAACTCGGTTAAACCAAAATAACCCAGGAGTAAACCAAATGGTTTACTTAAAATTAAAAAACGGAACACTACTGTAATCTTTTGTTTTACTCCGGTCCAAAAAATATTGAGAAATGTTATTTCAATATTATCATACATAATTATTAATTATAAAATTTTACATTTATATATAACTATATATTTACTGATAAAAATTATTAATTATATATGAAATCACTTGATACATCACACAATTTAACTGTTTAAACTTGATATGAACCTCTTCCAATTTAACGTCCAACTTAGATTTCAGAACATTCAGAAAGATTGCATGTGTGATGCACATTGAAATCATTTATATAATTATTAAATGTATGTTTACCAATTTATTAGTGAAGGGTAATAGAGAACAAGGAAAAGATTGAGAGGCATTAAATACATTGTAAATTATTTAAGATCTTCTTTATTAATAGAGATACATACTTTAAAAAATAAAGAGAAATATAACTTTCAATGACATATTTATTCTTTTAATTACAAGGAAATTACACTTTTATCATTAAAAACAAATGGAGAAACAAACATTTGCATCTCGAGCAGTGTTATAAAACTCGGCTCGAACGGGCCGGTCCGACCATGAACTGAACATCTAACCGGTTCAAGCCTTTCATCTATCCAGTTCGAGCCTCTCATCTAACCGATTCGAGCCTCTAATCTAACCGGTTCGAGCCTCTCATCTAACTGGTTCGAGCCTCTCATCTAACTGGTTCGAGCCTCTCATCTAACCGGTTCGAGCCTCTCATCTAACCGGTTTTGCATCAAATCAGGTTGACTCGACCAATTTAAGCCTAAAACTAGTAACTCATGTGGTTGGACCGGTTGAACCGGCCGAGTCAATCAAACAAATTTTTTTTTTAAAAAAACAACCAAATTGATGTCCTTTTTCAATGAAAAACAAGTACTTAGTTTACATTAAAAATTTTTTTTTTAAACTTGTGTCATTTTATAGTAGTAAAATGTTCTTTTTTTGTTTAATTGGGCATGATATTGTTTTTAAATTTTGAGTGTACCATTATTAAATATTGTTAGGTAATATTATGAATTTTTTAGAATTTTTAATGTAAGCCGAATTAACCAGTTCAACCATTAACCCACTGGTTAAACCAGAGACTCATTGATCTAGTACCCTGACTGAGTCATTTACCGGTCCAAATTTAATATCTAGAGTAATGGAAAGTATCATTTTAAACCATTTTCCCTTTCATACCTAAAAGCCAAATCACAACCACATTCATAAGAATTCATGTGAATGTTAGAAAACACTATTATACCTTAGTACCATAATCAAATCTAATCATATATATGTTCAACTGGTGCACACAAAAATGCTTTCAATGTGTTGAATATAATTTTTTAAATTCTTAAGAATGATTAAAAACTAAAATGATATTTACCTTTGATAAATATGCTCTAGTAGTCACTTACCAGGAATGTGGGAAAAAGTATCCCACACAGATGGTCCTTTTCCATCTTCTTCCGCCGCTCCTTCATACTAGAGAAAAGTTAACAAATATGTTACTTCATTTGTCCCAAAAAACATAAATCCCTTGATCAATATACATAAACAATGGTCACAATTAATATAGGGTAGAATCGATGAAGTTGGGAAAGAGTCTAAGCGCATTTCTAATAGTTTTAAGCTCCAAAAATCATTTCATGTGCCACACCTTAACCAACTTAGGTGATTTTAAAAAAGTATTTTGTACATTCAATGTGTAAAAATGACAATATAAAAGGTAGATGGTGTAATGAATTGAAATACTTTTAGAAAACTATTGTGTAATGAATGTGTAAAAAAAATTACATTGTCAAAGCATCATTCATATAGTAGATATTGTTGACTTTTAAATAAAACTTATACACATGAAAGATGATGATGCATTACTAATATAAAAAATTAATATTATCATTGTATATGTGTTAAGCTCATTTTATCGTATAATATTCTAAAAATCTTTAGCTTATGGATAATATTTAAAAGATTTAAAAATGGCACTTTTAATAAAAATTGGTAGGCGTAGCTAAATTTTAAAATATAACTCAATCATATATTTTTTAGTGCATAATGTCTTCAATTGTTATTCACATCACTATTAAAAGAATTCCTCATTTATCATTAATATTTGAAATTAACATTTTCATTAATGATTATCATATAGGGATATAATCTTACAAGAAGTATAGAAAATAATAATTTTAAATTGCTTAGAACAAGAGAATAAGAAGAGAGAATATGCACTAAACTAAGTCTTGATATGTCTTACAATGATTTGGAGCATTCCTATTTATAATCAAAGCTCTTGAAGATTATGTGGCCAAAAGCAAATAATATTAATGTTGGCTTCACCATAGTCACTGCTTTTACTTGGCTATAAATTCTCTCTTTCTTTAAGACCTCTTTCTTCAAGATAACTTTTAGCCACTTCTTTTTGCTTAGCTACAAGAAGGTCTCATCATTCTCTTTTTCCTTTAGCCAATATTTAATAAATCTTCACCTTGGCTAAAAGACTACCATATATATTCTCATGTTACTCTTTTTCATGCTCACTAGAGATTATGATCATCAATCAAGTCTAGACAATGTCTGAACTTGGTCATTGGAACTGGCTTCTTCATCATGTCTGCTAGATAATCTGCAATGAGTATGTTCTCCACTCTAACAACTCCTTTCTCCATGATATCTCTGATAAAGTGCGTTCGAACATCAATATGTTAGTTCTTTCATGATAAATTGAATTCCTTATCAAATGTATAGCACTTTGACTATTGCACTAGATAGTTGTTTCTTCCAGTTGTAGACCCAACTCTTCAATTAGACCTTTCTCCCAGATGGCTTCCTTTACAACTTCTGTTACTGCGATATACTTCGCTTCAGTTGTACACAAAGCAACATTGATTATAGTGTTGCTTTTCAACTAATAGTACAATCACACAATGTAAAGACATATCTAGTGAGTGTTATTTGCTTATCTAGACCTCCGACATAATTCGAGTCAACATATCCAATGATCTTGCTTCCAACATCTTTGACTTTACCATACAATAGCCTATATATGTAGTATCTTTCAAGTAGCGTATAATCCACTTCATAACTTTCTAGTTAACTTTACCAGGACTTACCATATATTTGCTTACCACATTTACTACATGTGCAATATCTGGTCTAGTGCACACTATGACGTACATGAGACTGCCAACCGCACTAGCATAAGGTACACTTGACATCTCTTCTTTTTTATTCTCATTTTGTGGACACAAGGTCATTAAAAGTTTGAAATGAGTCACCAATGGATTAGTGATTGGTTTAGCATTTTGTATGCTAAAGTGTTCCAACACTTTCTCAATGTACTTCTTTTGTGACAGAAAGCGTGTCCACTCTTTTCTATCCCTCTAAATATTCATCCCCAAAATTTTCTTTCCAGCTCCGAAGTCCTTCATTTCAAACTCTAAGCTCAATTGCGCTTTTAAGTTTCTTATTTCTAACATGTTCTTACATGTGATCAACACGTCATCAACATATAAAAGCAAATAGATGAATGACTTATTTGCAAGCTTTTGTAGTAAATGTAACTATCATGTTCACTTTTACAATAGTCATTTTCAAGCATGAATGTGTTAAATCACCGATACTACTGTCTAGAAGATTGTGTTAAGCCATATAAAGATTTCTTCAACAAGAAAACATGATCTTTCTTCCTTTGAACTTCAAATCCTTCAGATTTTTCATGTAGATTTGTTCCTCCAACTCACCATGCAAGAATGTCATTTTGACATCTAGTTGCTCAAGTTCTAGATCAAATTGAGCTACAATGGCAAGTAGAATATGAATATAGCGATGTTTTACCATAGGAGAGAAAACTTCATTGAAACCAATGTCTTCTCTTTGTGTAAAACCTTTGGCCACTAATCACACCTTGAAGAATCATTTACATCCAACAATCTTTTGAGCCTTCGAACGTTTCACAAGAACCAAAGTATGATTCTTATGATGAAACTCAATTTTCTCTATCATGGCATGAATCCATTTGGAATCTCCTTTGTTGTTGATGTCTTCTTCATATGATTGTGGTTCACAATTACTCTTATTATCAACAACATTTAGAGCGTATGATACTAGATAAGTATAGCCATATTTCTCTAGTGGTTTTATATGTCTCCTTTGTCTGTCCTTAGCCAACTGATTATGTTGCAATTGGGAGATATCAGTATCAGTACGTGCATTACAGACTTCTTATTGATGAAGCATTTTTTTCTTTTGTTGGGTCCACCTCATACTCCACCTTCTCCAAGATATTAGGATCTTCATTTTCATTTGATGACTCTCTATAAGGCTTTAACATTTCAGCTTCATTAAAAGTAACATCTCTGCTAATGATGCACTTTCTTTCCTCTAGCCACCATAACTTATATCCTTTCACACTATCAGGATATCCAAGAAAAATGCATTTCAATGCTCTTGCATCAAGTTTTCCTTCTTATGGAGTAATTTGTTGGAATTCCCGACCATATTTCTTATGGATTTTTGAATCCAAGGTCGTTGATGGACATCTTTGATCAAGTAACAAACTGTATTGACAGCTTCTGCCCAAAATTCTTTTGGCAATCCAGCATTTGACAACATAAATCTTGTCCTTTATAGTAAGGTTATGTTCATTCGTTCTGCAAGTCCATTTTTTTGTGGAGTGTGTCTCACGATATAATGTCTGACAATACCATGATCCTTGCAAAAATTTCTGAATTCTCCACTACAAAACTCTAGACCATTGTCAGTTCTCAGTCTCTTAATCTTTCTCCCAGTTTTCTTTTCAATCAAGGTTTTTCACTATTTGAACTTTACAAATGCTTCACTTTTGTGTTTCAAAATGAAGATCCAAACATTCCTTGAATAATTAGCAATGAATTTTAGCATGTATATACTACCACCATGATAAGGAACTTGGGAAGGACCCCACAAGTCAGAATATACATAATCTAATGTGCCTCTTGTTCGATGAATTGCAGCATTAATCCTTATTTGGCCAACTCGGCTAGACCTGTTTCACTAACATTACCTATCCTACCTTCCCGACTTGTTGACCGCATAGTAATCCTTATTTGGCAAACTTAGATAGACATGTTTCACTAACATTACCCATTCTCAAATGCAATAGTTTGGTGACATTAGATTCAGATGTTAGGGAGACAACAACAACACCTATAATTGTGTTTCCTTGTAACATATAGAGATTGTTCTCTTTCTTTCCTTTCATTACAACCATAGCGCCTTCAGATATTCTTATAGCTCCACCTTCACCTTTGTAGCTATAATCTTTTGAATCTAGTGTTCCCAAGAAAATCAAAATTTTCTTCAATTTTGGAACATGCGTTACATCTATCAACGTCCTTACGATTCCGTCGAACATATTGATTCTAATTGTTTCGATTACGATGAACTTGTAGAGAGCATTATTTCCTAGAAGGACCATTCCTCCATCTAAGGGTTGGTAAGTGGAAAATAATCCTTATTGGGACACATGTGACCGAGGACCATGCCTCCATCTAAGAATTGTTCTTTATTTAATACGTTGTTAATTTGTTTAATTAGTAAAAATAAATTAATATCAACAAAAGATAAATGATATATTTAAAAAATACAATATATATATATATATATATATATATATAAATATAAATATATAGAAGTTAACATAGTCATTAAATTTTTTAAGAGAATATTTTTTTAATATGAACATTGCATTGCATTTGTTTTTGTAACATTTATATACTATTAAAAATTAGCTAGCTAACAAATGCATACAAACTACTATTGGCACACGCAAAAGACATGCATCGCTACACATGCAAAGGACATGCATCGCTACACGTGCAAAAGACATGCATAAACACTATAAAGCACTAGCAGAAGTGCATAACACATGCATAGAGGGATAATTATTATATTATGCATTGTATTTGATTTAATACCATAAAAATATTAAAGTAAATGTAGCTCTTAAAATGAAACATGACTACAAGATATTGATATCTTAACTAATTGTTTATAGAAAAATATTCTATTTATTTGCATTATTTATATATTTATTATTACATATTTACATTTATATTAGATTATTATTTTTTATTTTTTAAAAAATTAAATGAATTTTATACGTTAAGATAGGAATATGACCATCACCCCACGTAAGATTTTTATATAAATTTTATTCTCATCACTTTTGTTTAACATCAATATTCCCCTTAAAAATAAAATATAGTAGTCATACATCCATCAATCTCATCATTCAAGACACTATGGTGGACACTATTTATTAATTGGCATCATTCAAAATAAATAGTTACAATGACATAACAATTTTATTTTTTCTTTATTTAATATGTGGTGTCATTTTCTATTCTTATTTCTCCTTGGGTCTTTATCTAGGGGTTCCACTTGTTCATGTATTTATACATAAACATCTCATTTGTGAATGTAAATTATTTCCATTTTGTTAGGTCATGAGAAATTTCACAAAATATTGTAGTTTTAAAGGAAAAAAATCTTTGTGGTGGTGAAAATTTCACACTAAACCCATGTACACCTTAGTAGAGGCATGTACCTCCAAAAAAAAAGTTTAAAAAAAATATTATGTCATGCTTATATACCTAATTATCTCCTTAATAAATATGTACAAAGTCAAACGTAAAACCTTTTTTTCTCAATCACTCTATTATTCACTTATTTCTTCTATCAAGCATATGACTTATAAATAAAATAACAATGTCATGTTTTATCTTATTGGTCAAATTTTGTTTTGGTTTCATAAACTTTTGTAAATGTATTGTACTATACTCTGGGAAGAATAAAGTTTATTTTTAATTTCTATTTAGAGGGATTTTATTAAAAAGAAATAACTGAAAGTTATATACATAATTTAAATATTGATAAATTTAAGTCTTTATAAAACAAAAGATAATATACTTCAAATAAAAAATTCTTTAATATATGTTATTATTATTTTATATTAATATATTATTTTGAAAGTGTAATGCAATCACATATGTTTCTTTTTATTTTATATAATTTATATGTTTTAATCAATCTTGTTTTTCTGCATAATTTTTCAACATCCACCATCTGTTTAAGTACCTCTCTTAATTCTATATTTTTTATCTTGAAAAAAAGGCCATAGTAAAAAATGCAACTAAAAATGAATAAGTGAGTGCAAACCTGAATAGCCGAAGATCCAGTGCCAAAATAAAAGTCATTTGGAAAGTCAATTCTATTTATTTCTGATTTGCATAACTGAGTTTCAAATAATACAACCACTGATAAAATCAAAATGATGTTAGTCTTTAAGGCCATAATGAAATTGTATAAGGAGAGAGAGGAAAGTATTAAGTTTGGCAATATGTGAATTAGGCGTGTGAAAGAACTATAACGAGTATATATAGCAGCTGGGAGAGCAAAGATAGAGAAATAGTTGGACGATAGTGTGGACATGGTAATAATTGGGAAAGACGTTGGATAAATAGATTGTTTACAAAAAATCAATCTAAGATAGACTCAACTAAAATTTATGAACTTTTGAGCAATTAAATAGACTCAAATTAATATAAATAATCATCTCTAATTAGAATCATATAAAGATAAATGAACTTTTAAATTAATTTGTATGAAAATTTAAATTTAAATTTAATATATATTTTATATTATATTCATATATTAATGCAAAAAAGTATATTTATATAGTAATTATAATTTTTTTAAACATGTATATATCATGCACATATTTTTATATGTGGTTATATATTTAATATATATAAATTTAAAGATATCAGATGTTTATATATATATATATGACCGAATTAGTTCATGAATATAATGATTTGAATTGTATTTGATATAAATTCGACTCATTTATTTAACGAGCTCAATTTTTAACTCGAGATCAACTCGTTTATTTTAAGAATAAAATATATAAAGAAAAATAAAAAGTTAAGTTTTGAATGAAAATCAATTTATTTAATTTTATTATCAGCCTACTTTAGGTAGTCGTGCATGGTGGAAGGGTGAGATTATTAACACTCTTAAATGCTTATTCACTTTCTTGTTAATTAACATTATGTTATAAATTTAAAAAGTTTAAGCAAGGCTTCTTCCTATACATATAAATTTCATTAAACCGAGAAATTATTCCATTTCTCTCAATAATAACTTAGTGAAAAAAACTTAAAACTAAGGTTGGCCATTTAAAGAATATGGGTTAAACAAATTGAAATGCTCACCTACCTTTTCTAGCCTCATCCATTTCACACTCACAACTATGGGTAACCAAATTCCTTTCTTTTTCGCTTTTATTCCTATGAAATAAAGATCCTACCTCTTCCTATAATATATTAGGGAGCTCATACGTTATTAGGTAATTTGTTAGATTATTCGTCTAAGTTTCTTTTTAAATTGATATTATGTTAGTATTTTTGTTTGAAATAAGTTTTGCCCTTTATATTATTCTCTATTTTTTCAAAAATGTCCTTCTAAGTTATTTACGTTTTCAAATGCATTTTATAAGTTATTTTTGCATTATTTTCTAATCTTAAATTTTTTTTTAATGATATGTATTTAGAAAAGTTATAAATGAATTTCCTAGATCTTTTTATCTTGAACTCAATTATACTAAAACATTAATTTTAGCTGTCAAAATGAAACAAAAAAGGTTACATGACCAAATTTAAAAAAATACCTTTGATGGTCTATTTGGTAATTTTGCCTTGTTTTTATAGGATACAAACACTAAAAAATAAATAAGGTATGTGTATAATTCCATTTTATGTTATATCACAATTAATGTTTTCATTCTTTTTTTCTCTTGCCATCTCATCTCTTTTATACACTTCTACATTATATACGTGTGAATTGCTAGCTTTATGATCTTACAATATATTTTTGTGTGGTCAATTTTTCTTACAATATTCTGCATATAATCAATTTACTTCTATATGATAAAATATTCAGCAAACGACAATAGGTAAACCGACATGCTTCACATATAGAAAAATCACTACATTGCTCTCATGTTGTGTCATTTTCTTTGTTTCCCTTTAATTATTTAGCGGTAATTATTTTTCCTGCATTTACTCTTAAAAAATATCCTGAATTTATTCATTTTATTTGCACAATTAAGGATATCCGTGGTTAATGTTCTCTACCCTTTAATGGGTACATAGAATATTAAAGATAAAATTATTTCTCCCAACAAAATATTTGTCATTCATATAATATGAGTTAAAACCTTGTGTTTGGTCTTATTATATTTACTTTTGTGTTTTAGAACAACAACCAAACATTATTTCTAGTTTGTAGAGTCAATTACTTGAATCAAATGAATGATATTTTATCATCTATCATGTACATTGACATAAAATATTGATCTTTAAATTCTTCCTAATTGTTTCACCTATAGCTTTTTGTGGTTTCCTTTTACATCTAGAAATTGCTAATCTTCATTTGATCTAACCTCATGAGACGTATTCATAACCAAATCACATAAGGTATGATTTTACCATCTTTGATACAATAGGAGATATCTAAACTTTCTTATCAATGCATTTATGATCCTATGTTTTATAGTGTCAACTCATCTAGCACAAAATTCTCAAATCTAATACATTAAATTTATTCTCTTCTAGACATTTTACCTTACAATATTTAGTCACGAATAACATTGTGGGTTATCCAATGCAGTGGTGTGGTAAATTTTTCCATTAATCCAAAGTGATACATTTCTATCGCATATGACACCTGGTCAATTAAGTCATTTCATCCACTTGCTTGAATCTTATAGTTTTCATATCTCTTAATTTTCTCATTGTCTTGTATGATTGTTCCAATATACTTATGGTTTGATGTGATATGCATTAATCTTTAACTCTACAGTATGGTTTACCTCATTTTTTAAACGCCAACTTTAATAATTATTATTAGTATTTTACAAATTATGTTTAAAAGGATTTCTATTAATTCTATATTAATAATTTATTTAAATATTTTTATATTGTTTGAAACAAATATGTTCTTTTCCATTTTTTATTGTTGAAAGAGAATAAATTACTTATGGTACAAGAGATTGGAATATTTTTATTTGGTATATTATTTAATATATATGCCTAAATGTCTATATTTTATGTTGGCAAGTATTCAAGTTAAATGTCTATGTCTTAGTGGCATTATGAGAGCAGGTGTGTCAAAGAATATTCATTCAGGTTACAAGGTTGGTAAGGATGTTGTCCCTATTTCTCATCTTCAGTATGCGGATGATACCCTTTTGATTGGAGAGAATTCTGAACATAATATTATGATGTTGAAAAGTATTCTTAAATGCTTTAAATTAACTTCTGGACTGGAAATTAATTTCCATAAAAGTTATTTCATGGGTCTTAACTCGAGGCGTGACTTTGTCATGAAGGCGGTGGATAAGTTGTATTGTGTTGTTGGCTCCATCCAATTCACTTTCTTGGGAATTCCCGGGGTGCAAATCCCAAAAGGCTCTCTACTTGGTCTCTTACCATTGATTCGTTCAAAAAGAAGCTCTCTCTTTGGTAGCACAAGCTCATCTTCTTTGGTGGTAGAGTAACTCTCCTTAAGTCAGTATTGTGTTGCTTGTCTACCTATTTCTTTTCTTTCTATAAAGCCCTGATTTATGTTCTAAATGTGATTGACAAAATTCAGAGACGATTCCTTTGGGGGAAGGGGGAAGAGAGAAAAGGGATTCATTGGGTGAGGTGGGAGAAAGTATGCAGACCTAGAGAGATAGTGATTTAGATGGCTAAGTGAGGGTAATTATTTGTGGGTGAAAGTCTTACAGTCAAGGTTTGGGGATGGGTTTTTAAGGTGTAAAGGAGATAGTGATTTAGATATCTTTAGAAGGGGCTCTTCTTGGTGGAGAGAATTGGGGTCTCTTAGTCAGACTAAGGAAGGAATATGTTATGGTTGGGTGAATGCCGGTATTCGTAGATCTTTAGGTAGTGGCTCATATGTTCATTTCTGGACTGACTTATGGGTTGGGAGTGAAACTCTCAAAAATTCAATTTTCTTAGACTGTTTCATGTGGCTCTAGATCAAGATGCAACTATTGATTCTTTGGGTGTTTGGAGTAATGAGGTTTGGTCGTGAAAATTGAGATGGAGAAGAAACTTGTTGACTTGGGAGGAAGAGGAATGCGAAGAGCTTCTAAGCCACCTCGATGGCACTACTCCTAAACAACATACTAATGACTCAGGGATTTGGATTCATGACACAACTGGACAGTACACAGTAAGGAATGCTTATTAAACTCTACAAAAGATATAAGGGAGCCATGAAATTGTTTTCTTCAAAAGACTTTGTGTGTGTAATGTTCTAACAAAGATGAGGTGCCTAGTGTGGAAAATTGCCTTGGATGAGATACCAACTAAAGTGAATCTTGCTCATAGAGGTGGACTAAATGATCAAGACCACCTTCTTTATTCTCTTTGTGGTGAATTGGAAGAATCTACTAATCATTTGTTTTTCATATGTTATGCTTCATATCTTGTTTGGAAAAGGCTTTACTCTAGTTTTGATTTCTCTTCTATTATTCATAACGAAGTTAAGTTTCTTTTTTTCAATCCATGAAAACTTTAAAAGATTGGGGAACAAGAATAAAAAATTGTGGGTAGCTCTCTGGTTTGTCACAATTTAGACAATTTGGTACATAAGGAACACATTTATTTTTTAGAATAAGAGGTTCCATATTGATGAGGTGATGGACCTTATTTTCTTGCACTCTTGGAGCCTTTTGAATGCTCGTTTTCCTTTCTTCTCCTTTTCATTTGTGAAATGGGCGAGTAATCCCTCAACTTGCCTTTCTATTTGTTAATTGTAGGGATTATGTGGATATGACTACTACTTGTTCTCCTAAGTCCTAGAATGGTGGAGGTCATCTGACAAGTTCCATTGTTGCGTTGGATAAAAGTGAATACTGATGGGGCAACCTTTGGCTCTCCTGGCCATGTAGGGGGTGACAGAATTTTTAGAAATGCTACGGGGGATTGCATTGCTTGCTTTGCTGCTTACTATGGAATTAAGGATTCTCTTTTTAGTGAATTAAGCTCGGACATGTTGGTTGTGGACTTAGCTTATAAGAGAGGTTGGCATGTGTTATGGTTGGAGTGTGATTCATCCTTAGTGGTGGATATTTTTAATGGAAAAGTTACAGTGCCTTGGAAATTGGATGCTAGATGGTTTCTTTGTAAGAAATTGCTGTCCAGAATGAGCTTCAAAATTTCAGACATCTGTAGGGAAGGAAATGCTTGTGTCGACAAGCTACCTAAATTTGGAACTTCCTCCAAGTGCTTCACTTGATGGAATTCTAATCCTAATTTCATAAACTATGATTATTCTAGGAATTGGTTGGGGCTCCCTAACTGTAGGTTCAAATATATGTAATGCGTACTCTTTTGTTTCTCTTATCTTCCTATTAATAAATTTCTTCGGTGCTTAGGCACTTTAGTTTAAAAACAAATAAAATAAAGACTTCATTGCTTATTAAAAAAAAGTATTCAATCATATTTCCATAATAACCACTGAGACATTGAATTAGTAGTGTAATGTCCAACTGGAACGCTAATATTAATTTAGGTCAAAGGTTAAATAAATATATTAGTTCCTTGCCCAATGATATAAAAATACCTATAATTATACCAAAAATATTACCACAAAAACCTTATATACACAAGTCAAAATTGGTTTTTGCCAAGTCACCAAACAAACGTAGATTCTAAATCGTAACAATCTTTAAAATTCAAAATTCATTTTATTACACTTATGCTCTAAAGAATTTCATTATCACTTTGCCTTGTGGTACTATGAGTTTTTCTTCTTATTTAGTCTTGATATTATAATCATTGTTTGTGTAATTTTAAGGAAGATTACAATCTAAATTTAACACGATGATTCTATTTTTTGTTATTATAATCAATTAATGTGAATTTTTTGTATCTTTATCAACTCAATTGTTACTGCTGCAAAGTTTCAAACTGGATTTCTACAGTTAATTTTAATTCCAAACATATATTTTTACATCAAGAAATTGAAATATTTGTTTCTATCTTTTAAACTATTTACTTCCTATACGTTGGATATAATTATCGCTCATTTTTTATACTCCAACTTTAATAATTATTATTAGTATTTCGAAAATTGTGTTTAAAAGGATTATTTCTATTAATTCTATATTAATAAGTTATTTAAATATTTTTATATTGTTTGAAACATATATGTTTTCCATATTTTATTGTTGGAAGATAATAAATTACTTATGGTAAAAGAGAGTGGATTAGTTTTTATTTTGAATATTATTTAATATAGATGCATAAATGTCTATATTTTATGTCGACGAGTATTCAATTATATTACCATAATAATCAATGAGATCAGACATCGACATATTGACTTAGTATTGTAATGCTCAACTAGATCCTCAATATCGAACTAGGTTAAATGTTTGAGAAAACAACACTTATTGGAAGGAAAAATACATATCCCAAAAGATATTAGTTCATTTTTTGTTGATATGAGGATACTATCAGTTATACCAAAAAATATTATCACAAAAATCTTCTATACACAAGTCAGAATTGGTTTTCCTTATCACTTTGCCTTGTGGTACTATGAGTTTTTCTTCTTATTTTGTGCAAACTTTAAATTTAATCAACCTTCAATACTAGAGTAATTTCCTTAACATTTTGGTTATGAAATAATCATCTTTTTCTCTCAATCCACATATGATATATATTATGAGCCAAGGCAAACAAAATCGAGATGATTCTTTAAAACTTATTTTAATTTTATCTAATCTTATAAACGTTATACCACTTTAAATCAATTATGAAACCAAGTTTAGTTGATATATGCTTTAGATTATTTTTGGTCACGAAAACTAATTATTATAAAAGCTATATAAATTATTTTGAGGTTCTTTATTTGACATTAGTTTCTATATTTTAAGTGTTCTAGGTCTTTTATACTTTAATATGAAATATCTTAAAGGATATGTATTTTTATGTTATATATTATAGTTCAGATTCTTTTACCTGAATAAAATTTATGCCATGTCTTCATTGTACGTATATTATTATTATATATGTTATTCAATTTTTATTGAAGAACAAAGCTACCACATTTTACATATTTTACACATTTAACACATGTGTTTTATTAGTTTGTTAATTAGTTTATTTAGGTAAGTTTGTTACATATTCATGTACTATAAATAAGGTTTTATGGCTTTATCAAATAATGAGAAAATTTTACAATATTCATTTTATGTTTCCGCATTATTTTCGTAATATGGTATCAGAGCCTTCATCCTGAAGACTTTGATCACCGCTGCGGATTCTCTAAAAATTATTGTCTTTCTCTTCCATCATCATGCATCAACCATGAAACTAAGAAGAAGTTGGAGTTTGGAGTACAAAGGCAAATCAAATCACCAACAATCTTTCTTTCATCAAGTTGTTTTGGCTTCTTTATCTATACCAATCTTCTTTTAATATTGTTCGTGAGTTCCAATTACAAATCTATACATTTCTTCTACTATATGGTGATAATATGTGATCATGAGGTGGAGGAAATTTTGTTGTTTACATGGAAATTGAGATTCCAAGTCTTAAAGGATGATGATCAAGAAGCTTACATGAGAATGATAAAAATAAAAAACAAGAAGAGAAAGAAGAAGATCACAATTCTACACCTCCAAAGATATATTTACATCATTCTGGTGATGATGGTTTCTATGATGTCAAAGCCATTCACCGCAAGAGGAGCCACAAAGAGAAACTCGGTAACTGCAAGCGCAAACATCACCATATGCTTCAACAAGAGCAAGATCAACAACAACAACAGCAATATCAACAAGATCAACAACAGCAAGATCAACAACAACAACAAGATCAACAAAATCAATAACAACAACAAGATCAACAACAATAAGATCAACAACAACAACAAGATCAATAACAACAACAAGATCAACAACAACAAGATCAAGTGATTGAGAAAATCCAATCACGTTAGGATCAAGATTCTGATCCATTATATTGTCACGATATCATATCGAATTATCAAGCTAGAGTTATTGACATTTACCCTCCAGCTTGAGGGGGACTATTGAAGAACAAAACTACCACATTTTACAAATTTTACACATTTTACATATTTTATAGATTTAACACATGTGTTTTATTAGTTTGTTAATTAGTTTATTTAGGTAAGGTTGTTACATATTCATGTACTATAAATAAGGTCTTATGTCTTGATCAAATAATGAGAAAATTTCACAATATTCACTTTATACTTTCACATTATTTTCTTAATAAATTTTTATATTTTTTTTATATAGATATTGTACTTAATATCATTTTATCGAATTCCTATGCTTATTTATATGAATGTTCTAAGATTATTAAATTATATATATTGAATTTATAAACAATACGAGTTTTCAAATATTTCTACACAAATTACTATACCTTACCATTATCTCTAGAATTAGACTACCTATATGATATTTAGCTACACATTATGATCCGTAGTGTTGTGCCATGATTTTTCGGTTGTACAATTTTCTTAGAGTCATCATAATATTTTTCCAGTCAAAAAATGTAGAAAAATCTTTTGGTCAAATCACACTAAACCTTGGACTTTGATGTCCAGGTTTAGGAGTCAGTTATAGAATAGGGAATGTACTAGCACCATATCCGCCCGTTTCAAATAACGCCATGATTTTCGGTTGCATGACTTTCTTAGAGTCGTCATAACATTTTTTCAGTCAAAAAATGTAGAAAAATATTTGGGTTCAATCACACTGAACCTTGGACTTTGATATCCAAGTTTAGGAGTCAGTTACAAAATATGGAATGTATTAACACTCTATCCGCTTGTTTCAAATAGTATCCTTCACTAAGTTGTATGGTTTATCTTATACTTTAAAGTTATTTGGTTATTTAATAATTATTAAAATGACCAAAAATTATTTATCGTTTTGTTGTGCCTGACAAGGTGAAACATTGCTCTTACGTATCCCTATAGGTAATAAGGAGTCAATGCTACATAGTTCTTTGAGTAGAAAAAACTTTGTTGGTTGAGTTGATTTTATTATTTTTTAGAAAAAATATGGTGATAAATCTCAACTAACATTCCTATTAATATGAGTGAAGACAACCCTTGTGTCTAATATTGTATCCCATACTAGGGGATTAGTTAGGATCTTATCACCATTATTAAAATATTTTAGACCTATTACAAAAATATTATGGCAATTATTCCTAAGTTTTAAGAAAGTGAAGTGCAATCCAATTGTTTGTCACCTCAAAAATAAGATTATTCAAAAGATTTTAGATTTATTAAAAAAAATATTATAACAATTATTCCTAAATTTTTTGAGAAAGTGAAGTGCAATCTTTGTATCCGATACCACATCTTACCTTAAAATTATGGCGAATGTTATATTTTTTATTTCTACATTTTATTAATTTTATGTGATGAATTTCTAATTTGTTAACATGCACTAAATCGATACCTGAAATGTAGGAGATCAAACACTCACAGTCCAAAATTCCCCACATGTTTCCATGTATGCATGTAGTGTTATAGAGCCGATGAGAGACACTCCAGGTCATGGCTCCTAGGTAGTAGTGTTTCAGATATATTTTATGTTAAGTGTTCTATTTTTTCTAGCTTTTTTGTGTTACGATTTTTGGGTATTGGAGATTATGTTGGAAGTTGTTTTCTGATATGTTTTTGTGTGATGGGAAATAGATGGTTGTTGAGAATTTTTTTTGTTTCTTTTTTTTTTTGTCTGAGATGATAAAATTGTCAAAGTTTTTTTGGCTATTTTTCAGGGGCCTCTTTGGTTTGAGAGGATACAACTTTCAAAGTATTTTTTGTTTGCTATTTTTCGGGAGTCTTTTTTAGAGAGCCCTCCAAATATGCATACAATACTATTTATAGTAGATAATAAGTAGACCCATGCTCTTTTTAAAAGCAAATCTCCACCTTTATTATTTTTAGAGAGTATTAGAGGAAGATATTTCTTCCCATAATCAGATTATGATTGTTTTTTTTATTTTTACCATTTAAAATCAAAATTAGTCAAAATCCTCTATTCGAATATAAAAATATTTTAATGATTTTAAAAATCCTAAAATTATTGTAACACCTACAAATAGGTTAAAACAATCTTCTAAACCCTATAAAATCACAAAAAGATATTTTATTCTCCATTTTTATTTTTAAATTATTTGATATCCTCAACTTATTCTAATTTTACTTATTTTATTTAAAAATGTAACTCAGTCAAATTGATATCAACTTTATTTGATTTGATTTACTTATTCTCAAATTGTAACCTTAATTTATTTGATGGTGAAATCTCTAAATATTTAATTTTTTAAATTAAATAAATTTATGCAACACAATCAAATTAATATAAAACTTTCCAATTTGATTTGCAAATTTTCTGATCGTAATCTTTAACTTATTTAGTTTTTATGAGAGTCAATCTTCAAAGGTTCAAATATTTTTTCTTAGTGAACCAAAAATTCTCTTTCTTTATCATCAATCCAATCACCATTCATGTTTTTGCTTTTTCTTATGAAGGAATAGATCGTTTTACTTGTATGACTTAGATGTCTCGTATTTCTCGAAAAAGTGATTCGATTGATGGGATTTGGTAAAACAGTTTCTCATTCAGAATTTGTACAATAAAAAAAGAATTTTGATCAAATTGGGTGTTCATACCCTAGAAGCATAAGAAAAAACGAGATTACTTTTACATATATAAAAAAGATAAATTTATATATGATGCCAAAAAGTGTGAATTTGGTTAAGAATAAGGTACGACTTTTTGTACATTCAACTAGTATTAATATGATGATGTCGTGAGAAATGAGGTGTTCACGGTCTATTTAGATTAATTTTTAGGCAAAAAATGATCTGACCCAAATACGTAATTAACATGCGGTCTGGTCCGATCTGATCTATTTATATTAAGATGTGCGATCTAATCCGGTCTAAATATTACATGCAATTTCAGTTTGATTTTGATCAGTCTTTTTTATAAAATATTGAAATTGCACTTACATTCAAAACTCATAAAAATGACTAAATATTAAGCATAAAGCAACAATAAAAATATTGTTCAACAACATTAAAACAATATTAAAATGTATGCAACAATAGTATAAGTAAACAACATCATAAAATAGTAATAAACCATAAGATAATAATAATAAAAGTAGAAAATGGCAATAGCAACAAAAATATATCAATAATAACAAGACAACAAAATATCAATAACAACATTATGAGCATTTACAACGTAATTTTAATTGTTATAGTGTTTCACTGATGATTAATAACAATAATACTTTCACAATAATAAACCTGATAATAAGGCACCTAATCATAATCAACTTGAATTCTCTTAATTTGGTTGTGGGATTGGTTTAAGTTCTAAAAAAGTGTATCAAATATAATCGATATGATTTAAAACATAACAACATATATATGTATATATGTGTGTTATAGAATATAACAATTACATACACGTACAATTTTGGAATTGAGACTTAAGATTATTTTTGGAAGATACTTAAAAGTATTACAACTTAAACTTTACATACTAATCCGGTCGGGTCTGGATCGGTCTGGATCCAAGAGGTGAAACCAAAATCCGGATCAGACCATTCGGTCTTTAAAAAATAAGTCCAACACAATCCAAACACATTCGCTTTTTTGCATTTTCAATATATTTTGGATCGGTTTTTGATTTTATTTTTGAACCGGTCTGGATTTGAACACCACTGTGAGAATAATCTAAGAGATTTATCAAGATTAAGAACTCTTCCTTGAAGTGGTTATTCTGAGATTTATTCTGGACTCCTATATTTTCACTTGCCATTTGGTTGGGTTGAAAAAGGTCTTATATTAGAACTAAGTGTGAGAATACAAATTTCTTGAGTGTAAGATAAGATTATTCATCACTCCTTTCTTATATATCTCAAAATTGTTTACTGACATTGAGATTTATGGTGACCAATTCTTGTCTAGTATGTGTCCTAAGGAAAATAGAAATAATTTATGTCTCTAAGGAGTTTAGGCTTCACGAAGGAAAACTAAACTACTCATTATTTGAAATATGAAACTATATTTTTGTCATACGAAAATGACATTTTAAATTATTTTTGTGAAATTTCAGATGTTTAGTTACCATAAGAGTGTTAAATATATTTTTTCATAAATGAGAATTGAACATGAGAAAACTTACATGGATGATGTTTCTTAATAATTTTGACATTAATTAAAGTACAATCCATAATAGGTGAATGATCTCCCGTCAAGGAGATTGTTTGAGACTTGGGAGTTTGAGCATGAGTTTTGACCATGTATCTAGAATTATTTTGAATAAAATGGACAAAAATTCTTTAAGGTGGGAAGTGGAGTCAAGACCTTTCTTTACACGAATAAAAGTGGGAAGTGGAGTCAAGACCTTTCTTTACACGAATAAAAGTGATGTATTACCACCATCCAAAATTCATCTAAGGAAAAGAAGTGAATTCGTGATCTTTCTTTATCTTTATTATGATTTATTTTGAATGATTAATCATCAATATGACAAAGAAATAATTTTAATATTTTTTATGAAAAAATATCATAACAATACTTTAGATCGCCTTTGTTAATTACTTAATTAGCTAATCATAAAAGGTAAAATAATTATTTTATTAACATTACTATTTTATTATTTATATTAGTACTAATTTTACTATTATTATTACTAGTATGTACAGATATTTCGTGTCTGCCGGCGAATACTTTGTGATACTACATATTCAATTTTTATATATTTCATTTTTTTGAATTAAAATGTATTTGTTGTGTTCGGTGTACTTTATATTATACTTTTTTGTGTTTATGATAATGTTTAATTTAAGGTGAGATATGTGGTTAATTAATGTATTGGTGGTAGTTGCTTAGGATTATATAGTTTTTTATGTAAAAATTAAATAATGTTAAGGCAATATAGGAAATGAAAATTACACCATGAGGGAAGTTATTTCAAGTTTTGGCTTTATATATAGTATAGAAGTATAGATTATGAAAATAAAATAATGATAATAACAATAGAATCATACACATATATAGAGTAAGAAATAATTAAATAAAATATCATAATAAGATATTTTCTCACATAAGGAGATAAGTTATTTATTCCAGATAATAAAATAATAACATGTGTCTTGTTTTTTAGTTTTTAAAAATATTACTGTAGAAAATGATTATTAAACATGACATGTGCCATGATTTTAGTGGCTAGAATATATAATTTATCTTTAAATATGATAAAATACTTTGTTCTCTTAAAATATTAAACCAATAATATAACAAAATTGAAAAGAAATAATACATAAGATAAATTAAAAAAACATTGAGATAAAATGACCTCCCAAATAAATGAGCATACTACAGTCTAGCAACATAATCAAAAGGATGGCGCAGGCAAATATATACAAGCATTAATGTATGCATTAGATTATTTTTGGTCAAAAAAATTAAGTATTATAAAAGCTATATAAATTAGTTTGAGGTGTTTTAGTTGATATTGGTTTCTATATTTCAAGTGTTCAATCTATTTTATGCTTTAATGAAATACCTTAAAGGTTATGCATTTTTATATTATATATTATAGTAGAAATTTCGTTCTTTATACTATAATAATTAATGCATGTCTGATCTTAAGAAATATTAAAACCTTAATTAATATGGTGAATTATTTTTCAAATTATAATTAATATCTATGTAATATTAAAGAAGATTAAAATATAAATTAACATGATGATTCTATTATATTGTTATTTTCATCAATTCATGTGTATTTTTTTTATATCTTTGTCAATTCAATTGTTATTATTGCTGCAAAGTTTCAAATTGGATTTCTACATGTCATTTTAATTCCAAACATATATTTTTATATCAACAAATTTTAATATTGTTTTTATCTTTTAAACATTTTACTTTCTACACGTTGGACATAATTATCCAGGTTTTTATACTACAGCTTTAATAATTATTATTGGTATTTTGAAAATTATTTATTGACCTTTAATTTTAATTTCATACATATTTTCACAAGATAAATTTATGTTTAAAAGGATTTCTATTAATTCTATATTAATAAGTTATTTAAATATTTTTTATATTGTTTGTGTTGAGGATGCTTGCAATATGTTAGTGTGTTAGTCACACATTGTCTGGTATTGAAATATAGTAGAGTAACTAATGTTATATATTAGACTCAAGTCTTTTGTTATAATGTGCACTAGATATAAACACCAAACAGAAACACCTCATGGGCAGGTGGGCTCATGGGTGTGCTAGGGTTTGTAATCTTTATTCTCTAATAATATCTTGGTAGCCGCTCAGCGCTCTCGGGACGTAGGCACAATTGGCCGAACCTCATTACCAAATTCTCTTGTCTTCTTCTCTTATATTTATTGTATGCACTTTATTTGATTTCTTGTGGCCAATGTTGCGCAATGACCGCTTCCGCTACACCAACAAGTGGTATCAAAGTCAGGTTGGTAGATGACTCTTAACCTAGACAACAGATAATGGCTAAAGAGGATGAAGGCGTGATGGCTAGACAAGGTGTGTCAAAGGTAGTGGCAAAGATATAGTAGATGAGTTGAAGGAGAAGATAACATGGTGAAATTGTGGTGGGGTGATGTATATGTTGATCTAGAATCCTAGAAGTTCATGTACTTGATTAGGATCAAGGTGGAGATAGAGATAGAGCTGTTGAGTTAGATGCTGGCAATATCTCTCTAGATATTAAGAGAATATTCTCATTGGAGATGAGAAAGATAATATCATAATAGCGTGTGTGTGATGTCATAGTGAAGGATATTAATTGTTAGTAGATCCACAAAAGCACAAGGGCGATGACTGACTTTGATGTAGGGTGTAACATGAGCATTGGCTTTGATGCAAGGTGTAACACGGGCATTAGTAGAAATGGATGGTGTGACATGGGCTTTGGCTTAGATGCAAGGATGTGAAACGGACATTGGTTAGCATTGATACAAGGTATGTGTTGTGGGTATACTCATTATTGAAAGTGCAATGTGTCATGAGAGCACTTATGCTTGCCTATGTTTTGATGAAGACAAAAGACTTAGTGAAAGCTTAAAGACAACTCAACAAATCAACATGCCAAAGATTCAAGAGCTTTATGTCTAGACTAGAGTCTTAGATGTGTCTTAGTTATTGAGTCTAGGTTAGGTAAACCTAGATGCAAATCACACAAAGTCTAAAAACTTTCATATCATTTACATGAGATATGCCATCTAGTTTATTATATGTTCATGCATTAATCATACATGTTATTTGTGCATTTTAGGCATAACATAAAGGTAAAATATGTATAGTTGATAAGCATAACATATAGGTAGTTTACCAATTAACATCTTAACTCAGTTAATCGATTAAGTGAGGCTTTAATCGATTAACGCGAAAACAGTTTTTAAACAGTTTCAACAGATAACTGAAAAACGAATTTCAGTTACTCCCTAACAGCCTGTTAATCGATTAACATGCAACATAATCGATTAACTGGGTGAAAAACAACTTTTCTATATAAACTGTTTCTTTAACAGATTTCATATACCTTTTGATACATTCATATTAGAATTGCTAAGTTGCGTATTTTCATGTTCATGTATATCATATAGGTAGAGGAAATTTTATGTGAGATAGTATTATGCTTAGGATTAACATGTCATCAATTGTGTATTATCAAATGTGTTCTTCATCCTATCTTGTTCTTGCATGATTCTTTCACTACTGTTTAAAGATCTATTAAGGGTAGAAGTTACATGTTCTTCATGATTTTCATCTTATACATATTCATAGTAATTGTGAGATTTGTATAGGTTTATAGCTTGTTCTTTCTTGTTATATTTGAGCTATTTTAGTGCTTCACATTACTTTGTTTTTTGTATTGTTTGTGTAACAAGGGAAGTCATCTCTTGGTGTCATACCACCAAAGAGATCATTGTGTCGTCACCAAGACTTAGAGGTCTTGAGTTTAGAGCATACTCTTGGCTGGGGCTGGATCGTAGGAAAGGTTTTCCTAGGCGATTGGTTAAGGTCAAACCAAGGTATAGGTTTTGGGAACTCAAGAAGGGAACGTTCAAGGTCTTGTAATTGGAAGTGTGTTTGTAAGACATACTGGTCTCAATTTTAGTGAGGAAAAATCTCTCGGATCAGAGGGGAGGACTAGATGTAGTTTTGCAGTGGACCGCAAAACGAACCAGTATAAAAACCTTATTGCAGGCTATTTCTTTCCCTTATCTCTTTACTATTTTAAGTAGCTTTTAATTGCCTATTGTTGTTTTTAGTAGTTTTAATTGCATATTGTAGGTGATATTTTGAATATAGCATTACTTCCAAATAAAGATCATTTTTATTCAAATATATCTGCTATATCAATTCTGTGTAATTTGTAATTGGCTGTGTAGTTGAGCCAGTCAACAACTACTAATTATGTGAGACTTAACCGATTAAGTCATATCATTAATCAATGAACTGGACAAGTTTCTAGAATAGGGCTTTGGTCCAAATTTAGAGTGCAAAGCGTCAAGGATTGCATTAGCAACGTTTGCCTATGTTTTGATGAGGACAACAAATTAGTTAAAGCTTGAAGATGGCTCAACAATCAACATGTCGAAGGCTCAAGTGGTGTCTTATGCTATAATTCTTTATTATCTTTTTAGAAGTCTAAGATGCTTTCCATAGATATTGAGTCTAGGTTAGGTATACCTAGGTGTCAGTCTCACAAGACTTAATAAAGTAATCAATCTATTAAAATAAGACATCATCTAGAAGTATATGATAATTACGTTCATGCATTTTATACATTGATTTTATGCATTAAAGGTATTATATTTGGAAATCATGTATTGCATGAGCATATAACATATAAGTATTTTACCATTTAATCGTGTATTAAAATACACTGGTTAATCGATTAACCCAACGTCTTAATCGATTAACGTGTATGTTTTTCTGTTGTTTCAACAACATAACTGAAAAACCGTTTTTGAGAGCCAAATTTTGTTTTGTATAAATACTGGTTTAATTGCAGAAACGACTAAGGAAAAAGAAGAGTGAAAAACACAAGAGAATAGATATAGATCATCATTGTTAGAATCTATTAGAGAGTGTTGAATTAGGAGAAAGATTAGATCATGCTAAGGCTT